>NC_136945.1:23476472-23483972 GCF_949987615.1 Pollachius pollachius | reverse complement strand
ACTAACACTAGCGCGGGATAAAGAGAGACCATGTCAACAACTTTTAGCAGCAACGGCAAAAAAAACTGAAAAATGCATAGATATATATATATATATATATATATATATATATATATATATATATATATATATATGTATACATATTTAGTTATTTATTTAATAGACGCATATTTTTCCTTAGAAGAAAAGCTCTGGAAGCCCACGTTCAGCCAATCACGACCTGCCATCCTCTCACAGGTTCAGCCAATCACGAGCTGCGCTCCGCTCTGTTGACTTGGTCACGGCGTACCTGTTGGTTCAGGAACGCCGGGATTCCCTGGAAGCCCGCCGCCGGCCATGCCCTCACCTCAGGGAGGGGGGGGGGGGGACAACAGAAGCCCCAGGTGGGAGGCAGGGGGGAGGCAGGGGGGAGACAAACGAGGCTCCAGTCCATCACGGACACACTCACTGAACCAACAGAGAGTCAGGGGGGGGGGGCAACTAATCAGGCAGCATACAGACAGCTCCCCATGGGGGCCTTTGAGTGGATAAGTGGACCCCTCCCCCTCCAACACCCCCCAAATGTCAAGAGTAAAGGTTGTGCCCGGGGGCTGGGAGGGGCCGGGATCAGCTGCCTGCTGAGGCCAACCGAAGGAGTTGAAAGGCCAGTGGATCGGAGGAGGATGGGCAGGGAAAGGGAGGACGCAACGGGATTTATGAAGTGGTGGTTAGGGAGCGATCGCAACAGGTGGCCCGGGACACACACACACTGCATTCCTTATCTGGAACCGCCGCAGAGATAAGCCTGGACATCTTTTTGTTTCATCCCGTCTAATTCAACATACACAAGTTAAAATGAAGATATGAATGCCGGTGTCTGTGTGATGCTTTGAGATGTTTGACAAGGCCTGACACCTATTTATGACAGAGGACTGAGGAAGTTAAAAACCCTTTAAGCAGCAAAAAGTTTTTTCCTATCGCTGCCTGATTGGACGTTAATGGCGAACACACTGATGTGTTTCAGCCGGGGTTATGCATCGGCCTCAAGGACGCGTGCATGTGGACAGCGGACACTGGGGTTCAAACCCAGACCCCCTCCGCTAACCACAAGAGACTATCCTGAGTCAATGTCTTCGTTCTGGAAAGCAGCAGACAGAAAAATGTGGTATTCCTAGAACGCATCACAACTTCAGCTGGAACATCTTCCCGCGTTGACCTCTGCTGGTGTGACTCATCCCTTGCCGGGTGGCCCAGGGTTCTGGAATGTTCCAGGGGTCAGCATGTGGCTCGATGAACACTGAAACACAAACCAGTGTTTCTACTGACCTTGTGCTCTCATTTCTTTAGCTACTCAGCGCTCCTGGTTGTTTTGTACACAGAGAGCTGTGGTGAAGATACCTCCAACCCCACCAATGGTGTGAAGCGCATCGATAAGCCAGAAGAAATCAATAACAGGACTCCTAGGGTTTAAAGTTTAGGCATTGTTCTCAACTTCCTATTATGTAAAATAAGCAACAATAATTATGAGCAACCATATGTTTAGATGTGGCATAAACAGAAGAGCAAAAAATGTTATTGCTATTTCCCATCTGTGAGAACTGGACCAATTGGAGAAAATGGAGCAAATTGAACACATCTTAAAATATGTGACATTGACAAGGACTCCAATTAGATAATTTGTTCAGTAAATGAGATTTTGAACACATTTCCTCCCGTGCCGACCACACAAACACCAAGCCATACATATCATTCATTTTCTTAACTACATTTGGTTTAGTGAAATAGACTAAAGCTGATATACACATCCAAGACAGGGGACCATAGCTGGTGGCTGTGGTTCGCTCCGGCGCATAACGACATACGAAAACACATCCAACGTGTATAGAGTCCTTCCAGCCCCAGAGTGTTGAGTGCGGTGGCTGGTCTTGAAACAACCATTCTCTTCCATGTTTCTTGCTCTCACTCGCCAAAAGAGCAAAACCCAACTGACAGATAAAGTTTCTTCCTTGTTGACAACAGCTTTGCAGTAAGAGAAGCAGAAAGACAACGGAACGAAATACCAGGAGTGAGTGGAGGAAAAGAGAGATATGTAGACTGAGAGAGAGCGGGGAGGGAAAGGAAAATAAAAGAAGGGGGAATAAGTATATAGATAGAAACAAGATCTAGGTTGAGAAAATAGAGAAAGATGTTAGAAGCTGCCTATTAAAAAGAGATGTGGGGGAAGGGGGAGAGAGAGAGAGAGAGAGAGAGAGAGAGAGAGAGAGATTTTAAAAAAGAAAGAGGGAACAGGGAAGAAATGGAAAAGAGAGGGAGAGGGTGAAAAAGAGGGAGGAGGAGAGGCGGAGTGATCGTGCTTAAAAGGGAGGGTAGGGAGGTGAAAAGGGTGGGGGGAGAGAGAGGGGAGAGAGAGGTGGAAGTAGGAGGAGAGAGAAAGAGTTGGGAGAGAAGAGGAGGGAGAGGGGGGCGCTGTGGAAAGGGAGATAGAGAGAGAGTTGGGGAAGGTGAAAGAGTTGTTGGAGGAGGGGGGAGAGGAGAAAGAGGGGAGGAGGAGTTGCATGGAAAGAGAGAGGGAAGACGGAGTTGGAAGGGTGGAGAGGGAAAGAGTTGGTCGAGGAGAGGGGAGGAGAGGGGAGGAGAGGGAGGAGAGGGAGGAGAGGGAGGAGAGGGGAGGAGAGGGAGGAGAGGGGAGGAGAGGGGAGGAGGGGGAGGAGAGGGAGGAGAGGGAGGAGAGGGAGGAGGGGGGAGGAGAGGGAAAGTGTTGGTCGAGGAGAGGGGAGGAGAGGGGAGGAGAGGGAGGAGGGGGGAGGAGAGGGAGGAGGGGGGAGGAGAGGGGAGGAGGGGGAGGAGAGGGAGGAGAGGGAGGAGAGGGGAGGAGGGGGAGGGGGGGAGGAGAGGGGAGGAGGGGGAGGAGAGGGAGGAGAGGGAGGAGAGGGGAGGAGGGGGAGGGGGGGAGGAGAGGGGAGGAGGGGTGAGGAGGGGGAGGGGGGGGAGGAGAGGGGAGGAGGGGTGAGGAGGGGGAGGAGGGGGAGGAGGGTTGCCATGCGGGAGTACTGGGGACCTCCATGTGAACCGAGGAGTCGCGAGCCGGGTCGGGGGGGTGAGGTTGTCAGAGCGTGCCTGAAACAGTATGCTTAGGGGTTCAGCCAGAGTTCACACACTCAACGTGCAAGAGATCCATGTCTCCCACTCAGCCCCCCGCCTGCCCCCCCACCCACACACACACACACACACACACACACACACACACACACACACACACACACACACACACCACCACCACCACCACCACCAGCCTGTGCACAGCAACACACACCACTCACTCACCCATTGGCTCACACACACGCGCTGAACTCACACATGTGTCGTTTTTCGTGCACACACACATAAACACACACCATGGCAGCGGCCGGGCGGACCAAAACAAACACGTGTCAGAGCTGACACACGTGCACACACACACACACACACGGACCTGTCGGAAGAAGTATACAGGCGTGTGTGTTTGCTTGCACACACACACACACACACACACAAATAAACATGCTAATACACAGAAACACATACGTTCACTACATGCAAACATTCAAACCACTGCACAAACACAGGTACAAATCCACACACGCATGCTGTGCAAACACAAAGCGCACACAAACCATACATACAAGCTAACACATGGAAATCCACACACGCACACACACACACACACACACACACACACACACACACACACACACAGACACACACACACACACACACACACACACACACACACACACACACACATTCCCATACACAGCAGAGCCTCGGAGATCAACAAACACAGATGGACTTGGAGAGAAATTTGCTGGACGTTTAAACACAAAACTTCTGGTGCAGAGGAACCCCCCCCCCCCCCCCGAATCAACATCAGGACGACAAAAACAAACCTCCCCACACAATGTACACACCCAGCCCCATACAAGTGGGCTCTCATATCATTACAGTGTAGAGTTGTTGTTCGCACACACGCACACACACAGACACACACGCACGCGCACAAGTCAGAAAGGCAGTCCTGTTTGTAAACGGACGGCGGTGGGATGGCTGGGACTGTAGGCTGTCCATAGCCGTACAGACGGCACCACAGCACGGGGACTGGGAGAACGATTCCCCCTGAATTCCAGTCAGTGTGGTTTAAATGGGAGAGGCCACTAAGCCAGAATCCCCCTCTGTGTGAGGGAGCTCTTTGTGGGAAAGCTGTCTGCTCCGCTCCCCATTGAAGACTTGGCTCGGCCCATTGTCAAACCCAGGGCTTGACCTGCAGCTGAACCCAATTGTCAAACTCTGCGCAGTGCAACTAGGGACCTGGGTGGGGGAGGAGGGGGGAGGAAGGGGGAGGAGGGGGGAGGAGGGGGGAGGGAGGGGGGAGGGAGGGGGAGGAAGGGGGAGGAGGGAGGGGGGAGGCACTAGAGTGCAGTTTCGCTGACGGAGGCAAGTGTTTGTCAACTCGGTGTGTGTGTGTGTGTGTATGGGTATGTGTGTGTGTGTGTGAGTGCATGTGTGCGTGCGTGCGTGCATGTGGATGCGTCGGGGGGTGGGGGGTGGGGGGACGCACGTTATTTCATGCGTCAAGCTTCAAGACAGCAGTGAACAGTTCAACTCCCCCGCCCCCCCCGGCTCTGAAGTCACACAGTGCTTCGGTTATCCCCTCAATGTTACATTCCCATATATCACTGAGCCCCCCACCCCCCTGGTGGTCCCTGCCCTGGCTGTCCTGGCCCCCCAGCCCGGCCCACCCCCCCTCCAGGCCTGGGGGGAGCGCTTGTGTGCGGCGGGGCTCTGACAGACAGGCCCAGCTGTGGCAGGCAGGCGCCAGCTCACCACACCCAGCGGCCGGGAGCCCGAGACGGACCCCGAGAACCAGAACAATCCAGCCTTTGTGGCTCTACTGGAAACCATCAACTGCGTCCAAATGGCCGTAAGCTCCAGATACAAGCCAGATGTTGGAATTCCTCCCCATGCCTCGATCCTCTCTCCCTCTTTCGCTCTCCCTCTTTCTCTCTCCCTCTCTCTCTCTTCCTGTCTCTCTCTTTCTCTCTCTCTCTCTCTCTCTCCCTCTCTCTCTCTCTTCCTCTCTCTCTCTCTCTCTCTCTCTCTCCCTCTCTCCCTCTTTCTCTCTCCCTCTCTCTCTCTCTGTCTCTCTCTCTCTCTCTCTCTCTCTCTCTCCCTCTCTCCCTCTTTCTCTCTCCCTCTCTCTCTCTCTCTGTCTCTCTCTCTCTCTCGCTGTCTCCGCTGAATCCCGGGATGGTCTGCATAGTACGGGCCCCATCAGCATTGGTGGTGGTGTTGGTGGTGGCGGTGGTGGTGGTGATGGTAGTGGTGTGGTGGTGTGGTGGTGGTGTTGGTGGTGGTGGTGGTGGAGGTGGTGGTGGTGGTGGTGGTGGTGGCGGTGGTGGTGGGGGTGGTGGTGGTGGTGGTGGTGGCGGTGGTGTGGTGGTGGTGGTGGTGGTGGTGGTGGTGGTGGTGGTGGTGGTGGTGGTGGTGGTGGTGTGGTGGTTTCTGACTCCCTTGCCCCCTCGAAAATTTCCTCCGTCTCATTCACCAACTCCGCCCACTGGTACACCCTGAACCCCGCCCCTGGTACACCCTGAACCCCGCCCCCTGGTACACCCTGAACCCTGCCCCTGGTACACCCTGAACCCCGCCCCCTGGTACACCCTGAACCCTGCCCCTGGTACACCCTGAACTCCGCCCCCTGGTACACCCTGAACCCCGCCCCCTGGTACACCCTGAATCCCGCCCCCTGGTACACCCTGAACCCCGCCCCCTGGTACACCCTGAACCCCGCCCCCTGGTACACCCTGAACCCCGCCCCCTGGTACACCCTGAACCCCGCCCCCTGGTACACCCTGAACCCCGCCCCCTGGTACACCCTGAACTCCGCATCATGAATCAGACTGGCCGCCAACTCGAAGGACTGTACACACGATCCAGCCTCACCGTTTACGCCGCAGCCTACAAACTTCACATCTCCTCCTACCGCGACGCACTCCAAGCTGCTAAATCCGCCCACTTCTCCACCCTCATCAACAGCACCAACCGGAACCCCCGCATCCTGTTCTCCACCGTCAACAAACTGCTCCAGCCGCCGGACATCAATCCACCCTCCTCACCTGACACCTCTGTACTGTAACTCTTTCCTCCTCGCCTTTAACAATAAAATCTCCCAAATAAACAGCTCCCTGACTGCCGCCCTCAGTAACCCTTCCACCCCCACCGTTCCTCCCCCTCCTCTCACTGCCTTCTCCCCTGTTGACTCCTCCCACATCTTGGACATCATCACTGCGTCCATGACAACCACCTGCTGTCTAGACCCCCTTCCAACGACTCTAACCAAGGCTTGCCTCCCTGTCCTCATCCCCACCTCACCACCCTCTTCAATCAGTCTCCATCCCTTGGTCATGTTCCCTCTGTCCACAAACTTGCCCCCATCACCCCCATTCTCAAAAAGCCCACCTTTGATCCTGCCGACCTCTCTAACTACCGCCCCATCTCTAACCTGCCGTTCCTCTCCAAAATACTGGAACGCATTGTCGCCGCCCAACTCCACACCCACCTCCAGTCAAACAAACTCTATGAACTCCTTCAGTCTGGCTTCCGCCCACTTCACAGCACCAAAACTGCCCTGGTCAAAGTCACTAATGATCTCCTCACCTCTGCATACTCCGGTGCCCTCAACATCCTGCTATTACTTGACCTCAGCGCAGCCTTTGATACGGTCAACCATTCGGTCCTCCTTAAAAGGCTGC
Source organism: Pollachius pollachius (assembly GCF_949987615.1). NCBI lineage: Eukaryota > Metazoa > Chordata > Actinopteri > Gadiformes > Gadidae > Pollachius > Pollachius pollachius. The sequence goes on along the minus strand of NC_136945.1, from coordinate 23,477,205 downwards.
GTCAACAGGGTAACTGGCTCACCTCCTACCTCACTGACAGGAAACAGTTCGCCTCGCTCTCTGGCCACACATCCACCCTCTCTCCTGTCACGCAGGGGGTCCCTCAGGGCTCAGTCCTCGGCCCCCTTCTTTTCATCTGCTACCTCTTCCCCATCGGTCACATAATCCGCAACCTCAGCCTGGACTTCCACTGCTACGCTGACGACACCCAGATCTACATCACCACCAAACCCACCCAAAATCCTCCCCTCACCCAACTCGAAACCTGCATCTCTACAATAAAAGCACGGCTGACCCTCAATTCCCTCAAACTCAATAGCGTCAAAACAGAACTCCTCCTCATGGCACCAAATCCACTCATCAGACCTATCTCCCTCACCATCGACACCTCGACCGTCACTCCCTCCCCCCTGGCCCGCAATCTTGGTGTTATCATGGACCCCACCCTCTCCTTTGATCCCATGTCAGCTCCATTGTTAAGACCTCCTACGTCCACCTCCGCCGCATCGCCAAAATCAGTCACTGCCCGTCCCCCCCTGCTGCTGAATCCCTTATCCACGCCTTCATCTCGTCCCGTCTTGACTACTGCTACTCCCTCCTCCCTGGCATCACCTTTCATTCCCTCCATAGACTCCAAATGGTCCAAAACTCTGATGCACACCTTCTCACTCACACCCTGTCTCGTGAACACATCACTCCTGTTCTCTTCACGCTCCACTGGCTCCCCATCAAA
>NC_136945.1:23468972-23473972 GCF_949987615.1 Pollachius pollachius | reverse complement strand
GCCCGCCCCGGGGCCCCGGGGTGTTGCGGAGCCCCGGGGCCCCGGGTTGGTGAGGACCGGGGCCCCGGGTTGGTGAGGACCGGGGCCCCGGGTTGGTGAGGACCGGGGCCCCAGGGCAAATCTTTTTTTCGTAGGATGGTAGGGGCCGCCTTGTTCGCCTCTGATTGGTTAGAAGGGCTCTCCTTTAGATCGTGTTTCGATTGGTCCTAGCTGTTTGGGGAGGTCAGCAGCCTGGGTAGCCCGCCCATTCCGCCGGCGGTTTGAGTCCGGCCTGCAGAAGGGTCCGGAGAAGAGCAATACATCGCTTTCTGCTTCCGATACGTTTTGGCGGGAGCCAATCACGAAGCTTGCTTTTCCCCCTGGCGCACTATTGGCTGGTTTAACACAATGACGACAGGGAAGCGACGTCAAGCAGCCAATCGCGTACAGAGCCAGTTGAACGAGGCCCGTTGATCACGCCTCTTGAGCTGAAGGAAATGACAGCAGCCTCCCCAGACCAGGATCCATACGGCTGAGCTTGGTCTGGCAATAGCCAGGGTAGGAGTTTAGGGTTAGGGTTAGGTTTAGGTTATGGTTAGGGTGAGGGTTAACCCTAAACCTAACCAATCAGAGGCAAAAAAGGCAGTACTTGCCCCTACCATCCTACGAAAAAAAGATCATTCTGTTCGTGTTTCTGTTTTCATTCTGTTTCTCTGTTTTCATTCAGGCTCTGCGTCATCACAAAGTAATACTGCAAACCAATTATTTCGATTACTGAGTGGTTTGTGTGTGTGTGTGTGTGTTGGGGAGGGGGGGGGGGGGTTCTACATAACATTTCGGAGCTTTGTAAGCGTCCATCTGTCGCTCTTGTGCGAACATAATCCCCAATCGCATGTCGTAATGGATATTCTACTTTAATGCAGTCTTATCTGTGTTTAATTCTCGCGTCTTAAAACAAACACACACACACACACACACACATGCGGTCGAACAAGAACCTTTTTGATATGATCGCACACACGCACGCGCACGCGCGCGCGCACACGCGAACTCTCAGCTCGCGTTGAGTGAGAATTGCGTGACCGTTTGACTCCCCCCGCCCCCTCCTCCGGGGAGTGGGGGAATGCTGTCCTCTCTTTGAACCCTCGGTGATTCACCTTGATCAACAACTGACGCCGCACACACAACAAACACACACCGAACAAACGGCTCGCCGCGACGTTGCGTAACCGTAAGCGGAAGCGGCTTTTACTTTTAGTAATAAATAAATGTGGCGGAGATGGGCCATCTGGGAAAGACATTCTCCAACGCCTGGTGGTGTGGTGGGCTTTATAAATATCCCGAGCCAGCCCTGAACTGCGTTTCACCCTTCCTCCACACCCTGCTCCGTCCTCTCTGTTTGCCTTCTGCTCGCATTCTGAAAGGAAGGCTTGACTTTGTTTTGTTTCTCCCGGGACGGGACGCTGCCCCCCGCCCCCTCTTGTTGTTCACCGCGGCGTCCAAAAGCCGTTTCCAAAAAAAAAATGAACTTCTTAATGTACGTGAGAAGTTTTTCTTTCTTCCATCGCCTGTACAGAGGAGAAAAAAAAACCAAAAAACAGCGGTTAACCTATTGTTTCTGAATATGATTGGCCCTCGGTTAAACCGAATCAAAACTTAAATTAACAAACGATATCATGCAACTGAGAAGTGTTGACTGACGATGGAAGTGGGCTGTAGGCCTGCTGGTGCAAAAGTGGGTATCAATTAATAAGCAGAAAATAAACAAAGCACTGATTAAAAACGGTTCTGCCAACATTGTTTGCTTTTCACGTCAAAAACACTTGTTTAGCAGGTCACTTTTGATAAAGTAGGAGCTCTTTCAGCGTCTGGTCTCTCCAGAGATGCCCTTGGCCATCTCTGAAGAAAGAGGTGACAGCAGGCCTGTGTGTGTGTGTGTGTGTGTGTGTGTGTGTGTGTGTGTGTGTGTGTGTGTGTGTGTGTGTGTGTGTGTGTGTGTGTGTCTGTGTGTGTGTGTGTTTCTCTCTCTCTCTCTCTCTCTCTCTCTCTCTCTCTCTCTCTCTGATATTCCATCCTTTCACTGATCAAACAGATACTATGCTGCACAGAAGACCCGCAAAGAAAAATCTCCCTCGTTGCTACACAGATCAAGGTTGGTTATATTTACGGTTGTTGTTTTTTTGTTGTTTTTCTGGAAGATGAGCTGAGCTTGATAAGGGGCTCATGGAAACAGTAATGACTGGAATCTATGGAAGGGGTGCGTCATCCTCCTGGTGTAATGCAGCCCCCGTCATCCAGCGGCCGCCCTCATACATATTCATGGCTGTTTGGAGTGTAACCGTACGACGGGCACTCTGCACCGCGGCGGTGATGAAGGCATTGTTGGAATTCCTCCGTGTCTGGGTCACGATGCGAAGACGTTGTGTTTGAGGTTAGAGAGACATGGCGCGCTTGTTACCTGCGCTAAGTCGCATCCTGTGTGTTTCTCTTCTGTTGCTACGGTACGATACGCTGACAATTAAGAGCGGCCTCAGGAAACTGGTTGAGCCTTAAAAGACTCGAGGTTCAAGACTGAGGACAGACCCCAACGAGCATAAAAGGTTGAGTTTGACATTTCAAATTATTATTAACTTTCTCTTAACCCTTTGAATCATGCCCTTGAATCCTTGTTGTGTGTGTGTGTGCATGTGTGTGTGTGTGTGTGTGTGCCTGCGTGCTTGTGTGCGAGTGCGTGCGTGTGAGCACGTGTGTAAGAGTGTGTACACATGCCAGTGTGTGTATTCAGGGCCTGACCCCCTCTGAGCTGCCTGTTCTCCCTGTGACCCCTGACCCCGGAGTGGATAATAATTCCTGCTCCGTGACAGGTCAACTGATGTGTCGCCGAGGGTTAGGGCCCCGGCCCCCCCTCCCTGATGGATGAGCGGGGTCCAGGGTGGAGGGCGGGGCCCCGACGAGAGGACCCTGTAACTAACGGCAACACTCCTCTCCTCCTCCTCTTCTTTTCTCCTCCCCTCCTCTCTTCTCCTCCTCCCCTCTTCTCCTCCTCCTCAACCTCTCCTCCTCTTCCCCCTCTCTTCTCCTCCTCCTCTCTTCTCCTCCTCCTCCTCTCTCCTCCTCCTCTCTGGTCCTCCTCCTCCCCTCCTCTCTATTCCACAGTAGGCAGCCTTCTTCGGTTATTTGGGCTAGTTTTCGCACAAAAAACAACACAAACATACACAGAAGCACACACACACACACACGCACACAGTGCGGAGGTCTCTTGGGTGTGTTCCTGCTTTGGTCCAGAGGCAGCCGTCCAATCAGAACACAGCCTGTCAGCAGGCTGCAGCACTGAGGTGAAGTCTGCAGGCTGCACTGGTAGAGGACGGCTCCTTCTCCCTTCCTTCCTCCTTCCTTCCTATCTTCCTTCCTTCCTCCATCCCCTCTCTCCCTTTCCTCCTCCCTTCCCTCCTTCCTTCCTTCCTTCCTCCTTCCCTCTCCCTTCCTAACTCCTTTTCTTATTTTCCTGTGACAAGGAAAGATAGAAGGATGGACAGAAGGGAGGGACGTAGGGAAGGAGAAAAACAAAGAAATTATAGAATAATCAAAGAAATTGGCCAACGTTGCAGAACGACATTGTTAATCAGCGGTTCCTTTTTACTTTCTCGTACAGAGACATTAAATACGACCATTTCCTAACGTAATCCCACGTTCCTCATGCCAGGGGTCTCATGTGGGGGCTGTTGCGGGAATGATTTCAATTGGGCTGAAGAGGCTGGATGCCTGGCTGGAGGAAGGTGAGCCTGACTGGAACCAGGGGGATTATGGGATGTGAATAATGACCGCAGCCTGCGCTAGCCGCGACTCTGAGGATAGGTTCAGCCTCCCCGCACCGCGAGTCAAACGGACTCCGGTTTCAGGGCGCCTATAACGTATTAAACGGATCGTTGGAGGCTGACTTTCCAGGCCCCTCTGTTGCCATGACGAATGCTTGGACAGCATGAAGGGAAAAACACGCGCGGCGACGGATCGCCTCGCCATGGACCGATGCGCACAAAGTAAGAAACGCTGCGGTCATGTGTAACCGTACCCCCTGTACCCCCGTACCCCTGTACCCCCGGAGCCCCGGACCCCTTTACCCCCGTACCCCTGTACCCCTTTACCCTGTACCCCCGTCCCCCGTATCCCCGTACCCCTGTACCCCTGTACCCCCGGAGCCCCGGACCCCTTTACCCCCGTACCCCTGTACCCCTGTACCCCTGTACCCTAACCCCCTCCCCAAAAACCCTTTGGGGAATCTGCAAAATAAAAGTGCTGAAGGAGCTCTGAAATGAATAGCATGTTGTGAAAGATATCCCCCACAACGCTGGCTTCTGCTCCTTCCAGGCCCCCCGCCTCCCACTCTGTCCGGGGGTATCAGACCTGGGGTATCCCACAGGGACACCTGGGAATGTGGTCACAGTGGACACAAGCTGTGGCTCTCTGAGTTACCCCCCAGCCCCACTACTGCCCCCCTTTGACTCCACCTAAAAGCCCCAGCTTTACACCTGCATCTGGTCAGCCAGAGAGTCAGCCAGTCAGTCAGTCAGTCAGTCAGTCAGTCAGTCAGTCAGCCAGCCAGTCAGCCAGCCAGAGAGAGTCAGTCAGTCAGTCAGCCAGCCAGTCAGCCAGCCAGCCAGAGAGAGTCAGTCAGTCAGTCTGTCAGCCAGTCAGTCAGTCAGTCTGTCAACCAGGCAGCCAGACCCTGAGAGCTAGTGAGTTAGAGGCAGCAGGGGATGAATAGGGTGGGGGTGCACCCACCTCTCTGATTTATTCAGTATTTGGCTAACCTTGCTCTGAACCTGCCCGTGTGATTTCAGAGAGTGGAGCCCTCCTCCTCCTCCACCTCCACCTCCTCCACTTCTATCTCCCCCTCCTCCACCTCCACCTCCTCCTCCACCTCCTCCACTTCTATCTCTCCCTCCTCCACCTCCTTCATCTCCTCCTCCTCCACCTCCTCCTCCCCCTCCACCTCCTCCTCCGACCCCTCCACCTTCAGCTCT
>NC_136945.1:23451472-23463972 GCF_949987615.1 Pollachius pollachius | reverse complement strand
GTGGATATATGCAGTGCACTGCATATATCCACAACTATCTATCCACAACTATATATCCATATATATCCACGACTCTTGCAGAGCACAAAGAAGAGGAAACCGGCGAGGGGCAGATCTGCGGACTGCGGTTCCATTTGGTTGATAATTGCATTTCTGTCTGGCTGCATCAGCCTCCCGAACTCTATTCACATTCTAAAATGCCAGGGGTTACAAAAAACCTCTCTGATGTCTTTTTGCGGAATGGAGGGGCAATTTGGAAATACCCCACTTAACCAGGCATGGTGACACACCCTTGACTGACGCCTTTGACAACGGGCGCAGGCAGCTCAAACCAGAGTTGGCAAACAGCAGAGGGTAATCCGCAGGCAGGAAATCCCCCTTGTTCTCCGAGCGAGAGGTGGGAATTCCAGGTCCGGTGCAGAACCAGAGCAGTAAGCTGTATGTGATGATTAGCACCACCTCAGAGGTAAACCAACTAATGAGGGGAGAAAGGCCCGGATTAGGAGGGGGGGGTCTTACCCAGAACTGGCCCAGGGTGTTGATGTGCTGGGACTTGAGCAGGGCGTCATCGTCGCTGTCCATCAGGCTCTTGCCGTGGACCACCGCCGCGTTGTTCACCAGGATGGTCACGTCCCCCACCTGACCGCCAAACAGGGAGTTAGAAGGTCTCACCGCATGACTGGCTGACTGACTGGCTGGCTGACTGGCTGGCTGACTGGCTGGCTGGCTGGCTGGCTGACTGACTGACTGACTGACTGACTGACTGGCTGACTGGCTGGCTGGCTGGCTGACTGACTGACTGACTGACTGACTGACTGACTGACTGACTGGCTGGCTGGCTGGCTGGCTGGCTGGCTGACTGACTGACTGACTGGCTGGCTGGCTGACTGGCTGACTGACTGACTGACTGACTGACTGACTGGCTGAATGACCGACTGGCTGAATGACTGACTGACTGACTGGCTGGCTGGCTGACTGACTGACTGACTGACTGACTGACTGACTGACTGGCTGGCTGGCTGACTTAATGGCTGGCTGGCTGACTGACTGGCTGGGATATCTAATCTCAAATCTTCTTGAATGAGACATGAATGAAAGATTGGAAAAGTTGTTTTTATTTATTAATTATTTATTTTTTTTAGTTATTGAGTAATCTACTAAGACTCCCAACCCAAAGGGATATCATTCTGAACCCAGTCACATGAGGTGCCCTGCACCAGAGCGAGCGTACCTTCTCCCTCAACACCTTGGCCTGTCGGTACACCTCTTCTCGATTGGCCACGTCGCACAGGAAGTAGTGGCACTCGGTCCCCGAGAGGGCGATCTCTGCGGCGGTGTCTTTCAGGCACTTCTCTGTGCGGCCCCAGAGGATCAGCTGGAGGAAACAGAGAGATTAGAACAGACATCGCTACATGGTACAACTGAACGGAAGATTCCACTGAGTTAAAAAAACACACGATTCTCCACTTCAAGAGGATTCAGTGGGAGTTAAAACCAAAACACTGTGTTCCTCATGTCTTCCCAGAATCAGAACCGCACTGAAGATCTGTGACCAAGATCTCGGGCTTCTGAAACGGCTGCTCGGTTTTCATAGGAGAACAGAGAGGCCCTTTGCAGACGAACAAATAGACTGAAAGCAAGATTAAAGGACTGAGGAGTGGGGGTGGGGGGAGAGAGGGGGAGGGGTTACTGTGTGAATGAACTGTCTCTTCTCCTGCTTCGTCTTCTGCCCGTCGACTAAATGAGGGGCTGGTCATCCGATCGCGGGTAGAGCGGGGGGGTGGGATTAGATAGAGGTTGTGGGGGAGGGGCAGTGATTGGGCAATTAGATCTGTCAATCTGTGGGGTCAGGGAAAGGTAATGAAATCAGGGGGTGAGCCTGCTCATCTCTCACACAAACACATTCTCCGGGACATTACACGGCCTGTTGGACACATGAGGACTGTCAAGTCTGGCTAGGGCGCTGTGTGTGTGTGTGTGTGTGTGTGTGTGTGTGTGTGTGTGTGTCTGTGTGTGTGTGTGTGTGCCAGTGCGTGTGTGTGTGTGTGAGATTTGGCCAGTTGCCCGTGATCAGGGTTAATATTTGAGCATAAAGTTCAGTGGAAAGCGATATTGTGTTGTGTAAGCGTGTAGGTGTGTGTGTGTGTGTGTGTGTGTGTGTGTGTGGGTGTGTGTGTGTGTGTTGAGGGGTTGTGTGTATTTTTGGATGTAAGTGGAGCACCGTGTCATTCCAAACCCTCAGAGAACGTTTACAGAGAAACACGCAGTCCTCTGAACGCAGCTTTTAACCATCAAATAATACAAAAAACCTTTTCCGCAGAACCCTAAGGGTCATTTAAAGGCTAAGAGCAACCTGGGTTTCCCAAATATGGTAAATATGTTTTGAGTCAAACAATGCTGGATCTTCATCATAGTCATCATCATCATCATCAACGCCTCCTTGAACTCCACTGGCCTCGTATTTCTGTCAGCTCAGGAAGACCAGGCCTCCACCAACGGACCTCAGGGGGAAGGCTGCACGATGACAGAACGAAGTGCACCTCATCCTCAGACGATCCCGCTCACCTCACAGTCAACATCGCATCGTTGGCTGTGAGTTACCTGAGGGTCGGGCGTGTGAACAACCGGCTTCACATCAGAACCACACTCTCCGTAGAACAACACAAACACAGGAAACCACGTTCCCAAGGCTCTTCATCTGCATTCAGGTCGACTGGAGGAAAAATATCTGAGTGGAAACCTAAGGCCTGAACAATTATAGGGTCGTTTTACAGCTAAAAGAGCAAGGGAGAGGGAGGAAGCCTACTATGGTCTGCATGACATTGCTTTCTTTATCTCCTGAGCCATAGGTGTTCCCCCCCCCCCTCCAGGAGTGGCTTTGTGGAGCAGCCTTGATTAGCTCTCTGTTTGCTCACTCCGCAAGCAGCGGCTAATTAATCAGCCGATGAGGACAGGTCTCATAAATAACTTAAAAAGCTTAGTAATAGGATTCCAGCCCTAACTAAGAAACCTGACACTTCTTATTAAAAAGGAGTAAGCCCCCCCTGTTATAAGTGAAATTAATTTAGTTTTATCAGCCGTCTAAACACACGCCGCTATCACATCAAACAAGGACGGCAAAATTACCACCAGGACAGTAATGGTAAGAAAACACTATTCAGATTGACACACACACGCACGCACGCACGCACGCACACACACACACACACACACACACACACACACACACACACACACACACACACACACACACACACACACACACACACACACACACACACACACACTCTTCAATCAACAAAAAGCCCTAAATTAACACCGGGTAATTAAGGAGTCCTTCTTTAGAGCGAGAATGGACCTTGAAACTGGACCTGCTGAGTCAAGTTTCAGCTCGGCCTGTAGCCCCCCCTCCCTATAGAAGCCCAGGAGGGGGGCCTGGTGTGGGGTGTGTGCCCTGGAGGGAACGAGCCCTGCTTTTCACAGCCATTGTATGGGGAGGACCAGGAGAGATTGGCTGGGGCGGCAGGAGTTCAGGAGGCAGTCGCCTGCCGTTGTCTAATTACTGCATAGACAGCAGGGTCAGCGGCAGGGCAATACCCAGCTGGGAACACTGAGTCTCCCGCCTCTGGGCCGAGACACACACACACACACACACGCACACAAACCTGTTCTCTTTGCCCTGGTTCACTCTACTTTCCCTGGGGTCACCTCTTTTGTGACACAGAGAATCACCCACACACAAAAACACACAAAAAACACAGACACACACACACACGTCAGTCTTCGGCCCCAGCGAGAGGCTCTGAGAGCCTTGGTCTGGAGCAGGTGAGGCTCTACCTGCTCCGAGCCCCTCGATGTGGGGCTTTAGGAGCAGCTTGTTATCCCGGCTCCGGGAGTTGGCTCCGGGGCTCCAGACAGCTTTGAGCCTCAGGACAGCACCTCGCTGCTTCAGGGGGAGCTCAGCGTAGCTTAGCGCTACAACAGCTACCTAGCCCCTTAACGAATCAACCGACTAGTGTGTTCTTCGTCGACACATCGAGATCCCCTCCTCATCCCATCGACCCCCTGGAGTTCCTGAGTTGCTTCCCTTGTACTCTTTCAGTGATGGTTTCCTCAATACAACAATGTGCAGGAAGAGAGCGGGGGGGGGGGGGGGGGGGGTGACCACTGGTGGAATACCAGCAGTCACAAAAGGGGGCCTCACACGGGGTAGTGAACTCATAAAAAGAGGAAAAAAAGGAGAAAAGAAGAAAAGGTGACCCTCCTTCCCGTTCCCTCCCCTGCCCTTCAGGCCGGCGGTGTTGTCCGGCGCTGCTCTGGCAGGTGTTGTTCTCAAAGCCTTCACACCTTGCTGCCGCTCCACAATGCCTCGCTGAAAGGCCCGCTGCCGTCCTTTGTACTGCAGCTGCAGACTACAGCTTTCCCCTCAGAAAAAAACCTTCAGAAATACCCCGGTGTTCCGGCTGCCCGATTGGGCCTGGGAGAGAAACCGCTTGATGGAATACCACGACCGTGCAGGGAATGTCACTCAAGCTGCTTCAAAACAGGCCGTTTCCAACTGAGGAATAAATTCTGGCCGGCTCTATCTCTCTCCAATGCAGAACTTTTAATCAGTTGTTTTGTTTGCATTACGTCTAGATTATTGTGCTTCTATGCCTGCACACCTCGGCCGAGCCGGTGTGAGCCAGACTACAGCCGGTCCAACCCGCTGCAGCCCGGTGCTCACATCGGTCCCAGCCCGGTCTCGACGTCGCCCCGTCCACCAAGCCAGTAAAACAAAGAGTTGGTTTTAAAGGCTTACGTGGCCTCTCGCCTCAGCTAATATCTCAAACCTCCCCTCCCCTCAGAACCCTCGACCCATCCATCCTGTGTCCAGGCGTTGCTGTCCCTCGTGTCGGACTGAAGACCCAAGGTGGTCCTTACTTCTCCGTCCTGACAGCATCTCTGTAGATCCTAGAACGAACGCCCCCTTATTGTAACGTGTTCCCACCTCCAGGCATCGTTGAGCAGCCAGGGCGGAATAAAGCCCCCAGACTTCAGTGTGAATGGCTTTCAGAGAACAGCATCTGGTACGTAGGGGGGTGGAGAGTGGAGGTGATGGGGGTTCAGGGGAGCGGGGGGCTCCTGGATAAGTGGACTGGTTGGCACAGCAAACCAAACCTCGCCAGTCGCCACCTGGGCCCCATAGAGTGCAGGCCTGGCCCTGAGGGCCACCGGCGCCACGGTCCTCAGCGGTCCTCCACCGGGCTGCAGCCCGGTGGAGGACCCGAGTGGGCCTCCACCAGGTCGGGCCACAGCCCGGTGCAGTGGCCACTGGTGGGATGGAAGGGTGCATGTGACCATTCTGCCCACTCACTGGAAGAAGACTTTTTTCACTTTAGGGGAGGAACTCTTTTATCAGTTATTTGTTTTAATATTACGGGAATTCAGGGCATTCAGGCTAGAAATAGGCTGTAAATAATGGAGACGGTTCTGAGGAGTGGACAAACCCCCTAACCACGACACTATCCTGCCCTTGGGAACGAGTCGATCGCTTTTTAGCACTGGCCGACATGGGCCTTGACAAAGTGTATCGGAAAAGGTTCAAAGTTTGAAGGCTTGTTACATTCAGGCGCTGTCAACAATGTGCTGGGAAATTCCCGTGAAAACAAAGGCAGACAGCGCAGCCGGTCTGCTCCCTGATCCACCTGAACCAGGCCCGACCGGAGCTCCAGGAATAGAGCAGGAGGTGTGAGAGCACGCTCACACGTCGGCGCTGGAGGGAGGGCGATCTGCCGACTGGGTGCTATTCAGCACCTCGCCGCGTCGCCCTCCACCATTTCTCGCTCGGCCACGGCTGGAAGTGATGTTCAGGGGATAGTGGCTTGCTGGAACATCGTGTTGTGACAAAACAAAGCCGAGCCCGGCCATGACGGGAACAGTTGGAGGAGCAAACTCAATTTTCTGCCCTGTTTTATGGCACTCTCACAGAAGAGTGTGTCTTGGAAGTGAAGAATGTTGAAATGGGTTCCATGTTTTCCTGGTGGATGTTCTGTAAACATAATTTGGTGTAACCAGAATAATAACCATGTCATCTCATTTGCCCCCCCCCCGATCCACCAACACACATACACTCTCCACCCCCAACCCCCTCACGTAGAGAAAGTAAGGGAAATCGAGTTTGTTCCCTAAACCTGTAATCCGAAGACCAGCCCTCTACTCTGTAAACCATGTGTAATATGTAATCAGATTACCATGTCAACATGTATCTTGCATTCCCAGCTCCCCGGGGGGGGGGGGGGGGGCTGGGCTATAAAGTCTGCCTGGACTCCAGCGAGCAGCATACCTCGCCGCGGTGCTGGCGAAACAAAGCTCTCTCCGGTTAACGCGGACGCTTTGATGTGTTGTGTTAACAAAGGTTATGATTATGCAAAGCCTGCGCACACTGAAATAGCTGCAAGCTATAATAGGGTTGTGATTATGTCAATGACTTTGAACTAGTTGCCACACATACATCACCACCCCCCATATCTCTACCTCTCACACACGAACATGCACGTGGAAGGACAAACACACACACACACACACACACACACACACGCACACACACACGCACACACACACACACACACACACACACACACACACACACACACACACACACACACACACATTAATAACAATTTTTGGCTTGAAATCTTCCGCCTAAGGATAATCTCTTGGCGTCTAAACAGTAGCCAGAAAGCACTGCAACACTACATCAGCTGACCACAAGAGCGGCCAGTGTGTAATTCAGAGAAATAAGTTCGACCAGACATGACCTCCGTCTGACCCGCGCTGTTGTGCAAGAGTTGAACGGAAATTTACCCCATGTCTACAATCTCATTGGACGAACCGAGCAGAGGTCAGGACCCCGGCTTTCATACTACGGAAGAAAAACAATAGAATGTGGAGAGCAGGGGGAGAGGGCGGAGACACGCACGGACACACGCACGTCTCTGTCGCGCACAGCTAGGGATTTAGTTAGGGAACTCAAATCATCTCACATATCACTCAAGTTTGTACTCTACACACAGTGACCTCGCCGGAACACATCGCAACTTCATGTAGCGTTGTACAAAAAAATGCAACAATATCCAACCTACGTGATTAAATTGATTTTTGAATATTTGTTTTACTTCTATAAAAGTTATGCACCCAATAAGCAATTCAATCATAATATATATATATATTTTTTTTACATAAATCAGTGTTAAAATGACGTTACCTTTTTGGCACCCTGCTTGGCGAACTCCCGAGCAAGGTGACGACCGATCCCGCGTCCCCCTCCGGTGACCAGGACCACCTCCCCCCTCAGCGACCTCCTCCGGCTCGGGAACAGCGAGCACACACCGGCTTTCACGATCAAATAAATCATCTGCACCGGAAAAATAAGCACTCGTCCCAAACTCTTTAAATCCATTTCTTTAAAAAAAAAAAAAACACTCCTTCGATAACCTGTGCCGACAATTGGGCTAAAGTTTGCACACAAAAAGACGCAAAACTAAATAAAACTGTTGTCAGACTCTGCAGAAGACGAAGGTTATTCTTATTGTCGAACTCTTTCTGCGTTATCCATTTGCAAACAATATCACGTGCAGCAGCAGCAGCGGTGTCGCGAGACGTTATAAATCAATGGTCCACGCGCTTTCTCCCGACGCTGTGGTGTGTGTGTGGAGCAGTGAGGGTGATCGCTCATATCGCCTGCAGATCACCAGCCTCATAAACATGGCACAAGTAGGCTGCTGCTCCACGCACAGCGCGACTGTCTGCTTGAAACATGCGCTACTGAACTGAACTGCTGCTCTCTCTCTCTCTCTCTCTCTCTCTCTCTCTCTCTCTCTCTCTCTCTCTCTCTCTCTCTCTCTCTCTCTCTCTCGGCTCTACTCTGTCCTCCTGATCTGACCGCGACGGGGTTCCGCGCAGAGAGAGAAGAGAGACCTGCTGGAGATGGAGACGCTTGTTTGGACGTTAATCCTGATTGACATGTGAAGTGTGAATGAATCTGTTTGTCTGATTGCGGTGTTTCCTTGCGCGGAGTGGCTGCGTGGCCGCCCTCCCCTTTGTGTTTGTGTTGCGGTGGTACTACCTAGTCCTACCTACACCGTGGACACAATTACCATTTGGAATCAATAATCAAATAGATGTTGGTTGATACTTCATAAACAAAACACATCTATCTATCTATCTATCTATCTATCTATCTATCTATCTATCTATCTATCTATCTATCTATCTATCTGTCTGTCTGTCTGTCTGTCTGTCTGTCTGTCTGTCTGTCTGTCTGTCTGTCTGACAGTCTATCTACATCAATCTACAAATCTTCATAGCCTTGTATATCTATATTTACATTTTACATATCAATCCATCCACCGCCACACCATAGCAGCTCATTCTGCACCATTCTATTATCACAATCTTTCCCATTTCTGGCCAGAAAATATTCACAAATCTTCTACATGCGAAAAAGTACCTTTGGCTGGTAGTCCCCCCCATCGCCAAACCAAAACCTCATGCACAGAGTCAGGGGCCCGGCCTCCAAAGAGTCAGGGGCCCGGCCTCCACAGAGTACAGGGACCTCGGCCTCCACGGAGTACAGGGGCCCGGCCTCCACGGAGTCAGGGGCCCGGCCTCCAAAGAGTCAGGGGCCCGGCCTCCACAGAGTACAGGGACCTCGGCCTCCACAGAGTCAGGGGCCCAGCCTCCACGGAGAACAGGGGCCTCGGCCTCCACGGAGTCAGGGGCCTCGGCCTCCACGGAGTACAGGGACCCGGCCTCCACGGAGTACAGGGGCCCGGCCTCCACAGAGTACAGGGGCCCGGCCTCCACAGAGTCAGGGCCCCCGGCCTCCACAGAGTACAGGGGCCCGAGTACAGGGGCCCGGCCTCCACGGAGTCAGGGGCCTCGGCCTCCACGGAGTCAGGGCCCCCGGCCTCCACGGAGTCAGGGGCCTCGGCCTCCACGGAGTACAGGGGCCCGGCCTCCACAGAGTACAGGGGCCCGGCCTCCACAGAGTCAGGGCCCCCGGCCTCCACAGAGTACAGGGGCCTCGGCCTCCACGGAGTCAGGGGCCCGGCCTCCACAGAGTACAGGGGCCCGGCCTCCACAGAGTCAGGGCCCCCGGCCTCCACAGAGTACAGGGGCCCGAGTACAGGGCCCCCGGCCTCCAGAGTCAGAGGCCTCGACCTCCACAGAGTCCAGGGGCCTCCGCAGGTTCGTTAGGGGGGGGTGTTCGTTAGGGGGGGTTGTTCGTTAGGGGGGGGTGTTCGTTAGGGGTGGTCTGTTGGGGGGGTGTTCGTTGGGCGGGTTTTTTCGTTAGGGGGGGGTTCGTTAGGGGGGGGTGTTCATTAGGGGGAGTTCGTTAGGGGGGGGTGTTCATGTGGGGGTGTTCGTTAGGGGGGTGTTCGTTAGGGGGAGGGGGATGTTCGTTAGGGGGTGTTCGTTAGGGGGGGGTTCGTTGTGGGGGGGTTCGTTAGGGGGTGTTCTTTGGGGGGGGTTCGTTAGGGGGGGGTGTTCATTAGGGGGTGTTCATTAGGGGGGGTTCATTGGGGGGGTTCGTTAGGCGGTGTTCGTTAGGGGGTGTTCATTAGGGGGTGTTCGTTAGGGGGTGTTCGTTAGGGGGTGTTCGTTGGGGGGGTTCGTTAGGGGGGGGGTTCATGACCGTTGGCCAGAGGGTCGTATGAATGACTCAGTAGATCTGATGTGAACGTTGGATGCTAGACCATGTTTACTGCAATGTTACTTTTGTCCACAACAAGAATAATACTCACTATAATTAATCTTTTTTTCTATCTTTCTGTCTAAGTTATCTCGGACTGTTGTGAGTGACCTTCTGAAAATTTCCACTGTTGTGATTGGTATCATCATCCTCCTACTCTCCTTCCCTCTCCTCCTCCTCCTCCTCCTCCTCCTCCTCCTCCTCCCCCTCCCTCACCTCCTCCTCCTCTTCCTCCTCCTCCTCCTCCTCGTCCCTCACCTCCTCCTCCCCCTCCCCTCCTCCTCCTCCTCCAGGCTGCTCCTCAGTGTTCCTCCTGAGTGCGTAGATGTCGACAGTAAAGCCATCACTGCCATCTACAGCTGGGCTGGGGTATTGCAGCCCGCTGCCAACGACCTTCACCAAGAACACTCAGTGGGCCCGGTCCGCGCCCAGTGTCTCTGGGGGGGGTGGACCCAGTGGCACTGGGCTGCTGCCTGTGGGGTGGGGACCAGTGCTGTTGACCTGATTAACAGCATCGTTATGTGATGATGAGGAAGATGAGTACGACCACAGCATCGGAGATGAGCGGATGACCGACCAATATCAGAAAGTAACAAAGAAGAGAAAGAGGGAAAGAAAGACAGACAGACCGAATGAAAGAAAAAAATAAGAATGATTTTTTGGACAAAGCCGATGTTGAAAGGGTTCGGTCTGAAGCCTTGGACGGTTGGATGTTCAGGCAGAGCAGAACAGAGAGAGGCGCAAGACACACAAGAATAACTTTTGCATTTGGTTCAGAAAATAAGGTTGGTGATGAGCAGGGCAACAGACACACCCCACAAGTGACCCCACATCTATTCAATCCACATGCTTTGGCATTGAATGTCCAAAAGTCAACATTCCAGCATGAGGCCAGATAATTAGACCAATACACACACACACACACACACACACACACACACACACACACACACACACACACACGCAACACACACACTATATCACACACACTGTAACACACACAAACACACACACTATATCACACACACTGTAACACACACACAAACACACACACTATATCACACACACTGTAACACACACACACACACACTATATCACACACACTCTAACACACAAACACACACACACACACTCTGACACACACACTCTAACACACACACTCGTATGCACCTCCATACCACCACAACAACGCCCTCCCTGGCCACCCATTAGCCTAGCATGCCCTCATTAGCAGCCTAAGGTCAGAGGTGGGGGCGTGGCCCGGTGGGGGGCGTGGCCTCTGTGGGGGGCGTGGCCCCGGGGGCAGGTGGAGGAGGGAGGGGCTCCTGCCTCATACGTTCGGCGTTCCGCAGGGAGGACATCATGGAGATCGGATGGGCCATCCTGCTGATCGGCGTGGCCGCCCTCTTCGCAGCACTGCTGCTGCTGGTCAACGGCGTCGTCTACGCGGAGCTGATGAACTCGGAGAGCCCCCCTGGGCTGGGGGGGCGCAGGAAGCTCAGCCTCCTGCACGGCCTGCTGGTTGGGGGGGCCGTGGTGGTGAGTGGTCGCCGGGTCCCAGCCCGATACTGGGTCGTATTTAAGGAACAGTGTTTCTCCGGTCGACGCAGACAGACCTGATAACCCTAACCCTTTTTACAGGAATACAATTAATAATACAGTAATAATAATAATAGTAATTATAATTATAAGTGTCCTTATTAGAATAGTACTCCTGAATAGATGGATTTTTTACTTGTTCGAGTGTAAGCGAAATGTCAATGCCATTATTTCAGCAAACGTCTGCTCTTATCTGTTCCCTGGACGCTGATAAATCTCAGACGAGTGGAAGGAAAAAGATAAGCCAGAACTAGTTCCACAAAGTCAGAAGGAAGGCAAGGTCGTCTGCAGCTCAGAAAGTTGCCAGTGTTCCCCAGTGACTGGCTGTTTGATCCGTGTGTTGAATGGAGCTTTGACGCATTCTCTTTGTCCTGAACGGTGAACAGCTGCAAACGAATCAAATCGTAGACAGATTCAGAAAAAAAGGAAAGTTGAAAGTTGTGTTAAAAAAGGCATCTATTTTTGAACACAACTTTGTGTCTCTCCCCCCCCCCCCCCCAGGGCCGGGTTCTGGAGCGTCTGGGCCTCTGCCACCAGGTCCGCTTCACCCGATGGTTCCGCTCTCGGTTCCTGACCCGCGTCAACCCGGTCCCCCCGGGGCTAAGGGTCCTGGACCGGGTCTTCAGTGGCGTGCCTGTGAGGATCTACGAACCCACCACCACCTCCACCACCCGGACCTCCACCTCCTCCACCTCCACCTCCTCCACCTCCACCTCCCCCCTCACTGGCCTGAGGAGGGGCCTGGTGTACTTCCATGGGGGAGGCTGGGTCATGGGCAGCATAGGTACGCTCTGCTGGAAGGGGTGCCCACACATCCCCTTGTGTACATACACACATGTGTTTACTGTCTTTATTTCTTCATGTTTGTTCTCTACTGTATGTGTGTCTCTGAGGAGACGCCAAACGCTCAGCCACGCCGTGTACACACTGCTCCCACGGGGTTTGTGTGTCTGGCTCTGGGGGCATCGATGCCTACAGGTTAGTCTGCGGACATGTGGGGAATCGGACACGGTACCTTTAGTCCTACAGACCTTTCGGCTGTGACTCTGAGTCCCTAGCGGCTCCGCTGCCCTGCTGGACCTCCATGTTGGAGGCTAGGTCATGGACAGTATGCACACCTGTGTCACCTAGCCTGGTCTGGCTGATGCCTTTCTTCCAGAGTTTA
>NC_136945.1:23431472-23446472 GCF_949987615.1 Pollachius pollachius | reverse complement strand
GGCAAACTGCACCCCCTCCCAACCCGACCCTTCCAACCTCTCCCACCCCTACCCCACCCCTCCCAGGGCTCAGTTATATTGACAGGCCAAGATAGAGGCCCTGTCATGGGGGGTGGTTCCCTTGTTGGTTCTGGGCTCTAGTGGCTCCAAATCACCAATCCTGCAGGGCCCTTAAAAGCCACTTAGAGCACTTTTCTCCGCCACATGTTTTTTTTTCCTCGCTTGAGGGCGGCGATTGAAAAGAAAAACATCGGCTGCCGCCGTGTTCCAGAAGGCGCCCTTTAACGTAATTGTAAGCATTTTCTTTTTAACAAGTCATTGTTAAAAAGGGCAGTTTGAACCCAGTGTGTCTGCCCCCCCCTCTCTCCAGGGGCTGCCATCGATGCACTTCTTTTCCCATCATGCAACGCCGGCCTCCCACTACTTGGTGACGCTGTACGACGAGAGCTACGGCCGCCGCCGCGACTCGGCGCCACAAGGCCGGCGCACGTGGCACCATGACAGCCTCAGCTGGAGGCCGGAGCGGTCGGACCACCCGGTCGCAGGTAGGACCCCCGGCATCGTCTCACAGGCGGATGTTTAACCAGCAATGAAAACGGAGCAGAAAGGATCGGATTAGGGCCCGGGTTTAGTCCCCCCAAAATGGCGGCCAGGTTCTCTCCGCCAATGAGAAGTGTCTCTTCCAAGCCAATCATGGAAGAGATGCACTGATTGGTCCGATATGAGCCGGGGGGGGAGATGCTTGACCCTGCTTCTTAATATTTTACCATTTGTACGACTAAATACTTTTTAATGAATATCCATATTTATAATCTACATACAGATAAAAAAAAGAGCAAACCCTTACTTATGGCTTTCCTGCCCCTTAAAGCCTTGGTTCTGTATTTACTTTGCATGAAAGAGTCTAAAATGAGATTGTCATTGAAAGCTCTATCGGAGTGTTGATGAGAGAACAGAGTTGAGTGGAGCAGGTGCTCTGGTCTTTCTCTTTGTGAACCATCTCCTTCTGTCTCCAGTGTTTCCCGACGGTGTGTCAACACACACATGTAAAACGGTGTTTCGTCCGTAAACATTGTCAGGGAAATCTTCCATTGGCCGGACAGCTCGTTTGAATATAAAATGGAGCGAACGCAATAAAAAGGATTAAGTTTAAGGATGGGCCGTAAAAGGGGACCTATAATGAAAACAACACTTTTCCTGGGATCTGGGGTGTTTTTTTGGTCTCTGGTGCTCCCACACGGATACAGCTTTGAAAGAAGTATGTACAGGATTGTTTGAGTGAGATATGCAATTCTGAAAGTACCCCGCCTACAGTTACCAAACGAGCGAGTCAGTTTCGGCGCCCCCTCCTACGTAGGAAGGGGGCACATTTGAATATTGCCTCCCACTTCCCCCCCCCCCCCCTCCAACCAGAGCACAGCTACGAATCTGAGGACGAGCGGACGAGCAGCTCCGTCGGGGGGAGCTCAGCGGCAGACCGGCAGCTCAGCTCCCGGAGTACAATCCCTTTCTCCTCCATGTCGCTGTTCATTATGGACCAGAGAGTCAAGGCCAAAGTTCCTTTCCCCCAATTCTTCTCAACCATGGCCGAGATATCCCCCACTACGAGTCTTTACTTGTTGTGGAAGTAACAGAGACGTCAGACGCAGTATTTATGATTCATAATATCATCCGAGGCCCACATAGCTTTTGGCCGTGATATTAGATATAATATTATATAAACACCAATATTTTATATGTTATTATTATTATTATATATTTTTTATTATATTATTTAGATTATAGAGCTCCAGGAGTCGGCAACAATCACTTCTTCTCCATGCTGTGGTTCACTCCGACAGCTCATTGGTCAATGGGCAGCAGCTCATTGGTCAATGGGCAGCAGCTTATTTGCATTAAAGCTACAGACACCAGAAACAGCGCATTCTGAAGGGACTGAAACAGAGCGGAATAGCAGTAGGCGAGATTTCTTTTCCTAAGGCTATTTCCAGCAAACAGCTTCAAAAACATGGTTTCTGGAACACATATATTATGTTTACTTGTTGGAAAAACACCATAATATGTCTCCTTTAATAGTTATTTTTCTCAATATCTCAAGTTGTAGAGATGTTTCATGTTTTTGTTTATTGCGTTGCTTGAAAGCATCATGGTAAATGGTGGATGAACTTATTTAAGAGATGGTTGAGGATTACTTCCAGGTCTATGATAATGCACTGGTCTCTCATACACTCCCTCTCTCCCTCTCTCACTCTATCTCTGTACCTCTCTCCCTCTCTCCCTCTATCTCTGTACCTCTCTCCCTCTCTCCCTCTATCTCTGTACCCCTCTTTCCCTCTATCTCTATACCTCTCTCCCTCTCTCCCTCTATCTCTGTACCTCTCTCTCCCTCTCTCCCTCTATCTCTGTACCTCTCTCCCTCTCTCCCTCTATCTCTGTACCTCTCTCCCTCTATCTCTGTACCTCTCTCTCCCTCTATCTCTGTACCTCTCTCTCCCTCTATCTCTGTACCTCTCTCTCTACTCTATCTCTGTACCTCTCTCTCTACTCTATCTCTGTACCTCTCTCTCCCTCTATCTCTGTACCTCTCTCCCTCTCTCCCTCTATCTCTGTACCTCTCTCCCTCTATCTCTGTACCTCTCTCTCCCTCTCTCCCTCTATCTCTGTACCTCTCTCCCTCTCTCCCTCTATCTCTGTACCTCTCTCCCTCTATCTCTGTACCTCTCTCCCTCTATCTCTGTACCTCTCTCCCTCTCTCCCTCTATCTCTGTACCTCTCTCCCTCTATCTCTGTACCTCTCTCTCCCTCTATCTCTGTACCTCTCTCTCCCTCTATCTCTGTACCTCTCTCTCTACTCTATCTCTGTACCTCTCTCTCCCTCTCTCCACTCCATCTCTATGTCTCTCCCCTCTGTCTCTCCTCTCCCTCTCCCCCTCTCCCCCCCTCTCTC
Organism: Pollachius pollachius; assembly: GCF_949987615.1. Taxonomy (NCBI): domain Eukaryota; kingdom Metazoa; phylum Chordata; class Actinopteri; order Gadiformes; family Gadidae; genus Pollachius; species Pollachius pollachius. Next base: position 23,443,525 of record NC_136945.1, on the reverse strand, counting down.
CCTCTCTCTCTGATGCCCTCTCCTTCACTTCCTGCCCCTCCCTCTAGCCCCGCCCACTAACTTCGGCCTGCGTGCGTCGAGGAACGCCGGCCGTGTTGACGGGCCGTCGCCGCCCCCGCCGCCAGCGTGGTTACCGTCGCTAAGCGAGTCCCGGTCCTCCTATCAGAGCCCCCCGGCGGGCGCCCTCTCTGGGGGCCGCCGGGCCCGGGCGCCGCGCCTCCTCTCCAGCCACCTCCACGGGCCCAACAGCGCCAACAAGGACCTCCTCCTCCGGCAGCCACGGCCCCTGCTCGTGGTCCCGGACCACCGCTACAGCCTGCCCGTCCCCCTGCGGACCCCCCCGAGGGAGGGGGGGACACAGGGGGACCCCCGGGGAGTTCATCATGATATACTAGATGGTGATTACTGAACAATAAAGTTGAGAAAATACAAGAATAAGTACAAAGTTGGCCTCAGCTTCTGTCGTTTTAGTGGCCTTCAGAGGCCACGACAACAGCAATAAGGATGTAAGATGGTAATAGGATTGTACTATTATCATCGGTGTGGACGAAGGGGTACTGGGAATACAAAGGGGTTCGGGCCTTCTCTGGGCCTGGGCCCGGCTAAGGGAGGGTGTGGCTGATGGGTTGGTTGAGGGGGGGGTTGATGTGTTGGTTGAGGTGGTGTGTGGGTGATGTGTTGGTTGAGGTGTGGGTGATGTGTTGGTTGAAGTGTGGGTGATGTGTTGGTTGAGGTGTGGGTGATGTGTTGGTTGAGGTGGGGGTTGATGTGTTGGTTGAGGGGGGGGTTGATGTGTTGGTTGAGGTGGTGTGTGGGTGATGTGTTGGTTGAGGTGTGGGTGATGTGTTGGTTGAGGTGTGGGTGATGTGTTGGTTGAGGTGTGGGTGATGTGTTGGTTGAGGTGGGGGTTGATGTGTTGGTTGAGGGGGGGTTGATGTGTTGGTTGAGGGGGTGTGTGGGTGATGTGTTGGTTGAGGGGGGGGTTGATGTGTTGGTTGAGGGGGGGTTGATGTGTTGGTTGAGGGGGTGTGTGGGTGATGTGTTGGTTGAGGGGGGGGTTGATGTGTTGGTTGAGGGGGGGGTTGATGTGTTGGTTGAGGGGGGGGTTGATGTGTTGGTTGCAGTGCTGTGACCCAGTAATACAAAATAAAGGGCAGCATAGCAAGAAATGTGGAGGAAATAGGAAGTCCTACAGAATTATATTGGAGGCCTGTGAAGTTAAGGTTTCTTGTGTCCCATTTGAGCAAATTCAAAGGTTGTTTGCGTGTTTCTGTGTTAGTGTGTATGTGTGTGTGCGTGTCTGTCTACAGTATGTGTGTGTGTCTCTCTCTCTCTCAAGGTTGCCTCTGTATGTGTTTGTCTCTCTCTGTTTGTGTGTGTGTGTGTCTGTGCTTCTGTTTGTCGAAGTGTGTGTGTGTGTGTGTGTGTGTGTGTGTGTGTGTGTGTGTGTGTGTGTGCGTGTGTGTGTGTTTGTGTATAAAGGGGAAGGAAATGAGAGCCAAGTCCATAAATCACATCCACCCTGCAATTGGATAATTACAAGCAAATCTCTCTCTCTCTCTCTCTCTCTCTCTCTCTCTCTCTCTCTCTCTCTCTCTCTCTCTAGCTAACCCTTAATACTTGATGGTCATTTGTCAAAAAATGGGGAAAAAAACGGGAAGAGGGTTAAAGCAGCGGTTTATAGGATTTGGAGGCATCTAGCGTTGAGGTTGCAAATTTAACAAAATAATCCTGTAACACCTCCACTTAAAATCAGAACCTGCATTGGCCTGTACTGGCCTGTAGGGGGGCAGGAACTACTCCCAAATTGCTATGTCTACAATAGCATCAAGTAGCAAAGTGTAAAGGGATAAGGTTCCTTTATAGAAACATAAATTGTATTTAGTCACTTAGTCGTTAAACTAAAGGTCCTAGTTTACAAGTAAGATAGCGATAATGAAGAATAATGATTTTAAAATGTGTCCTCTTTAAAGCTATTTGTCCGTCTGGGCTACTGTAGAAACATGGTGGTTCGGCATTGGGGGCTCTGTGGAAGAGGTCCAACCCCCTATGTGGATATAAAGGGCTCATTCTAAGGTAAAGATAACACAATTATGGTTTTCATGGGATTAAACATTAATAAAAACCTATGAATATTAGGTCCATTCCACGAGATTCCAATCAATTCTACACAAAGCACCTTTAATACCGAAGCAGGACATAAAACCATCAGAATGAAATTGCTTCTAAACCAGGAATCCATAATGTCACCCACATCTTCGTCGATCTGTGGTCTAATCCCTATACCATTAGGTGTTTAATTACAGGGAATCAACGTGTTTATTTAGGAGGAATCAACGATGCTCATGTTTGATGGTCGAGAGAGATCTCTCTCTCTTCTATTCATTCATCAGTCATTGAACTGAGAAACATATATATATATATATACATTTTATCTTATGAATTTATGTCTTTGTATCCATAAGTCCAGCTGATTCGGGTTCACCTCTGCATGTCAATCATTGTAATTACGTTTATGTCCACATGGTGGTGCTGTAGCAGCGTATCTCTGGGAAGATAAATAAACATGACGCTTTGGATGAGGAAAGAAATTGAAAATAGTATTCCAATGCACATTTCTGTTGTCAACAAAATCGCCCACACATTCAAATCAACATCTAAACTTTGTAACTTGCTTTAGATTCGGTGAAAATCACGAACTTATTGTTGTTGTTAATATATTTTCCTCCTCTTACAAGCAATCACTCGTGGAAAGCGCAGGGACATTGGCGTCGCAAACGTCAGCGCATTTGATTGGCTTATGAACACAATCGACAATAATGAGATAAATGTTTAGATTGAGGCACAAGAGCAGAGCGTCTATTTTGAACAGGTACACACAATCTCTTACTCCCGTCCTGTAAAAACACAAAAAAACATTTCAACAAGACTTTATAAGGTAGCGTCGTCTATAAACATGATATACGAGGGTCTATTAACACAGTTTACAGACGCTCATCATTTATCTCGGCTGCAGGACCCCACCAAGTCACATTCAAAGACCAAATGAACACAACAGCATTGTCGTTGGGCACCCGGGTGAGTTATATCCGTGCCCTTCACCGAGATGTGCAATGATAAATGATTAGCCCCGCACTTTAATATTCCAGAGTTGAAGAAATTCATTTACTGTGAGAGTTGTTTATAAATTATCTTTGCAGCTAAATAAATAAACATAATTTATGATTTTGGAACCATAACCCAATGGCGGGGGAGAGGAGGCAAATTAAAGAAATGATTAAAAATGCCTGTGCAAATAAAAATAAACAAAGTCTGATTAGATGTGATTGCCTTGCGTTTTCCATAGGTGAGTTCATTAAGAAAAATATCCAAATTTATAAGTCAGATAAATCCAACTTGGTTAAGCGCTATTCTCTCTCTCTCCCACCCTACCAGTGTCAAAACCAGTAACACCATCACAAAGCAACACTGCTGTAATTACATCAAATTACAAGATATAGAGATATGATTCATGGGGGAGAGGGGGGAGGGGGGTGGGGTCAGAAAAAGCCGAAATCCTCGATCAAGCTGAAATGTCGCCGGGCCACTCCATCGCCGTCCCAATGTCCCCATCGCCGCTGGGGGGAGGGCTGGGGACGGGGGGTGGTCAGACGCTGGTCTGGACGGGCTCCTTATCGGGGAGGGAAAGGACGAAGGGGAATAAGGCGCCCTTCGCTGCCGAGAGCACTGCCATCGGCTCGCCGCAGAACGCCGGCGAGATCTCGTCGGCGCTGAACTTGACGGCGAAGCGGCGGCCGAGGCAGTACACGCTGTCCTCCGTGGCCACACAGCGGAACGGCGGCACGCCCGCCAGCCGTGTGTTGCCGCACAGGTACCAGAGCCGCGCCACGGCGTGGTAGCGGTACGCGCTCACGCCCAGCCGCGGGTTCACCTCGAAGCGGTACAGGAAGCTGCGCAGCGCCACCAGGTCGGCGGTGGGGTCGCCGCCGCCCACCACCACGCCCAGACGCCAGGCGTCCTGCTCGGGGGTGTAGCGCAGCAGCGAGTAGCGCAGCGTGCCGCCCGTGACGTAGACGTCCCCGTGCAGGACGGTGGCGCGGTGGCCCACGGCGAAGGTGTCGTTGGGCAGCGGCGCCACGAAGGTCCAGCGGTCGGTGCGCGGGTCGTAGCGTTCCACGGTGGACAGGCACTCCCCCCCGATGGCGTACAGGCAGCCGCCCGCCGCGGCCAGCCGGCAGTGGGGCCGGGCCTGGTTCATGGGACTGATCTCCTTCCAGATGGACGTCACCGGGTTGAAGCAGAACACGCGCTTTGAGGGAATCATCTCCCGCTCCGTGCCCTGGCAGCCCACCGCCACGAAGAGGTAGTTGTCCATGGTGCACAGAGCGCAGCCTTTGGAGACGACCTCCCGGGGGATTGGGCAGAGCACGTGCCAAGCGTCTCTGTAATCGTCGTAGTAGTACAGCGCACTGGACGTCCTCCTCTGCTCTGGCGCCGCCGGGCTCTCCGCCCAGTCCTGCGGGTCCATGTCGGCCACCATCACACAGCTCCTTCCCCGCGTCCGGAGCCTCCGGATGAGGTCACGCTCGCAGGCCCTGAGCCGGCCGTACAGCGCCGGCTCCCTCAGCACCTGCAGGTAGTTGTCGGACATGACTCTGAGGGCCGCCACTCTAAGGGCCTCGTCGCCGCTCAGCTTGGCCAGGCCCAGCACCTCCATGCAGTTCCCCAGGTCCAGCTTGCTCTTAAGACCCTCCGAATCTGGGCTGTTGAGGCGTTCGGCTGGCAGCTGTACAAACGGAGCCCCGGCGAGAGTCTCCAGCCCGGGCTCCTCCCACGGACGGTGGCCGGCGGCCGGCGCCGCGGAGCCACTTATCCCGGGGCTGACAGAATGGGGCTCCTCTCGGGGGGGGGCCTGAGAGGGACTCCCTGGGGCGGAGGCTCCTGGCGTTAAGCAGGGGATGGGGAGCTGGGAGTGCTCTGTGGCAGACAGATAACTCTCCTTGCGTAGGAGGGGTGGCTTGGCGGGGGGCCCGGGCTCCGGCGGAGTCACTGGTGAGAGAGGCGCCGCCGCACTTCTCCCTAACACCAGATCACGCATAATGATGGGGCTCAGCGCCGATCCACCGCCGCCGTCACCACGGTGGGAGCTTTCAGCCGGCTGCGCACGCCTGGAGTCAGGGGATGAGGTCCTCACATTGTGTCCAAACAGGGGCCTGGAGCCGAGAGATGACGTCCTTTCATAGTGTCCAAACAAAGGCCTTGAGTTGGGCGATGAGGTCCTCCCATGTTGACCAAATAAAGGCCTGAAATCAGGGGATGAGGTCCTTGCATTGTGTCTAAACACAGACCTGGAGTCAGGGGATGAGGTCCTTGCATTGTGTCTAAACACAGACCTGGAGTCAGGGGATGAGGTCCTTGCATTGTGTCCAAACACACACCTGGAGTCAGGGGATGAGGTCCTTGCATTGTGTCCAAACACAGACCTGGAGTCAGGGGATGAGGTCCTTGCATTGTGTTTAAGCACAGGCCTGGATTCGGACGTGGAGTGCGAGGACGACTCCACAAAGTAATCGTAGATCTTTCCGTGCACCACCTGGTCTGCCGCCGCCCCCTCCAGCACCAGGTGGGCGTCCTCCACCTGGATCTCGGCCTTGGACAGGAAGCTGGACTGGGCCCCCTGGTGATCCACGTCCTGCCGGAGCTCCCGGCCCACTCCCACCGGGCCCAGCGAGCACTCCCGCCTCTGCAGGACGCACGGCGAATGCCGGCCGCTGGCCTCGTCCGGGTCCCCCTCTCTTGGGCCGGGGGGGCTCAGAGTATCAGAGCGGGCCGACCCGTTACTGGTGGAACCCTCCGCCGGTCCCTTCTGCGCCGCCGCCTCTCCTTCCCCGTTCTCCCGGGCCGGGTCGGTAGGGCCGGCTGCCTTCTCCGTTCCCGCCCGTCCGTGTTTGGCGTCGCTGACCAGCGGCCGACCCGTGCCGTCAGACGCCCGGTCGCCGGCGTCAGCGGGGTGAACCGGCGAGCGCCGGTTCCTGTGTAGATCTCGCCCGTCAGCGGCGCGCTCTGGCTGCCCCCCGCTGCGGTCCCTACCCCCTTCTGGAGGGTCTCCGGTCCCCGGCCGGGCCCCGTCGGGAGGCGGACAGGCCTTGGCGCTGGACCCCCTGGAGCTGTAGAAGCGGTAGGCCCAGGAGACTAGAAGCACGCTGACCACCGACAGGCTGAGCTTCAGCAGCAGCTGCATGTCGAGCTGCACTCCGAGCAGCTCGGCGATCTGCATCGCTCTGCTGCAGCCGGGCTGCGCGGCCGCTGGCTCCGACGGTAACGTAATGACCACGTTGGGCTTGGGTGACTTCTCCTATTAGTCCCCGACCGCAGCTCAGGTGAGCCCTGATGGCCTGCTGCCCGGCTCCTTTAGTTCACGGTGATCTGGTGACGGCGCCGCTGCACTGAACACACACAGCTCTGTAAGTCAATACCTGGGGAGGTGCGCTTTGCATCCCCGTCTCGTTGGGGGGGGGGGCGTGACCACTCTCGAGGCTTACATGCTCGGCATGCACAAAATGTTTACATAAACAAGGATCAATATTGGTGGTTTGCTGAGTCATTGTTGGTTCTATGTGAGCTCAAACAAAAGGATTAGTGGCTGTTATGGCAGGTCTGAGTATTGTAATGGTTGTCCTGATACTGTTGGAGCCTTGTTTTTGAAATGGGAACAGCAGAGTGATATAATCCCCGGGAACGAGACGGACCACTATTAAAATAAAGATAGCTATGGACACGTCTAAACCACATGATTACACGATGGCTGGGTTTGCACAAGGGGTGCGGTGAGAGCAGGTGGCCTCCGGGTGGAGAACCACCAATGAGGATGTAGTTGTTAGCCCAGGCGCCAGCCTCGACCAAAGGTTCAACGCATTCAAATGTTGCAGGAGAGATAAACTAAGAGGTGTACACACTTCGACACACCGTGCGTCTTTATACACAGCTATAGACAGCACACTTCTGCACAGACAAGACTTACCACTGTACATATATGTACAGTACCTATGTAGAAAACAAAACCTGCTGTCAATCTATTTGCAGTTATTAACATAATGACACACCGTACATTTATGAAACATTCACTCAGGTACACACGGAATTAAATCTAAACAGACAGAGGAATGAATATCATCATACAGTGTCTGGTTTTTAACACCTCTGGTTATGAATCAATGTTTCACTGCTGTTGAGATAAACTGTACCCATATACTCACACTCAACACTACTGCATACACATACATTAAATACACACAATATATATACATAAATATATATATATATATATATATATATATATATATATATATATATATATATCTTCGAAATAATGTAGTACTGGCTTGTTCGAGGTTCACACCAGTACGACCCCACAATCCCCCCAGGAATGGGTCAACCAATCAAACAGCGAGTCTGCGCTTGGCAGTGACATCCATTTTTAAGCACTTCAGTGGGGCTGAGCTCATGTCAACAGAGTCAGACGCACGTCGCCAGTCGTTTGTACGGGCTGATAACACGACCGCCACGGCCGACAGGCCACGGCCAAGTGTGTGGCCGCGTGTGTGTGTGTGTGTGTGTGTCAGGGGGGGTGAACAAGTAATCCAGGAGAGAAGAGAGAGGAGGGAGAGAGAGAGAGAAAGAGAAAGAGAGAGAGAGAGAGAGAGAGAGGGAGAGAGAGAGAGAGAGGAGAGAGAGAGGGAGAGGAGAGAGGAGAGAGGCTCTATCAGGTCCTCCGTCTCGTTACCTGACCCGCGGCCAGCCGCCTGTGGCGACAGCAGCAGGTCACTGGACTCCTCGGGCGTGCTGGGGTCCTAAATAATTAATTCACAGGTGGTGGCAGCCAGGCCCCGAGAGACGGCTCCTTCCCTCCACCTCGCCGGGGCCCTCACTGGGCCCTCACTGGGCCCTCACTGGGCCCTCCCTGGGGCCCTCACTGGGCCCTCACTGGGCCCTCCCTGGGGCCCTCCCTGGGGCCCTCACTGGGCCCTCACTGGGCCCTCACTGGGGCCCTGCCGCTGACACACATTCCCCTCCTCCTCCTCCTCCTCCTCCACCTCCTCCTCCTCCTCCTCCACTTCAGGAGGTGACATCGATGAGGGAGTGAGAAGGGTGTGTGTGGGGGGGTGCGTGGGACGAGGGGGTGTGTAACGACTCACGGACCACAGTGAATTATCAGGATGTGTTTTTAACCGGCGATAGTTGCCCGAAGAGGTCGGTTAAGGCCTGTGTTTTATTATTTATGAGCGATGGCAGCTGCTGCTGGCGGTCCCCTGCGAGCGGCTGGGGGCCCCTGAAGGTAAACAGCACAGCACATTACTTTATATAATGGGCCCTCTAGCCCCTCGGGGGGGGCCACAGGTTATTCTGTGACCGGGTTTATGTTAAAACTCTGTAGTGATTGACCGGCGTCATGAAAGTGTTTGGGCAGTGGCTGGCCAATGAGAGGCCGGTAGGGTTGGAGATGGATAATGAATTCATCAGGTGGGATTGGTTTTGTGACCTTCGGTTCGGCGAATGCAGAAACAGCCCTTTGAGGCGGTACCAGGGGTCGCGACTCAGAACGCCTTGGCTAATGACATGAACGCTAATTATGGAAATGATGGAACCATGGGGGAGAGGCTGAAGAATGTCAGGCCCCATGCAGGTCCTTAGAAACACCAAAACGTCCCAGAATCCCACATGTGCTGTCTAACAGCTCGGCCCATTACCCATCAGTCCATCCACAGCCACCGCCTTCATATAGGGGCCGCCTCGTTAGATAGTTACACGCAAACCAGGGCCACCACTTACTTACAGAGTACACCGTAATGTGTCTGTTTGATTAAAGGAAGCGCACGTACGTGCACGCTTTGTTTACATCCCCAGCTGAGGTCCCTTTAGAGGCGGGAGTTATCGTGGCAGAAGAGGAGAACGATTACACACGTCTCTCGTCTCTCGGTGGAGGAGGCGCCGCCCTAATGAAGCCACAGATCCAAAATGGAGGGGTTCATCAGTCATTAATTGCCGTCGTCGTCATTTGCAGGTACAGCTAATGATTTCCTGCCGCCCCCTACACTCTTCTGTTGAGGTGTTCATGGCCATACTGTCTAGCGTGACGTTATCTGGTGGCCACCCAACACACACAAAGAGAGAGACACACACACACACACACACTCAAACACACAAACTAGTCAGTGCAAACACAGACACATACATACGTCTCTGCTTGCACATACACACACACACACATGCATGTTTGGTGACGAACAGACACACACATACACACATGAATGTTCACTAACAAACAGATACACACACGTACCCACACAACAATGGAGAGGGAAAATGATGCATCCATTCAGTAAACAACAGTCGGAAGAGCTTTTCATATGCGCCGGTTAATTAAGTAATTAAAGGACAATTTGCATCCATTTTGTGTTGTTAATGCATTCAGAGGCACCCTGATGCAGCAGGTCCCCTATTGAATGAGAATTGGCAGATAAAAGAACCAAACTAGTGGGGGGGCCTCCACTGAACAGTTCCCTGCCGGCCGCGACGAGAGGAATACTAAAGCAGTAAAGCTGGGCTGGAATACTATAGCAGCCGGACCAGGAGCGTCAGTGTGTCATCCCCTCGCCCCCTCGCTCTCAAGGCAGGAAATTACCAATTCAATGCACAGATAACGTGTTAATAGTGTTCGTGGCTGTGGCCGTGGCGTCGCAGGAATATATATTGTACTTTGACAAGGTGAGCCAATCCGCCGCGTACAGATGGCTCTATCCTTTGTGCTCCCCCCCCCCACCTCTCACCAGGTTTAAAACCTAATCCTTTAATACACGCGTGTCCTCAGAATGGATTAAATTTGCAATTCTTGTGAAGTCCAAAAAATGCAGGATTACTCTGAATGAAGCCCTGCAGTGCGCGTGTGTGTGTGCGTGTGTGTGTGTGTGTGTGTGGGTGTGTGTGTGGGTGTGTGTGTGTGTGTGTGTGTGTGTGTGTGTGTGTGTTCGGTGTAGTGCAGTGAGAAGAGGAATCATCAATGAACGGGTGAACAGCAAAGCCGTAATCTCCTACGGAAACAATGGCGGCTCAGAGGAGGTCAATAATTTGAAACAAAGTGTGTTCCGCAACACAGGTGTGTGTCTGTGTGGGGGGGGGGGTTTGTGGGTCTGTGTGTTTGTGTCTGGTGCTTTGTTGTGTCTCTGTGTCTAGCGGAGGGAAAAAATGCATAGCTTTGTGTGTGTGTGCGTGTGTGTGTGTGTGCGTGTGTGTGTGCGTGCGTGTGCCGATACGGGCTGTGTGTTTTCATTTAGCAGAACATAATAGGAACTGAACGGAGCGCAGTCAGTTCAGCCCGGCCTCAGCAGGCGTGCGTTGTTGGCTAAGTGTTAGAGATGGCTCTCCACCCATCCCTCCTTCTGTCTGTGTTTTAAATCACACACAAAGAGGTCGAACACAAACATTGGACCAGCTATTCCTGGCTGATGCACACGGACACACTCCACAAGTCCTGCATAAGGATGCTCCGCACAAAGATAACAGGGTAACAAAGCAGAAACAGAGCTACTACCAGCTGGTGTTGATCCATTGGTCTCTTAACATGCATTTCAGCGTAAACCCGTCACACGGAACCAAAGCAAAGTCAAGGCCAGTGGTTGCTAGTTTGATCATCTCTCCATTTTTAATACAGGTGATATGAAACAGATGCAACAACCCTGTTTGACACGCCTCCCCTCCCCGCGCCACTCCAGGTAGAGACCACCTCCCACCCCCCCCCCCCCCACTGGCGGTGGCTGTCTGGGTCGGAGATATATAGGCTCTGAACACGATGGAGCGCACAGAACAGGACGAATCTGGTGGTTTGAACCGGGTCAACGGGCCCCCCGCGCAGAGAGGAAGTAAGGAGTCAAACGCCACATGCACCACCACCTCCTCCTCCTCCACCACCTCCTCCTCCTCCACCTCCACCTCCTCCTCCTCCTCCTCCTCCATCCCCACCTCCTCCATCCCCAGGTCCTGCAGGAGTGGTGGCGGTCCGAGGTCGTAGTTCTCCCGGACGGCGCGGCGTCGCCCTGGTAGCGTCTGAGAGGCGGGGCGGGGTCATGTGACGGGAGGCCCGTCGGGGGGTTGGGCTGCAGGGTCGGTTGGATGGCGTAGAAACGAGGCGGTGAAACTCCAAACCCCTCCCAGTCCACTCCCCCCCCGTAAGGTCCGTGAACCATATAACCTCTGAAATCATCTTCAATATTTACACTGAAGTACACAAAATACACTCAAAATACCTCCCCCCACCCCCCCTCGGATTCATACACACGTTACATTTAAACCCTCAGGTACATTCTGAGCCTTCAGAAAAAGGAAAGAAACCGAAGAAAAAACGTAAATTATTTGTATATTAATTAAAAATATAGAGAAAGTAAAAGCACAGCATCTGTGTGGCCTCGCTCCCCACGGGTCCGGGGGGGGGGGGGGGGGGGGGGGGGGGGGGTGCATATCTCAGGTCATGTGACAAAAGGGTGAGGTCGCTATGGCGATCTCATGGTGGGAGGCAGTTCCATTCCGACGCACTGAGCGACGCGTCTCCGCCTCGTCCAGACGAAAAGCCCAACTCTTTTTTTTTCTTTTTCTTTTTTCTCCGTTGAACCGATTTCTCTTCATTGACTGACAGACAGACGCGGGACAGGCGGAAAAAGGGTGAGATAAACGTGATGGGGGGTGGGGGCAGTTGTGGCATTTGGGGGGTTGGGGCGGGGGGCTACAGAGAAGGGGGTTATTTCCGGAAAAACGTCTTCGCCGTCGTGTCCTGTCACCGGGTCGTGTCGTGGTTATTCAATTTAATTTTTTCTTGTTACAAAAACAGCGAGGCGCCATCTTGTGGCGGGACAGTCTCCGGACAGACGGACGCATGGCGGGACAGCAGGTCACCGGGAGAAGGCTTCAGAGGACCGTGGGTGTGTGTGTGCGTGTTTGCGTGTATATGTGTGTACGTTTGTGTGTGTGTGTGTGTGTGTGCGTGCGGTCGTGGTTTGCTTCTG
>NC_136945.1:23416472-23423972 GCF_949987615.1 Pollachius pollachius | reverse complement strand
TGCGTGCGCGTGTGTGCGTGTGTGTGTGTGTGTAGCACCCCAGCAGGGCCCAGTAGCTCCCATCATTCAGCTCCTCCACCAGCACCGCCCCAATTAGAGCCCTAAAGGCCTTTTTCCCCTGGCGGCCATCTTGGTTCCATCTCGGAGCCGTAGCTGCTACTTCAGCTGCTGTTTAGAATCAAGATGGCTGCCTGCCGGCCTCCTGACTGACAGCGCTTCAGAAGGGCGGGGGTTGAGCTCTGCTAAGCCGTGAATATGGCCCCCCCCCCCCTCCTCCAGCTGAGAGCAGAGCCAACGAACCCCACTGAGACAGGAAGTACGACTCACTCCCCTCACAACATAGCACTAAAGATAGAAGGAATAAAAGAGATTATTTTCAGGGGAATGAATGTTATGTTAATGTAAATGTAATGTGTGTAAGGTTGGGGAGGGGATTAGGGCCCCGTCCACACGAAGCCGAAACGGGGAAAACGATCCGGTTTCGTTTTAAGTGGTTCAGGAATATCTCCGTAAAGACGGGGTCATTGCGAAACCGCATCGAGCTGTAGAACCGCTGTGGTAAATATTCAAGGCGCTGGTTCTCCACAGAAAAAGTGGAGCGCTACAGCCTGCGCGCTACAGCCTGCACGCTGTATACAAGCATTCAGTCACGAGGAGATTCAACCTTTTAATTGAGCAGGAATACTCTTTAATGTACAGTTATTAAATTAATTTATCTTATTTTGTAGCTTGATTTAAAGCTACAAAAAGAATACAAATAAAATAATAAATAAAAAATTCAACGCAACTCTGACGTCCCCCAGCTGGTGGGGGGCTAATGACGTCATCGTTTGCGTTCCAGGCGTCCGCACGAATCCTAACACGAAACCGCATAGGTCCGGATAGATCTGAAACCACCTCCGAGGGCGGGCTCAGAATGTGTGGTTTCAGGCAGCAGATTCGCCGGCTCCGTCCGGACGGTCGACCGAAACGCACAAGACTCACACGGTTTCACCAAAGAACCGGCTCCGTGTGGACGGGGCCTCAGTGTTTGGTGGACAGAGTGAAGGACTTTATAACGACCGTCATGAGAGTGAATATGAATAGAAGTCCACATGTTTAACAGTGAATATGAACCCCAGTGAGCAGTCAGCGGTCGGTGAGTTTGGGACTGGGGGGCTATCAGAGGCAGACAGAGCATGGGAGAGGAAACGGAGCTGGAGAGAAGTCTTTATTGTGTGACAATGCCTTTAAATTAATGTGTTGTCGGGGCAATTAAGCCATTCAATATTTAATTAATCACACACTTTGCAACATTAATATTCACAGCTCAAAGCGGCCTGATATAACTCTTAAGTGTTTTGTTAAAATGTGAGACTGTGGACATCTAAAATTAGTTTTGTTTGATTCTATAACTCACAGAACTGTGTCTGCAGAATAAGACAGAACTGTGTAGTTGGGTAAATGCTGACCATCCTTCTCTAGAGCTCCCCAGCAGCAGAAATATTATTCTAATACATTGATTTAGCGCTACACAGCGTTAGCGCGATGCAGCATAGCGCTACCCTGCGTCAGTGCTACAAGACGTTAGCGCTACACAACGTTAGCGCTCCACGACGTTATCGCTCCACGACGTTACTTCTACACGACGTTAGCGCTACACGATGTTAGCGCTACACAACGTTAGCGTTACACGACGATAGCGTTACACGACGTTAGCGTTACACGACGTTAGCGCTACACAAGGTTAGCGCTATAAGAGGTTAGCGTGCGACAAAGCATAGCGTGGCTCCGCATAGCTCGAAGCAGCGCACTGCTACGCGCCCCACAGGACTGACCGAAGACGATGAGGCGCGTGTGCGTGTCGGTGGAGCCCAGCGGGTTCTGGGCGGTGCAGCGGTACATGGAGCCGTTGAGCTCGGCCGGGACGCGCTCCAGGATCAGCTCCTTCCCCTCCCGCTCAGCACTGCCGTCCAGCAGCCGGCCGCCCACCCGGGTCCAGGTGTAGAGGGGCTCAGGGAACACCTCGTTCTGCAGGGAGGGAGGGAGGGAGGGAGGGAGGGAGAGAGAGAGAGGAGAGAGTAGAGAAAGAACAGGAGAGGGAGAAAGGGAGGAAGATGAGAGGGTAAAGTTGAAAGTGAGGGAGGAACACCCAGGTAGAGGGAGAGGAAGAGAGGGAGTGCGATGATAGACCGAGACAGATATTCAGAGGGTGTCAGTGGGCGAGAGACAGGGAATCAGAGAGAGAGAGAGAGAGAGAGAGAGAGAGAGAGAGAGAGAGAGAGAGAGAAAGAGAGAGAGAGAGAGGATAAAGCATTCGTTTCAGAGAACTGAGAGAGGAACATAAATAATCCAAGCTCCAATTTTGCCAGTAACACAGAGTTAACAGAATGCATTAATAATCACAGCCACACTTTTACAACAGCCTCTTGCCCTCACTTCAATGAAGCCTCTGGAGAGAGGCTTCTCATCCCGCATTTAAAGTACAATAGTGCCTTTAAAGGCCCTTCTTTCATACAAAGGGACACTAGAAAGTGCTGGCAAATTACACATTTTTAAACTGTCATCTGCACTTTAATTTCTACTCACCCACATTCACACACATGCACAGACATGCACATTGGGTTACTCAGAACAGGTATACACACACCGCGTTAAATAACAAAGCGCCGTCATGTATCATCTGTGAATCCACTTAAGGAACCCTGGGTTGTGCGTGCGCTGTTATTTTGAAGGCTGTTTAGGGGACAGTGTGCTGGTCGCTAATGTGATGATGTAATCAGTCTCACTCTATTTCCAGTGTGATTAATATTGCATCCAGCTACCATTGGGTGCGGACAGAAATGATGCCTGAACCAAAACATTTGGTTTAGTTTTAACAGACATAGATTGCGTTAATAATCACGCATATATTTGTACCTCAATGTATTTGTATTGTTTCAAGTTAAACAACATGTGTTATCGAGCACATTAGTGCTTGATCAAAACTGGCTTTCATAAATATAATATCATAGCTTTATAAAAGGTCAGACTAAAAATAGGCAAACAAATGTTCTACAATAATATACAAGGTTACTAGTACACTCTGCACAATATGCAGTGAAGTACTAACTAGTATACTAGTTTAAATAATAAACATCAAAATGTAAGGTAGGCACTAGTGTGAGCATTGTAACTGAAGTATTGAATCATAAGTTAGTGAGAGTATTGTATACTGAAGGATTATCTAATACACTTGTGTAATTATGTACACTAAAGTATTAACTAGTATACGAGTTTCATTATGTACATTGAAGCATTAACTAGTACATTAGTGTCATTATGTACACTAAAGCATTAACTAGTGTCCTTATGTAAACTAGTGTCATTATGTAACCTAAAGCATTAACTAGTACACCAGTGTAAGGACTATCTGAAGCAGCGACGGGAACAGCGGCGTTGTTAGTAGACGTTGAACTAGTCTAGTGAGTTCCACAAACACATTATGGTGCTGATGAGTTTAGTTGGTTTAGCCACACACAGGTGAAGGTCACATTGATATGAAAGAACACACTGAAAGGTACACAATCAACCTTTCTGTATTATATCCTCCGCCATCAGACCCAACAGGTCCTCCTTTGTTATGGTCAGGAGGTGCATTACAGAGACCCAACCAGAAGGCCAATCAGGCCGCGGCCACGTGTGGCTGCCTCTCTGCACTGATTACCTGGAGGGGATAATAGTATCTTTCTTTCAAATCGTCCAACGAGAGACACGGAGAGAGGGAGGAGATGCAGCATGCGGTGAGACACTCATCTGATCTACGGGTGAAACCCCAGAGCCACGGCCCGCTGGCAGATCAGGGGGCTCCGCTTCATGGTCGTTCTCCACACACGCACGCAGGCACGCACACACACACACACACACACACACACGCAGGCACACACACTCACACAAGATCAGGGTTGGATCAGCTGAGAGCCGCAGTCAAGCCTGTTTATAATAACCATTCGAATCTCCGTCACAGACACATTTCCAATTCACTATCTCTGTACTATTTCTAAATATTGAGTTTCTAGACTTTCTGTTGGTCCTGAAAGAAGTCATTGAAGAGCAGGAGGGCCGTGGGCATGTTGCACTGTGCCTTCAGCTAGGCTGAGGACGTTAAACCACTACCTTATAGTGTACGAGTCGACCACTCCAGCCACTACACTATACCGGCTCTATTTGTGGGACATATAACAACTGGGAGAAAGTCTTTGGTCTGGAGAACAAATCCCCCCCCCCACCTCAACAAACCCTCAGCTCACACAAAACAGGCCAAGCGCTTTGCTTATTGATCGCTGTTTGAAGAAGCATTGAGTGAGGACTAACAAAAATCTCCGATGAGGATTAGCTCTCCTATCTCCCCCCGTTGGAGGGTCCAATGTGTCGCTGCAGAGATCAGCCGACAGCAGCCCTTCATGCTGTAGACAACATGGGTTTTATTAGCTGGGGGCATGAAGAAGACAATGATGACGTTAACTTTATTGTTATTATTTTGCAATCTCCTCTCTCTCTCTCACTTGACTCTCTCTTGCTTCACTCTCCTCTCGTTCTCCCTCTCCTTCTCTCCATCTCTGCTATCCCCTTTCTCTGCATCTTTCTCCCTCTCCCTCTCCCTCTCCCTCTCTCTCTCTCTCTCTCTCTCTCTCTCTCTCTCTCTCTCTCTCTCTCTCTCTCTCTCTCTCCCTCTCCCTCTCTCTCTCTCTCTCTCTCTCTCTCTCTGATAAACTGAAGGATGTGCCCTAGGTTAGGCCAGTCTAGTCTTGGCTAAGCTAGTATGTGCTTCACACCTGTTGACTCAGAATGAGAGGCACAGGCAAGGTGATTTAACCAGGGAACTCCTCCCAGGAAACTCCCGTAAACAAACTAATGCTTTTATGTTTGATGTGATCCATTTGGCATTTGATATTAATAAACCCCCACAGGCTATACCAAGGCAAGCAGTGAAAGAATCCTGAAAAGGTGGATGCATATATTGGGACCATTTCACAACCTCTACTCTTACAACAAAACATCTCAATGTGTCCATTTGAAAGTTAAGAAGGCAAACTCATTTCAACAGAGCTGGAGACACTCAAATATACAGCCAGAAATAAAAGGTATTTGGCCCCAACCTAAAGCCAATGATGTCTACGGTATGTTTATTGCCTCTGTTCCTTGCCTCTGGTACAGAGGAAGTGAGGGAACAACAATTTGTAGAAGATACATTAAAACGTACCTTTAGTTCAATTTAGCTATCTTCTTATGGTACTAACTCCACCTCTCAAATGTATCTCTGATTCTCAGATAGTTTGATTTCTTCCAAAGGTCCTGTTCTTGTGTCGTTTCACTTTGTTAACCACTTTGTGTTGCAGTATTGCCCATAAAGCGCTCCACGCATAAAGTCTGAGGGATTGAACGGTCAGTATAACCGCTGACAGTCGGACTGACTCATGAGGGGCGGCCCCCCCCCACCCGTCTCAGACGGACCCCGGCTCGGCGGGTTCTCACGGACCCCCATGCACTTACCCCAGAGGCTCCTACCTGGAATCCCTGCACAGTGATGCGCACTGTGTCCCCTACCTTAGCCCTGCTGGGCGACATCAGCAGCTTAGGGCCCTTGGGGGCCGCTGTCAGAAACAAAGAAAAACAAACATGGAGGACGGTTATCTTCATGATCAGGATGGAGAGTGAAAGTTAGCTCAGTCAGTGACCATGTTCGTTGTATCAGGGTCATTCGATGTGTTCCTCTGAAACTGCTTGAAGACGGTTGCAGGTCATTAGCAGGTTCTCAGAGATGCTGACATGTTCGGTTGCGGACACTGGGGATCGAAACCGGTACCTTATGGCCGGGAACCGAAAGCCCTTACCCCTTTAATATCGTGACCCTGCAATTATCACTATGAACAAAGTAAAATCGCTTAATAAGCTCGTTTTTTTCTGCGTGTTCAAAATCCCCCAGCTTACAGGCTGCTATCTCGTTGAAAACATTTGCCTGGTTTGCAGAACTTGTTTTCTGGCAGAACAGGCCATATGCTTAAAGGACTGGGAGCTGTACTGGGTGAGGCGGGCCCTTGGCAGGTGGATCACTTTGTGTCGTGACTGATCTGCATCTGATTTGCATGGACGCTACCACCCCTGTTGAACGCATCCAGCGGTGGTATCACACAACCACAGGGGTCACCACTAATTCTCTTTACTTAATGGCTTGTAAAGCAGCACCACTGCAAGACGTTTTGGCACAGCCGTGGTGCGGGGGAGTCGGCGGTTCGGTGCCGAACGCAAACGGCTGCTTTTACAGCGTTTTGTGTGAGTATGAACGCAGCCAACGCTGCCCTACATATCCTGGTGCACCTTTCCCCACATACAATGGCTGCATAGAATAAACAGGCGTGGATGTACAGTGTGGTTTATACCGCTCTCCGTGTGTACAGCCCGTGCCTGGGGAGGCACTTTAACACAAAGAACGCGTTCACCCACACACACCCAGCCTCACTTATTCTAATGTCCTCCCCGCACAACATTCTATGCAAAAATGGTCCGGTTTTCATGTTCCGAAGACACATCCAGTATTTCCCCCGGCTCAAACCTCAGCCCGCTGATGGTTATGTTTATTTTAATGTTCTGTGATAAAAGCAATTTCCTGTCCATTGTAGGTCAACGCGGGGTGGGGGTGCGTGGTCGTGATGGCGACGTGGTGGTAACGCCGCTGCAGATGTCTCTAAAGCGAAGAGATGAGCCGCCTGTACGCCTCCACCCCCACAGAAGGAGAGCAGTAAACACAAAGACAGAGAGACTCATTACTGGGGGAGAGCGGCAGCGCAGTGGGGGGTGTGCGGACATGCAGATAACAACCACTCAGCCAGATAATCCCCCCAGCCCCCCAGACACCTCTCACTCGCTCTGTAAAACAATGGCCGCCCCCGGTGGGCTGGGGGGGGGGATCTCATTGGCTGATACAGCAGGGGGGGGGGGGGGGGATTTGTCCAGTGCACCTGGCCTCAGGGAGCAGCAGGACTGATTTGAATAATGTTGCATAACGACGCTGAAACAATGGACAGACGATGGAGACGGGACAGAGACACGGACACAGAGTCTTTGGGTTGGGGGAGGGGCGGTCAACGTGGTTTATGATGGATGGACGGACAGACGGACAGACGTACAGACGGCCAGGCAGAATACGTTAGTGATGACATGGGGGAGATCCATTATCTGCTGAGGGCCGTGCAGGCCACACCATTCACCCGGATAGCGCCGTCCTCAGGAACATTCTCTGGGATTTGTGTTCATAAAAAAAATTGCCTTTCCAGAAGAACGCCTCAAAGGCTGCGCTGTTCTACACATAAGGTAAACCATGAAGCGTTCACAGACAATGAGGTCCAAGTCAAGGGCTCCCCATCAATAACTCTGCTGGGGCATCCACCTTTAAAGTGTTCCAATTAATTTGGTTAAAACTCTCTGCATAAATCAGGGGGCCGGTGTTCTCAGTGATGAGCTAAAGGATGAATACGCATACGG
>NC_136945.1:23398972-23411472 GCF_949987615.1 Pollachius pollachius | reverse complement strand
TCTTTCCACAGCTCTCTCTCCAGCTCATTCTGGGTCTATAGCTCCCGCCCACGTATCTATCTCTCTCTCCTTCCAACTCTCTGTCTCCAACTCTCTCTCTCTCCCACGTACCACATCACCGTCGATCTCTCTCTCCCACGTAGCTGAATGACCCGCTCATCTTGTGTCTATTTAATGCTAGCTCTCTGCAAATATTTCTCCATCTCTCTCTCCAGCAATCCGTGACCACTGCCTCTCTGTATTTAATCTCTCTCTCTCTCTCTCTCTCTCTCTCTCTCTCTCTCTCTCTCTCTCTCTCTCTCTCTCTCTGTGTTTCGTCAGGTCAGAGTTGTGTTCAGAGGCCCCCAGGGACGTGAGCCAACAGGCTAGCTCTGAAGTGCTAATCCCTGACACTGTTGGCCATCTTTTTGAAAAATAAAAAAAAATGACGAATACGAAAAAAAAAGAGAGGCGGTCTGTCCGCCTGAGATCGCCATGGAACCTCAACATCGGCGTTCCCTGAACCCACCGCCCTTCAGAACTCCGTCTCAGGTCCTTCCTGTATCATCTTTCTCTGTTTGTCTTTGATATTTCATCGGTTATCTAAACCAGCAACACTAATCACCCAGTGGTGGTGTTGATGATCGCCCCACCCTGTGTGTGTGTGTGTGTGTGTGTGTGTGTGTGTGTGTGTGTGTGTGTGTGTGTGCGCGCAGGTTGGAGGGGTTTCAGTGGGTCATCAGTCTGTTACTGAAAGAGACGGATAACAGAGGAAGAAGAAAGAATGAGATGTGTGTGTGTGTGTGTGTGTGTGTGTGTTGTGTGTGTGTGTGTGTGTGTGTGTGTGTGTGTGAGCCCACTTGGAGGGTACCAGAAACGCATGAGTGTGATGAGTAAGAACCATCAACAGAACACTGAACGACGTGGATCTGGGAGAGAAGGGGAGGGGGGGAGGGAGAGGGGGAGAGGGGGGAGAGGGGGAGAGGGGGGGAGGGAGAGGGGGAGAGGGGGGAGAGGGGGAGCAGGGGGAGAGGGGGGGAGAGGGGGGAGAGAAGGGGAGGGGGGGAGGGAGAGGGGGAGAGGGGGAGAGGGGGGGGAGAGGGGGGAGAGAAGGGGAGGGGGGAGGGAGAGGGGGGAGGGAGAGGGTGGGAGGGGGAGAGAAGGAGAGGGGGGAGGGAGCAGGGGGAGAGGGGGGGAGAGGGGGGAGAGAAGGGGAGGGGGGGAGGGAGAGGGGGAGAGGGGGAGCAGGGGGAGGGGGGGGAGAGGGGGGAGAGAAGGGGAGGGGGGAGGGAGAGGGGGAGAGGGGGGAGAGGGGGGGAGAGGGGGGAGAGGGGGAGCAGGGGGAGAGGGGGGGAGAGGGGGGGGAGAAGGGGGGGGGAGGGAGAGGGGGAGAGGGGGAGAGGGGGAGAGAAGGAGAGGGGGGAGGGAGAGGGGGAGGGGTGAGGGGGACAGGGAGAGGGGGAGGGAGTGTCCTACCCACCCAGAGTGATCTCTGTCTGCATGGGCATGGAGAGTGCGGGGTGCTTGACCTCGCAGCTGAACAGCGCGTCGTTGTCCAGCTGCGGGTTGAGCGTCCAGGTGAGGCGCGCCTGCACCAGCACCGAGCCGTCGCTCTGCGGCAGGTGGGTGTGGCTGAAGTAGTACAGGGGGTCCGTGCTCTGGACCCAGCGCGGGAACTCCCGGCTCACCACCGTCTCCGGGATCACCTCCGTGGCCGGGCTGGGCTCGTGGGGCTGCTGCTGGCCGTGGGCCTGCCCCTGGCCGTGGGCCCCGTGGCCCCCCTGCCCCTGGCCGTGGGCCCCGTGGCCCCCCTGGCTCTGGCCGGGCCCCCGGTTGGGCCGGGCGGAGCGGCCCTCGGGGTCCAGCAGGGAGAGGGACCTCTGCAGCTTGGTGTCGTCCATGTCCCTGCCGATGAGCGGCCGGGCCCCCCGGACCCCCGCGGAGCCCGCGGCCCCGCCCTCCTCCGCGGCAGACGGGTGGATGTAGGGGATCACCTCGATCAGCTCGCCGTCCCGCTTGAAGTACACCTTGGGGGGGGGGGGGAGGAAGGAGAAACACAAGAAAGTTTAGTTTAGCACAAAAAGCAGCAGCACCAGTGATAAATATCCTGAGCCACGGGGGGTAGATGAGGTGAGCCTGCTGCTGGAGAGAAACCTCAGCACTTCACCGCCGCACGCTGGCTCTCAGCGGCTCCCCTGCAGGACACTCCCTCCACGCGGCTGTTAGCCGCTCCCGACACGTCGCCCTGAATGGAGCGCCCCTGCTCAGCCAGGTAAACATCAAGGTGCCAGCGCTGAAACAGCACTCCCAGGAGTCTCCGTTATTACAATCCTGGAACGCAGACATTCTCTCCTCGACTTTGCTTTGTGAGGGCGGCCAAATTAAATCTGCGGTTATTTCCGAGACCTTTGGTTGTTTGAATTCAATTTGGGGAAGAACAAAGTGATCTTTTTTCCCTTAGACTGCACTTTGGTGCTGGTTTTGAGGGATTTCTCTGAGGGGGGACGTAGGGGGTGGTTGCTGAGGCAGGCTTTGATACGAGGCATGCGGGCCTGTTGGATCCAGGAGGTAAATAGTAATAATGAGCGCAAACAACTGTGGAGCGAGGCAGCCCTCCAGAGAGCAGCCCTGAATAGAAGAATACCTCCGCACTCGGCCCGCGGTGGACGACCACAGCATAACACAGCCCCCATCAGCTCTGCTGAGCGTGAGATGGCGTTTCTACACTCATTCACAATACTGCTTCAGGGGTACGAATCCGTCCACCACGCCATTCACTTTAGACTCTTCTGTGCAAAGTGACTTGCAGGGAATTCAGATACATGTGATGAATCGGCATGGGGGGGGTTTAAGGACATCTTGCCTTGAGGATGACTCCAGCTTAGGTTGTGGCCATTGGGGCATCAAACCCAGAACAATTTGAATAGCATTCAAAGGCCCCGACCACGAGCCCATCATGTCCCCTGCTAATAATATTAATTTGGGTAATGCTTCTTCAGAGTCCATTGTAAGAAAAACACACAAAAACAACCCTGCATCCGAGTAGTGCTGCGCTTGCTAATTAGCGAACACATACACAAAGGATGTGCTGCTCTTAAAAATAGCTCGGTATGAAATAAGGGAACAGGGCACGTGGCTCACACACAGGTGCAACCAACACCAATTAGTGGTGTTCTTGTTCAAATTAACTCTCCAGCTACCGCGCATAGATCGGGTTCCAAACACCAGGCATGGATTGGATTCCAGCTACTGGCCTAGATCGGGTTCCAGCTCCTGGCACAGACGGTCCGCAGGTTGGGTTCGGGTCTTTTGATTGTGACCGCGTTTCTTTGCCAATGTGCCTTTCAGCAAGGTGTTGTGCTGGTGCCTCAGTTGGCAGCTTATCTTTAAGGAAACCAGTAGGACCAAGTAATGACTTCATGAAAGAACCATCAAACAGTGAAGCCCTGTATGGAATGTGCATCTCCGGCTGTGAGATGAAAGCTCTTTTGGTTCGTGAAAGCTCTTCTTAGTTCTGACATTTCTTGGTGACCAATATTTTTCTGCATCTGCTTGCACACACTGATTCAAATTCTAAGCTAGTCAACATCAGGCCGTAATAACAATATCTCGGTGAACATACACCTGCAGGGCTAAATATGGCCTGATGGTATATCCATCCACGTGTGAAACCCTTATGGATTGTGTATGGTGAATGAAGGCATTTGTACAGGCCTATCGATTACATGCAGGTAAACATGTGTGTGAGACTAATTTACGCCTTAATGCCAATAACACAAGAAACTCCACAACACACATTTGTCTCTGTTCAACCGCACAAGGTCGCTCAATAGCAATCCTCCATATCTACGTTGACCCCCCCCGATTGAACACCAAAGAGCAGAATCCATAGCGTCGAACAGGAGACGCATAAAGCGGATCCATAATGAACCCTGCTCCACCCCGCATCGCTCTTCCTCCTGCGACTCTGGAGCAAGAGGAGGAAGGGCTGTGTTTTATAATTGCATATTGAAGTTCATTAATTAGCACAGCAGGTGGAAGAGGGATAGGTGGACAGAGGGAGAGGGAGAGAGAGAGAGAGAGAGAGAGAGAGAGAGAGAGAGAGAGAGAGAGAGAGGTGGAGGAGGAGGAGGAGGGAGAGAGAGAGAGAGAGAGAGAGAGAGAGGGATTAAAGCAAGCCTTGCCACTGCTCTAGTGAAATCTCTGTGCTGGTCAACATGGCGTGGGTTACGCACAGCGAACACTGGGTCTCGCGTGAAGAGGAATTATAATTGTGTCAGGGCAGAGGATGCAGCTTTTTATTATATCCGGAGAGGAAGTTATTGACATATTGTATTGATTACAAACACATTA
This sequence comes from Pollachius pollachius, assembly GCF_949987615.1. Lineage (NCBI taxonomy): Eukaryota > Metazoa > Chordata > Actinopteri > Gadiformes > Gadidae > Pollachius > Pollachius pollachius. Next base: position 23,407,140 of record NC_136945.1, on the reverse strand, counting down.
TACAGAACAGTGTTAACCGATTTAAATAAATAAAGGAATACATACAAATTCAGGAGGAAGGTAGCATAGGTTGTGTATATTTGAAACACAAACACACAAAAACACACACACGCACACATATACACGCACACACTAAGTGCCAATAAGGAGCATTAATAATCTTGGTGTGTCTCTTGAGAGAAGGGAGTACTACATAAAACTGAAGGGATTTCCAACAGGGGGTACAGATTCAAGCCCATTAAGGTGGATATGAACATATAAAAAGGTCTAGAATGGGGCTAACCGCTCAGACACTCTGTCTCCAACAACACAAGGTCATGTTTTACAGGGCCATTGAAGGGTCATTATTCATTAAGATATTCGTCATTAGGAACCATTTATCTTCACCTGCACGTGTCCTGGGGGCGTCTCATCAGACACCTGACTGAGAAGAAGAATGACAGAAAAAACCTCATCGTTGAGTGCCCCTCTATTTCCACCTCTGTCCAAATATCTGTCCACCTCTCTGTCCACCTCTCTGTCCACCTCTCTGTCCACCTCTCTGTCCACCTCTCTGTCCATCTCTCCGTCCATCTCTCCGTCCATCACTCCGTCCACCTCTCTGTCCACCTCTCTGTCTACCTCTCCGTCCACCTCTCTGTCCACCTCTCTGTCCACCTCTCTGTCCACCTCTCTGTCCATCTCTCTGTCCACCTCTCTGTCCACCTCTCTGTCCACCTCTCTGTCCACCTCTCTGTCCTCTCTGGTCATTCAGGGAGAGCAGAGCCTTAAGAAAGAGGTCATTTATGTAATAATGATATTGTTCTATTTAATATTGTACTTTTCATGAGGACCTGCGAATCTCTGCGTTTGATGTTCTGGAACAACAACAACAGGATCTATTTATAGAGGATGATGGTGAGGAGATGGGTTGGCTATTCCAGTTTGAAGTTGTTTAAACCGCTAATTCCATTTGAAACGCCGGGGGAGGGGTAACAAGGCTCTCTGTGGGATAAGAGAACAACACGTCTGAAGCGGTGGTGAGCCTCACGTGTGAGCGGTTGTGTTGTGAGCTTCCTGTAAAGCGGTGGTGAGCTTGACGTGGCGTGCGGGGGAATGTGCGTGGCCACATGGATGTGTGATGACAGACCCACATCTGTGTTCTCATTTCTGATCTGTTTCTGTGAAACCAAAAATTCATCCGTTGGTTTTATGCTGCTGTCTCGGCCACGTCTCTCTTGAAAGAGAGATTTTAAACTCAATGAGACCTAGTTAAATAACAAATATAGTAAGTAAGAATATGCTGATTCATGTTGGGATGTTTCTTAATGTTTTAAGTTATGATGTTAGACACTAAATAGACGAAAAATGTAATCATGGTACTGATGAGGGAATGGTTTGAGACGTTCCCCTAAAGTGAGTCATATGCTATCACGCTGTGTGGTGAACAACAGTTAATTCATCAGGGGACACCAAACAGGATTCAATACAATTACATTCTAATCTAGTCTAATACAATTACAACGCCATTTAATCTAATTAAGAATGACTGGGAAATGTGCAACAGTTGAAGTTGTGTCACTATACCACCAAAAACAATATGACTGCTACTATGTGACCACTAATATTAAGTGGCACTATTTAAGCATCAATTGCCAAAGCCCCAGCGGTAATGAGGGTTGCAGCAGGCAGAGTCCCTGCTGGCACTGCATGGGGAGCACCCATTAGCCTGTCACGCTGGGACACTCTTCCCCTCATTCGTTTTCACCAGCAGCTATTTTCATCTGATCCAGAGTCAGGGGAGATGGATCATTCTGGGACACATGGGTGTGTCCATGCTGCATTTACGTGTATTCTGTGTGACGTATGTGTCTCAGACGGGCAGGGTTGTCTGGTCGTCAGGGTGTTTGACTGGTAGTGTGAAGGTTCTGGGTTCGATCCTCAGTGTCTGCAGCGCTGTGGAGCTAGCTGCCTGACCCCCGGGAATGCTCTTTGATCTGTGTCTTCTTCAAGACTCAACACATGAGGGAAGGTATATGGATGAAGGTTATATAACATCCCAAGCCTCAAACCAGTGCCTTCGCACCCGGGGGTTGGGAACTCACTTGGGGGTCTCCTGATATGAATATGGGCTGGAAGGCTACTTCTCACTAATAATTTATAAATATTATAGTTTCTTTACTTAAAAGAAGGGAAAGGTTTGGAATGCCTGTGTACACAACCAGGCTGCCTAAGGATCTGTACCCGGCTCTGTTCATGTGTTCATACATTCATACATTCAGTTGGATGTTGATACTAGCGGGCAGATGTACACAGGGTACAATCCCCCGAGCAAAGAATCGGGTGTTGGGTCCTAAAGGTCTAGAACCACTTATCTAACTGACGTTTGAACGGCAGGTCAAACCTTAAATTGGTTACTGCAACAAATAAGTCCAACCTGTTCTTTCTCCAGTTGACCAGACACTAAAGCCTTCCGGTGACATCATGACAGTCGCAGTGTGTAGGAAAGAAGCGGAAGTTCTGTTTTTTCAGGCGTCTGTACAGAAGGGTTTGTGAGCGAGAGAGCCCTGTGTGCACTGAGGAAGCAAGGGAACAAGAAAGAAGTGCTGTAAAGGGACCATCTGGAGGAAGTGTTTGGTATTCACCAGAGTTTGACAAGTAGTACATTGGGAAGAGGATTCGTCTCGGCTCAAACACTCAAACGTGCGAAGAGACACGCGCGTGCACACACATGTGAAGTACAACACACACAGACACACAGGCAGACACACACACACATACAGACACACACAACAGTGGGATCTCAGCAGTGACATAGCCATCACCCCTCTTCAAAGACGCTGGCACTCCATTATAAATAAAGTGATGTTCAAAACCCTCCTCTTTTGGTGGTCTCCACTCTGTGTAGACCACCAGACCCGAGCGATTCACTCCTGCAAATAACCAAATACATTCATTTGATATATTTTTAGCCGTGGTTACAAGCAACGACTTGGAACACAATGGCGGCGTGCGTTGCGATGCCACGCTGCTGGCAGAGCAGCGGAGTGTTTGCGTTTCTCCTCTGAATAGGCGGTTGATGACAACACCTGCATGCTGCACACTGAGCTGCTAAACCCTCCCCCCTCCCTCCGCCCGCTACTACAGCCAGCCTCTCTGACGCACTCCGCCAGGAACAGGAGAAACAATGCCATAAATCTTTCTCTTTTCACCTACTGCCCCCAACGTACACCCGAGTGTGGCCACCATTAATCTCGCCCCCCTCACAACGTACGCAGGAACGGATCTCTCCACGGCAGCGTGGAGGACACGACGAGAGAGGTGGAACGAGGGGGGAGAGAGAGAGAGAGAGAGAGAGAGAGAGAGAGAGAGAGAGAGAGAGGCCATGACTCTGTCCTCCCCCATTGGTATTAGCCATCATTATCCTCCTCTTTCAATCAGCATATGCTTGTGCTCCGAGCTGCGATCGGCATTCAGTCGAGGAGGCAAGAAAAAACATCACCCCAAAATGATGATCATTCCCTTCACTTGTTTCAAATACATCGTTGGCGATGCGACGGAAATGCAGCATCACCTACTTTCCCTCTATGTCTGTCCCTGCAGACAGCCTCGTTATGGGGGGGCCGGCCCCACAACGCCTCCTCACTGCATCATCTCTGCAGTGGTGCTCCAGGAAAACCCACTTTGGGGGTCCCTCAAACTGTCGGATCACATTTGAATGAAGCACATCGGATACATTACCAGACTTTGGCACCACTACGGAGACGGAGCTGTTAGGAGAACTTTGCATCATTTATTTCCTCTTTTATATATATATATATATATGTTGGTTTATCAAAGTCCCACCACTTCCAGAAAATGCGCAGCAATTATTCATTAGGCTCAAGAAATAATGCAAGCAAATCCGGATAAACAAAACTGAGCAGCTCAACAAATTAAGGAACCAAAACAAAATGTTCCAGCGTAGGTACGTCTTTGTCTGGACCCACATGGCCTCAAGGCCTCCGGCCCCCTGGGGCCCTTATTCACAAATCAGCCCTGTTTCTCATTACATCAAATACATAATAAACCTACTGAAACCAGCATGACCTTTAGTTCAACATCATTTCACAGAGTGGAAAGCCTCCGTTATTTTTTCCTCTAGATGGTTTTTCCTGCAATGAAATAGTTTTTAATTGAATAAGCGATACGATTCTCTGGCAGCGCGCTGCACGCACACAGCTGCAACTGTTTGGAAGGTTTTTAATATACCTCACACACACACACACACACACACACACACACACACACAGACGCACCGTCCAGGGGCGGCGGGCTGCGACCCCATCCTGGGTGTGTTTGTGGTCTGGTTGTAAAGGAGCCAACGCTGGACGGAGAGCAGACGCTTCCTTCTTCGATGGGAGATAAATAAAGCTCTGCGGTTTGAAAAAGGCAATAATGTTATGATCTTCAGGATGGACCTTTAAGATCATTGTTTATTTCCTTTGGGTGTGCTGGCAAATACTTTTGCAGGGCTCTTAATCTCTCGACAAGACGGAAATAACGGCTTGTGGGTTAGGGATCGTATCAGTCCATTAGCACTCATAAAGGCGGTGTTTTACAACAATAAATGGTAGAAGTTAAAAGATAAATAGCAGCTGAATTAACACTGTGCTTAATCTGTCAGAGGCACAAGTCACTTCTCCGGCACCGGGGTATCGTCACGGTGATATGACGTCAGGAGTAGCGCTGACAACGACAACTGCCCGTGCAAGAAGTCCCTCCGGGCACTGGCCGCAGCAACGTGGGCATTTAATGAGTTTAGTGAGAACGCGGCCGGGGCAGTTTGAGGCTGCAATCACAGGCGGGGTCACGGCGACCTCCTCCCCCTCCCGCTGCCAAGGAAGTACACGCTGAGAGAAGGAATAATGAGGTCCGGACAAACACGCAGTCAAACAAACATCAGATGAGAACTTTCTAAAGATCAGAGGCAACGACTGGACTAGTCCCATTATTACCAACGTGTTCAAAGTTATCGAAATGCACTGAGTAAGATATCTAGCTGCATAGAAGGGTCAACAAAATGCCATAGTGCGTGGTGACCTCTTGAATCAGATGTGAGTGTTGTGTAGATAATAACTGAGCGTCAATACCTGCACAGGGTCCAACTCATGTTTAGTACTTGTTGGCTATCGGACTAGTATCAACCCCAACACCAGCATAAACATGACATCCTTTAATAAACTGTTAACGGATATTTATCAAAGGCTTTCATCCAAAGCAATGCACAGAGTTCAGATGCATTTAGTAGCAGCTAGGGGGTGGGGCATACAGGCAGGGTGAAGTCATTGAGAATCAAACCCAGTACCTTCCGCCTAACGTAACTATCCAGCCCCGCCACAACACAAACACTACACATACTATTCTTTGGAGAACTTAATGCTAATCTAACATGTTTGATTTTTTTTTTTCCAGCACTTCAACGGTTTATAATTTCATTGCCGTGACACAAATGACACCACTACGGCAAAAAGAGACATATGTTTACCCAAGCTGTTCTGCCAACCAAGCATGAAACACAAATATCAGGTGTGCTGTTCACGCACTGTGATAGACGTGTTGATTCACCCGCGCAGTTATCACATCATAAACATGTGGGGTATATTTGGTTTGTTTGGTTTCATCTTGAGAGTGCAAGATTCACTAGTATCCCATTCAACTGGTTGAATCCATTCAGTAAGGCTCTCTCCGTTTGGATGCTACTTATTTTTTGACCAGTATAAAAGGTCCTTTTTGATAAGATGTAAAGCGAATCAACGATTTGCAAAAATCAATAGACATTCGTACGAAACTGTCACGTAAAAACTATTTCAGCCCCAACTAGAATAAATAACGTTTTCAATAAGAGTTGTGCCTGTGAAACAGACGGACTCAAGGCTCAAACTACAGCATAAAGCGTAGAAGTGCTTCAGCTGTGTCCTTTCGCTGACAGAGCCTCCATGTTTTAAGAGGTTTCTTTATATTGGAGTTTCACTTTTTAAACCGAGTATAAAACAGTTTATTGAATGGCAGTTGGCAGATGATTTGGATTATGAAGTGGATGTTCATTCTTCAATGCATCCATGTTTAAGAGAAATTAAAAAGTAGCCATTAGCCAGTTGGTTTTGAAAGCTGTTACAATACATCTGCACATCGTTAAATTAACAAAAGCAACCTACATCCCTCACCGAAGTGCAAGTAAACAGTGGCTAGCACAGACCAGAAGGATGATCAATACATACAATCGATAGATATAATTATAGGTCTCGGAATGTAGTTTACCACTATGGATAAAATAATGGGACTGTGCGTTGAGAAATGTAGATGGCCCGTTACCTCCGCCATGTCGGACCTCACGCACACAGAGCCATGAAGAAGACAGCTGATTGGTTAAACTGGTGTCTTTACACCCCCCCCCCCCCCCCCGCTGGCTGGGGCTGGAAAGACATCGACCTTGGTATGATTAAAATTAATGTCTCTATCTCTCAGAACGGAAATTGCTTCCTATGTGTACACTTACATTCAGCTCCATGATTTGTAATAATTTATTGATGTGGGAAAATAATCTTATACCATGATGTACTTAATGGGGTCACATGTGGATGTTAACTGTTATATTGGGAATTCGCTTTTAGTGGCAATAGACACAAAACGAATAAAGCCATTAATAGGAAGACATCATTGAATCTATAGAAGCAAAGTACCTTATAAATGACCATTTAACTGTTTTTTCATGTTTTTAAATGACTAAGCTGTCTGGAATCGAGACCTCCTATTGGTGCAGCCACTTTGTGAACAGCCAATAGGGGGCTCGCGGTGGTTGGTCCAGAAGGACTCTAGGACGCTCAATGTGAAAACGGTGTCTTCACTCGTCACACAGAGCGAACACAGCTTCATCCTGCGCTCCGAATCTCACCGTCTAGCTCATCTCCATATTATTTATTTTGTTATTTAATTAAAAATACCATATTGTTTTGACCATTGACTAATTCAAGGAGGCCATTCAATGCCCCCCCCCTGCATCGTTCCTGCTGCTTGTCTGAAACATCTCGGGCAGCAGCAGGTATGAAGGCCTCGCAGTGCTTGTGTTCCGACCGATGGGTGACGTCCCCGACACTACGGCCATCGTGCTCACGGTGTATTCCGGGACTTTTTAATTAAACTCTGACTTAGACTCACACAAGCTATTCAACCATTCTGCCAGGCATATTAATTATACGGTTAAGTGTAAAAATAGAACAATATTTTCTTGTAATTGTAGTTTGTAGTTGAGTGTTTAAATCCGATGCAGCCACAAAGCGGGGCTCAGAATACAGTTTAGAGCAACAATCACAGAAAATGCTACATTGCAATATCGTTTAATAACGCTTTGTGAACTGTCCATTAGCTTTATCACTGTTCAACCCTTCTTCTCCTCTGTACTGTACTATTACCGCAGCATAGTCTCCACCATTCATTGTTCTACAACAATAAATGCATTAAATCGAATCAGGTTAAATTGTGCAGCCCCTCGAGGCAGTCCCATTCTCCCAGGGTTTGGGGGTCCACAGTGAGCCATCACTCAATACCCTGCCCTCAATGCACTGGGAAAGACCCCCCGACCCAGGATAAACTCAGAAAGGAGAAGAGGCCCCCCCAACACAAGTTCTCCTCATTAAATGATGAATAATTTAGCGCTGCTATAAACTCAGCCTCTGCTTCTTTCTCCAGCACCCTGAAAGAGAAATAGATGAAACCGATCGAATATCTGGGCAAAATATATCCATAAAATAAACATAACCTCAGTGCACATATTTTCCTCCGTAAACGACTCATGAAATGTTAAAATGTCGAAGGGAAGATTTAGAAACGATTCCAAGGACTTGACAACACAGAGAGAAGAGCGAGAGAGAGTGAATGAGTGAGTGAGTGAGTGAGTGAGTGAGTGAGTGAGAGAGAGAGAGAGAGAGAGGGAGAGAAAGAGAGAGAGGGAGAGAGAGAGAGAGAGAGAGAGACAGAGAGCGAGACAGAGAGCGAGAGAGAGAGCAAGAGCGAGAGAGAGAGGGAGACAGAGAGCGAGAGAGAGAGAGAGAGAGAGAGAGAGAGAGAGAGAGAGAGAGAGAGAGAGAGAGAGAGAGAGAGAGAGAGAGAGAGAGAGACAGAGAGAGAGAGAGAGAGAGAGAGAGAGACAG
>NC_136945.1:23357499-23393772 GCF_949987615.1 Pollachius pollachius | reverse complement strand
GGGGAGGGGGGGTTGTTTTCGTAATTCAAGCGGCTGGAAGGTGGATAACATAACGAGGGGGGGGGGGGGGGGGGGCACCCTTTCACCCAGGTCGCTTTTATGTCTGAATCCATCTGTGTTTTTTAACAGAAAGGCTGCAGCGGGGATGGAGGGGGGAGGGCAGGGGAGGAGGGGGAGGAGAGGGGAAGGAGGACAGGGGAGGAGGGGGGAGGACGGGGGAGGAGAGGAGAGGGCGGGGGAGGAGGGGGGAGCTGCGGGGAGGGAGGGGGAGGAGGGGGAGAAGGGGGGAGGACGGGGGAGGAGAGGAGGGGGGAGGAGAGGGGAGGAGAGGAGGGGGAGGAGGGGGAGGAGAGGGGAGGAGGGGGGAGGAGAGGGAGGAAGACGGGGAGGAGGGGGGAGGAGAGGAGAGGGCGGGGGAGGAGAGGGAGGAGGGGGGGAGGAGAGGGGAGGGCGGGGGAGGAGAGGGGAGGAGAGGGGAGGGCGGGGGAGGAGGGGGGAGGAGGGGGGGAGAGGGGAGGAGGGGGGAGGAGAGGGGAGGAGGGGGAGGAGAGGGGAAGAGGGGGGAGGGCGGGGGAGGAGGAGGGGGAGGAGAGGGGAGGAGGGGGAGGAGAGGGAGGAGGACGGGGGAGGGGGAGAAGGGGGGAGGACGGGGAGGAGAGGAGGGGGAGGAGGGGGGGAGGAGAGGAGAGGGGCGGGGGAGGAGGGGGGGAGGATGGGGGAGAGGGTAGAGGCGGAGGTATGCCGGTGGCAGTCTGCTGTCTGCTCCTAGTTTCCATACCTCTTAATTGCTTATTGATGGGCTTCATGCGGATGTAAATTAACCTTAGGACACTCCATTAGCTCGTCGACAGGGGCCTGTCTACACTTGGCATTTGATAAGCTGTCAGAGGTGCCTGTACCCCCCCACCCCAACCTAATCCCCCGGGTCGACGGAGACGAAGGAGCACCTCCGTGTGTTTAAGCGACGGTGTGTGCTTTGCATTAACCGATATGCAAAGCAAAGTCCCACTCTGCTATCTGTCCCACGGCGCGGGACATGCCTCTGACAGGACCCCCTGTGACGGAATCCCTCCGTCATAGGGGGTCCTGTCAGAGACATGTCCCACGGCGCGGGACATGTTGGGAATAGATTTTTGGGTTGGGGGGGGGTTCTATAAAACTGAATTTGACATCATTGCCATGCAATGCAGAATAGTAGAACAAGAAGGTTGGTGCTTTGAGTACAATATTCCAACTTAAGTCACACACTCGAAAATAAATACAGATTTTGTAGGTAATTTCTATTTTTAATTCCATAAAACCACATTTTACATCACTCGATTTTGACCATGGCGGCCGTCCAGAAAGACCTCTCTGAATATGCTTCATGTTGCCCAGAAGAATATTGTTATGGATTATGATCCATTTTACAACACCATTAACCATAAAATGTTATGTGTTTACGAGAGTTTTCGCTGTAGACAGCAAAGATGTCTCTATTTACTGTACAATGACAAATATTTTATTGAGACTAATCCATTCTTGTGAAACTTGCAAGCGTTACATAAAAGTTAGCTTGGCAGCTCAGATGCTACTTTTTCTTGCTAGCAATTCTTTGCCAATTCTCTGCATCATAAATTGTTTGGAAGTGTGCACTTCGAATTCAATCTGAATAACATAGAAATATATAAATTATGTAAGCTCCCCCAGTGGTATAATTGTGTGTCCATTTTAGACACACAATTGTACCACTGAGGAAGCATTCATAATTTCGGGAAATAGATGGGATTTTGAAACGGCTTTAAATTACTAATCAAGCCCATACCGATTGGAATATCATCTTTATTTATCTTACAACTCTGATAACTGTGTAGATGCCTCAACCTCCAAGTGTTTGTTCCATCCCAGTCTTTTAGTTTCTCTCCAGCGTTTAGTGTTCAGACTGGGGATTGTCTGCTTCTCCGAGCGAGCTGTGGTGAGGCGTGCATACAAATCAGCCTCCCTCCACAAAAAAAACACAGCAAGTAAATGTCCTCTTGACGAGGTGTCTGGCGTGTTATTGCTGGAGTTCTGGATCTAAACAGTAGTCTTCAACCGATAAAATGCTCAGCCGTCAACTTTCCTCGGCAGTGTGAATGGAGCCTGACAGTCCTTAGAGAAACATCCAAGGCAAACCAACTTCTACATAAAAGAGAAGAAATGTCGATATATTCACTTGGGCTGGTGGTGACTAAGAAGAGTCTAAAGGAACAGGTACAGGTGTAAAGAGACCTTTACTTTTGGAACATTTGTCTGTATGTGACTGGAATTGAATGGCAGAGAATAAACGTTGTACCCGAATGTCCTTGTGTAAAGCATAGCCTTGAATTAGTAGATATTAATTAACCCTGAATAACGAGAGAAACGTGAATCATACTATCAAATGAAGACATAACATGATCTCTCCTTGCAGAGATATGCAGAGATATATTTTCCTTTTTTTTTTTCCATTTCCTACCCTAATGGCTCATTACACAATTGTGCTTTTCGGTGTTTAACGTCTCCTGTGAACCATAAAAAAATAACACATGTCATTATTTGATTACTTTTTTACAATATTTGTCTAAAATGAACATGGAGAGAAAATTAAAGTGTGGACATGTTAGGGTGAAGACCTTCTCTGCCATCCTCTCTGGCGGTGACCCTTACTCTGTGGTTTCTACGTCGGGCTACAGGTCCTTCCTGCCGTTCCTCTACCTGGATCACAATGAGACGGCAGCTGTGTGCGGCCGTCATCTTCCATTATTTTCCGTTGCTTAGCCTTTGAGCCGTTATTTAGGAGCACATTAAAGAGGTTATCTCCAGGGGGTGAGCCTTCATTACATTTCCATATTTCAAGAGCTGAAGACAGCCTCTCCAGGTCTCCCCCGGAATGCAACGGGCGCCTTGGGATCCTCCTTGGTTCCCGGGTTTAATGTTCGTACAGCCGGGAGGGGGGGAGGATGAGGGGTGGTGGTTTTAGAGACGGGGGGAGTTCTCCAAGGAAGAGTGCCAAGGTCATCCTAGTCTTTCTTTCTCCGGCTGTAATTCAGTGAAAAAAGAATTTGATAAAGCAGAACTTTTTTGATTGTGTGCCCAAGGGTCCGGGAGTAATCAGTGTGGACTCTGAATGGGTTTTCGTTGCACTAAACGGTCGGTGAAGGATGGTGTCCGCTGCCTCATTGTGATCCTATCAAAAGCCATTCAAGGGGGGATTTTGCTTGACAAATAATCCCTCTGAGTGACAGCATTACAATCATGTCCAGAACAATGAGGCGGCTTTGACACTGACGGACAAACTTTGGAGCAGCGCGATTCATCCGCCGCCTGGTCGAGTGAAGGCGACATGCCGCCACAGCTGAACCAAAGTACTTTCATTTGCTTTTGAATGAGAATATGAATACAAATGCCTCATTGTGAGAGCGTGACGTAAATTATCACAGACAACCAAACAGGACGCGCAAATCAGCGACACAAAAAGCATAGCCTTGCATTCGTCATGTAGAGTTGAAATGGCGTGAAGAGTTGAAATTGAAAGGAGGGGACTCTGGGAAGATATGGTAGTAACCGGGAGCAGGTTATTACGATGAATTTTTGGACCTTCTGTCTTACCAGTGAAAGGACCCACACCTGTCCTTGCAATGTGTTCATGATGTATAACTTGAAGGCAATTCCAGAGAAAAAAAGCGATTGGAAAACGGCACATTAGTGTAATCGCTTAGCCTGAGTTTTTTAAATTGGAAAGAGCTCATGATTATCTGCTATTGCTACCGCTTTCCCCATTTACTGCATATTATCTTTGCTGCATGGCTAGACATTTCTGTGTCACATGTCCCATGTGTGTTGATATGCAACGGAAAGAGCTCCAAAGCTACACTCCAGAGCTCCCATTCTCTTGTCTGTTTTCAAGCATTCAGGAAATTATTCTTCAGCTACTATGGCAAAGGGAGGAAATACACATCTTTTCCACGTCCAAGATCAATGCGTTTCTCCCTTGCAGAGCTGGGTTCATACTTCACAGCGTTGGGTGCATTGATCTCTCTCTTTTTATTGTTTTAAGTTGCTTGTTTTTGCACATCTCAAAGAAGAACTCGATGAGTCACAGCAGAGACACACAGGGTTCATATCGACATCTGAACCCCCGCTTCGCCCTGCACCCCTTCTTCTCTATTATACAATGCCTTGGCTCAAGTCTGGTTTCCTCTGTTGTTACCGTATCTTCCTCTGTTTACCAGCGAGAACCAGATATGGAGACACAACAGACATCACCGAGAGTAAACCAACAGGCCCATCCAGACCACTTTAAAGCCTGAAGTTCAAATTCACTAAACTCACTAAATGTGTTTTTAGTGACTCTTTCATTTGGTTGTTTCTATGAACTGTGGGTTTATGTTTCAGTTTATCAGTCAGGAGGACACTTCGACTGTAATATTGACGTGTAATTATAATGTTGGCATCCGACCATAATAAAAGCGTTTATGGAGCCAGAGCTTGGCGACTCTGTAATAGGCTCAGACCGGAGGCTAGCGCTGTATATCCAAGGTTGCCATTTTAGAGAATACCATCACACACACAGGTACGCTCCAATATAAATGTCATGTTATGAAATATTCCCTCGTATAGATTCACATATATATTCTGTGTGGATTAATGATCCATTGAGTAAAGAGGTGAGTCTAAGTGTGATGGGATTCAGCCAACCAGCTTCCGCCAGGGACTGAGAAGAGTATTTCCAATCAGACGGCCTCAGAGTAAGATAAAATAAAATAAAATAAAACAAAACACCCAGCGTTAAGACGCTCTGAAACAAGTTCTGGCAAGAGTTCCTCCGCGGTAGTCCTAAGTCTTCCCGCCCTTTCAAACATTCCATTCCCGGCGCCAAGCGAACACCAGCCAGATAAAAGACGACAAAATGCTTTTTAATCACTTTCCCATTGTGCCGTGTGCATTTGTATTTCGAGCGCGCCTGTTCATTTGCACGGGTTATTACTGGGCTGTCAGCTCGAATCGTGTTCTCGTGCCGCCGCAGAGCGGCCGCCACGGGCTAGGGCAGCGCTGCTGGCTGTCAGCAGGGGGAGGAGGGGGAGAGGGGGAGAGGGGGGGAGGGGGAGAGGGGGAGGAGGGGGAGGAGGGGGAGGAAGGGGAGAGGGGGAGGAGGGGGAGAGGGGGAGAGGGGGGGAGGGGGAGAGGGGGAGAGGGGGAGAGGGGGAGGAGGGGGAGGAGGGGGAGGAAGGGGAGAGGGGGAGGAGGGGGAGGAGGGGGAGGAAGGGGAGGAGGGGGAGAGGGGGAGAGGGGGAGGAGGGGGAGGAAGGGGAGAGGGGGAGGAGGGGGAGAGGGGGGAGGAGGAAGGGGAGAGGGGGAGAGGGAGGAGGGGGAGAGGGGGAGAGGGGGAGGAGGGGGAGAGGGGGAGAGGGGGGAGGAGGGTGAGAGGGGGAGAGGGGGAGAGGGGGAGGAAGGGGAGAGGGGGGAGGAGGGTGAGAGGGGGAGAGGGGGAGAGGGGGAGGATGGGGAGAGGGGAGAGAGGGAGGAGGTGGAGAGGGGGAGGAGGTGGAGGAGGGGGAGAGGGGAGAGAGAGGGGGAGGAGGGGGAGAGGGGAGAGAGAGGGGGAGGAGGGGGAGAGGGGAGAGAGAGGGGGAGGAGGGGGAGGAGGGGGAGAGGGGGAGAGAGGGGGAGACACGCAGAGACAAAAGCTCATGTCATATCAAACACGTTTCCCGGTTCGGAAGCCCATTAATCATAGAAGCGTTGTTGAAAAACAAAAGCCAACTCTCACAGCCCACTGCAGCCTGTGCCTGCATTCTGAAAAATGTGTGTGTGTGTGTGTGTGTGTGTTTGCACGGACTTGTACATTGACGTGTGTGTGTGTGGAGGCATTTGTGGGTAGCCATGGACACAAGTGTGTACGTGTGTTTGTGTGTGAAGCTGTGCCCTGATGCACGCTTTTGTGTCTGTGTCCTGTGTGTGTGTGTGTGTGTGTGTGTGTGTGTGTGTGTGTGTGGTCGTTAAGCTATTAACTTTTAATTCAGTCAACTGAAGGCTGCTGTTGCTGCATGCACACTGTGTACATAATCCATTCTGCAGGCGGGGGCAAAGAGCAAGAAAAGAGCTGCTATTGTCTCCGCTGCGCGTGGCTCCAATGACGCGCAGCAGCGCTGAGACGCCTCATTGTCCCGACGCCGGCCGGGCGCCGTCATTAAAACGGACTTCACACAATAGACTCAGCCGCTGGTCATTGTTCAGCCGACGGTACCGGCAGTGAATCCGTACCAAGTCATTAAAAGGGCCCCTATTGGACCACCAGGTGTGATGTCGATAAGCCGCTTCCAAAACAAACCCTAAAGCGACGCCATCACCCTGTGGGCGTGTCCGCCCGGACGTCTGACGGACGGGCGGATCAGCCTACCGGCCGGTGCGCTCCACCAACAGGTCGAGGCAGGTGGCTCAAGGAATGCTGACAGGTAAGGCCGCGTACATCAGGGAACCAACCCCAGAACCCTCCCCTCCCCCTGGGGACTCGCACACCCGCACCACCAAATGGTCGTGCCCCCAATAGTTAATCCTGTCTGCTCCGGGGAAACGGGGGCTCCGGCGCCAGGGGATGGCTGTGGACTTTAGCCTGGATCGGGCTGCAGTTATACACAGGAAATGGGAGTCACAGGGTCGGGGTTCTGGGGGCCGCCGAACCCCTCCCAGGGCGGGAGGGCCGTGGGTCTCTGTAATGAGGACAAGAGGGACGGTGACTGGAGCCCCACCACAGCCAGGCTGGGCAGAGACAAAATGGGACAAAGCTTTTTGTGTGAGTGTGTGTGTGCGCGTTTTTCCCTTCTCTGAAACTAAGACAGACAGCGGCAGACAAAGTCGGCGCAGGGTCCAAAATGGTGACTGGCACCTTCATCCCAGAAGTCCACCTCCATTCCGTTTGACGTGGGGCCGAGGGGGCTCTGTGCACGTGTGTGTGTGTGTGGTTGTGTGTGTGTGTGTGTGTGTGTGTGTGTGTGTGGTTGTGTGTGTGTGTGTGTGTGTGTGTGTGTGTGTGTGTGTAAGGAGAATGTGTGTCCAGGTATGCGTTTACATTCGTGCGCCAGTGTGCGTGGAGGGTGAGTGTGCAGGTATGAGTGTGTGAACGTGAGTTTGTGTCTGCACGTATTCATGTGCGTTTGAGTGCGCACGTGTGTGTATGTGTGTGTGTGTGTGTATGTGCATTCGTAGGTGTGTGTGTGTGTGTGTGTGCGTCGTTGTGGCGGGGTGTGAGTGTGGTGGGCGCCCGGGTGATTCACAGAGCCAGGGCCCTTTAAGACTCCCCTGTGTCTCTGTGCCAAAGATAAATTGTTCCATCAAAGTGGCTGTAAAGCCTGCTTCTGACCAATTCTTTATGACACCTAATTTACAGAGCGGGGGGGGGGGGGGGGGGGGGGGGGGGTCGGGGGGAGAGAGAGAGAGAAATGGATTTACGTTTGCAGGAGAGTCGGAGAGTGAGAGGGAGTGCACAACAGCCTCCTCCAGGCTGTAATCACGTGTCTATATGTGTATGTGAGTCATTAAGCCGTTTTTTATGCATGCATGTGCTTGTGTGTGTGTGCGTGCGTGTGTGCGTGTGCACCTGTGTGTGTGTAGGCAGCTGTGTGTGCCTGTGTGTGCGTGTGTTTGGGTGCGGGTGCGCCTGTGTGTGTGTGTGTGTGTGTGTGTGTGTCTGTGTGTGTGTGTGTATGTGTGTGTGTGCGTGTATGTGAGTGTGAGTTTGTGTGTGTGTGTTCCCGTGTCTTGATGTCTATAGGTGGCGGCGGCGGCCGGTATATTTAAGGCTGTAAAAGTTTACGAGGCCACGGAGAGTCGGCGGAGGTAGACGAGAATTCATCATTCAATCTTCTGTTTGGCCTCAGAGCATGGAATTAATCCCCACTGAAATCACTGGCCCAGTGTTCACCACCTACACACACACAGCTGCACACATGCAAACACACACAGACACACAAGTAAAAAACACACACACACACACACACACACACACACGCGCATAGACAGACACCACCTCACACACACACACACACACAGTGGCCACAAGCCTGCCAATGAGAATGTGAAACAGTCAGGGACACAACTAAGGAATCCATATATCAACGTGACGGCTCAAAAAGTTGATGGGCCGGTTACCACAGAGACGATATATTGCAGGACGGAGCTTAAAAAACACGGAGGATGCAGAAAAGGTTCCCAACGAAAAGGTGAAAACTGAGTATGTAGTCAGTTGTCCAGGAAACAATTCGCTGGTCGGCATAATGAAGACACAGCAGAGACAACAAGAACAAATATGCTGGTGTTTTTGCGATTATGATGCATGATTTATAAGACCCCTAATGCTACTCTGAAATCCTGACAGTATTTTGGAGCCTCCTGTGTGCGCTGGTGGAAATGTTATCTGCTGCCAGATCCGTCTCAAATTGAAATGTTCTCTTGTCAAAGACGGAAGCGCTTCTGTTGAAATTCATCCTGAATAACGTGCTCCTTTTCAAATTCTCAATCAGGCTCAGATGCTGATCTGAAAACATTCATAGCATAATGAGGGTTTGACATAATAATCGGATTAATATAAATATTCAGTCCGTATCCAGTCATTGACACCGCCGTAAATAGCATTGGAAGACTGGGGCTGGGGTAGGAAATGTAAATGATCTTCATGTTCAATTAATTCTAATATTATCTTTAAAGGCCATCGGTGACATTATTTTAAAATAGGATAATGCACTTCTAGTTATGGTTCGCTACGGCATGGTCCTCAGACCCTTTATTCATATTTTAATGACTCACACTTAATGCCATAATGAGGTGGCTGGATAAGCACCTGGTGAGTTATTAATGTCTGGTTAAACCTGTGTGCGCTCGGTCTTCACTGCAGGCCACCTCTCCTGTAAACATGGTTTCAACTGACGAAGCTGATGTTATTGTCGCTGTGTCGTCCGTGGAGGATGCGGTCCGTCCCTCGGGGGGGGGGGGCGTGTGGCTCTGAGACGTGTCCGCCAGCTGCTATTCGGGCTCTCGTCATTCAGACCGCTCTCCGTCGCCGAGCGGGCGGGAGGCAGCGGCCCTCCGGTCTGAGCCCGGAACATTCACTAGCCACAAATGGGATTTTTTGTTTAGAAAAAAATAATAGACCAAACAGGAAAGTAGGAGCATGAATAATGAATTGAGAGAGGGCTAATGTGCCCCGGTATCCCCGTGGAACCCAGCTGCTGTCATCTTGAAATGGAGACAGAGAGGGCAGCTGGAGGAGGACCGACTGTCATGATGGCTTAGAGAAGCGGTCCTACAACCCTGCCAAAGTATAACAGCAGTAGAAATCAGGGACGGCGGGAAGGGGGGGGGGGTCATTTAATATAGAGGCTGGGGTGTCGGACCCCCGGCCGAATAGGTAATGGAATTGTTACGTTGTGTCCTCCGTCTACCTGAATGCATCCATGAGCCACACGCCCCAGCCCCTACCTGCTAATGACATTTGTCTGAATCCATTGTAGTATTCTTCTAATTCATTCTAATAACCACCCAGCGAATAGAAGTACGAATGCATTTCCCTTCTGTTTGGGCACACTGTTGATGTATTTTGGTATGGACCATGAATGTTTATATTATGGTGGAACTGTTCACAGAACTCGAGGTCCGGTTCGATACGGTGTGTTTGAGTAGGGTTTCCATGCATCGACCAAACCCGGCATGCTCTACCACTGAGAAGGCACTCACAGCTGAGAGGACCTCTTTGGTACGGATCAGATGCGTGTCGGGAGAACCTATTGGAGTTGTTATCCGTCTAATCAGTGTGCCTCGTCCTGCCGACCGACCCATCAACGTGTTCACCGGAGAAGCTTTTGGACAGCAAGATCAACCCTCCCCGACGCAAACTCAACCTTGTGGCGGTTTGCAGGCAGCGGGAATGTTTAGAGGCTTTGCTGATTGGGTTTGTTTTAAACTCGCTTCGGTCAAAAACGAAGCGACTATTTGGAACACATTGGAAATCTTTGGGAAGAAAATAAAGTGTTCGCCATTAAATGAACAGGAGCAAAGCTATGTTACCCAGGCAGTAGCTAATGGAAGGCAAATTCTAACCCAGCCAACTACCCTTTTGGATGCACAATTGGGAATTTGGAATTCAAGTCACCTGAATCAGGGTAAAACAAGGAAACGCTAATTTACAAATATCGATACATCCTTTAATTATGATGATAGTCGAGTAGACGTTGGGATGGACTGCTTTACGTCAACTAAATAAATCCTTCTAAGTCTGCGGACAGCAGTCAGGGACAGCCCTAGTGTCCCCTCTATACATATTTATAACATACTGAAAAGAGGCTTTATACAACCTGAAAAGAGGCCTGCGCAATATTGAACCATAACCGCCGTGACTCATCTGAAACCTATTTTTGTGGCTCCTTCCTTTACTATTTGTGTGTGCTTGCAAATTGTGTTACCTCGAATCGCTTACCAGCTCATTTCAGAATCTGTTAAAGGAACAAAATGGAGCCAGTTTGTTGAGCTATATTGGCAACAACAGCCGGATGATTCTGGATGACTAAGAGATCATATTTTCTAAATCTGTCACAAAGAAAGAATAGTGTAGCCTTCCTTCTTTTCTCCTCCATTCTGGCGTTCCTTCCTTTGGGTTCTGCCAGTACTGAAGCGACCACATTTCAAACAGGCAGCCTCCATCTGGGAGTCTGCAGCTCTCTCCTCCTGTTCCTGTCTGAAATGAGAGTGTTTTCAGAGGCTGGTGCAGAGTAACCCGAGGCCCAACGCAATCCACCAGCCTTCACCTGCCGCCCGGCCCACTCACATTATTAGACACAGTTTTTTAATCTTTAGGATTTTTTTGTCATTACTTCAGGGCTTGAACTGTAGCTGGGACGTGGTCTATCTTGAGGATTTCTATCAACCTGCTGACATTTAGTATTTTGTGCATATTTTGGCCAAATGTGATATCTAACCTTACTCTATTCTCCTGACGCTGCTGATTCACTGCGCCTCATTGGCTATATCCTAAGCCAATCAGAGCACTTTCTAACTTCAATAAATGCTATCTGCCTAAGTCATCTAAAGTACTCTGGCATTTTGACGCTTAATACAAGGTGAACCCTAAAAAATGACGGGCAATTAGGCTATGAGGCTAATGATTTGTATTTCTGTCATATGACAACAGTGCCCTTAGTGGCACATTCAGGTATGACACAGGTGAGGGGCACCTCTGTCTCTGAAAACAGCCTTGGCCTGTCATGGCCTCGAAATATTACACTTTCCTTTTTAAACATTCTTGTCCCTACCTGTCCCCCAAATTCAGATGCGCTTTTAATATTAATGAGACTTTGTGAGTGCAGGACTGTCGAAAGTTCGAAGAGCCTTGAACCTGCACTGTCATCCATCATTTACACCCTACCCACCCCCGGGAGAAAAGATAAACTTACTGACAAAAACACACACAGTGGAAGTGGGTGACAACCTGAATGCTGTTAAGAATCCTCAGTCGTCTTGATGTGACGTGAACCCCCTGACACATTAATCCAGAGAAATATGACTATGAACGATGTACAGAAGGATCGGGAAGAGAGGTTCATCATAATAGTATGAAGAGTAAAACTAGAAAAACAGTAAACTATTGTTGAACATTCAATAAGACCTCGAAGACGCAAAGTATTCAAAGCATCTCTCGTATCTCTCCTACATAATCATCTGCATCCAAATGAATATTTATGATGTTTACTGCATTCAATAAAATAGGTGGTAAATACTCCTTTGGGCAACAATGGAAGACATCTCCTCTAAAAGTAAGCTTGTTCTTTCCAGACGGAAGAGAGGTTTGTTTCTTTTGTTTGGGCTTGTATGCAAGCGTCTACAATGAAAATAATCTGAACACTCCCAGGCCTGTTCCCGGAAAATGTATTAATATTTCTTACCATCCAACTGTGATTATTTTCCCGGCTCAATCGTCTTATTTTTGCGTGTTCCTCAAATTACTTTTGCACTTGTGTTGACAAAATCCAACTGTTTCTCTATGAATATCTCTGCCTCTTATATGTGTTGTCAAGCAAGTCCTTTGTTCATGTTATCTTTCACATTGGTCTGCTTGGAAGGCGATTAAACTGGCAGTAGCGCCCTTGACCCCTAACGCCTTGAGTAAAGAGGAATATCTCAATAAAACTGTTATCGCTGACCCATTGCATCAATATTCACAGGCCTACACCCATTATTTGTCGATTTGTTCAACTAACATATAAAGAGATCAATTCTCTTCATCGATCTCCACTGCTTAAAAAACAGTTATTATGTCTAGGTGTTCATATATTTGGGCTAAATGAAGAAAATGCAGCTGATTTAATTTGCAATTTCTTATCTGAGTGGAGTCATTTATGACTGACTGGATGAATTTATGAATGAATTAACCAAAAACACAGATAAACAGAAATACAAAAAAAAGCACATGAAAGCATATTTTTTGCCTTCATGCGACCTAAACGTAGCCCCCGGCCCTATCAGTCTCTCCCCAGCCCCAACCCCGTCCACCTCCGGCTGATAAACATGGAAATGACATTTGTGATTGCTTCATGGTGACATTTTACATGGGAAATTAGTTCTCCACCAGCAAACTGGTTTCCATTTTGTCCCCCACCACCAAAGGGAAAAGAAATAAGAGATTGAAAGCAGTTTACTGGAAATGGAGGAACAGTTCAAGCATGTATGGCGATACGGTATTCCGGTATACCTCTGTGTTTGTAGACATACTACAAAAACAACAGTTACTACTATTTACTTTTTTGAAGAAAAACAATAAATCAGAAAATCGAATATAAAAAAAAAAAGGGCACCCAACCATTGCAAAAAATGTGTTATTCATTGTGAGTAACTGCCAGGTAACTCCTGAAAGCAGCTGGCAGGTAGCCCCTGGTTGGTAATGGAAGCTACAGCCTCATGGTCAGCAGTTTACGCAGCATCCCCCATAAAGCCCTCGCCACTGCTGCCGTGGCCACTCGACAAGGGGCACTTTGTTTCAAGGATGTTGTTTATTTGTTTCCTCTGCTGAATTAGCAGACTTATACCGCAGGATTGGGAACAGCGTGAATGGAAAAACACATGTTACGCTGTACACAAGTTAAATTTACGACTAATGAACAAATAATCAGTCTCCCCTTTAAAGATGTATTTCCTGCTGTGAGTAATAATAATAAAGATCGTAATTGCCATTTTTGCGGCACAAAATAATACATTACAATAAATACTATTGTATGTATATATTATGCTGGTCTTATGATGCGGCCATTACTGTGGTATTACTTCTTCTTTAAACCCCTATAGCTTTAGAATTATTTAGTGTGTAAATATAAATACATTTATTCACTAATTGACCGTATTAATGATACTGCTGTAGGGATTCACACAAGCACAGTAATGGCCGAATACATATGACAACATGTTCCTTTAAAAGCTTGATAGAGCCACAAAACATAGGTAAAAAACACTGTCATCTGTCCTGGTGGATCCCCCCGTCCAAACGGAGGTACTCTCCTTCCTCCATGTTCCCACTCACTGGGCATGTAGAGAGGCATGGCTCCCTCCCTAACCATCCACTGAAGAGGCTGTGGATCCCCCCGTCCAAACGGAGGTACTCTCCTTCCTCCATGTTCCCACTCACTGGGCATGTAGAGAGGCATGGCTCCCTCCCTAACCCTCCACTGAAGAGGCTGTGGAGCCTCACATGTCCGCCCGCCCCAGGAGCCGCCGTTTCTCATCCTCAGAGTGTGTGCACGTGTATGTAAGTAATTGTGTGTGTGTGTGTGTGTGTGTGTGTGTGTGTGTGTGTAATTGTGTGTGTGTGTGTGTGTGTGTGTGTGTGTGTGTGTGTGTAATTGTGTGTGTGTGTGTGTGTGTGTGTGTGTATGAGTGTGTTTGCATGTGGTGTTATGAAACGTAATGCCAGTTTACTATTAATGTATGTGCCTTAATTGCTGACAGTCTTTAAATAGTTTTTGTATAAATGGACTGTTTCTGTGTGTGTATTTGTGCTTTAGTAAACTCAGTGCATTAACTTCATTTGAAAGTGTAAATGCTTTCAAGGAATAATTTTTGCATCTGTGTGTGTCCGTGTATATTTGGAATTGCATGGGACTAAGTGCTGGTGTATATTACATATAATGTTTGAACTTGTGGTGTACAACAAACACACACACAAAACCAAACACACAGGCCGACACACATACACATACACACACACACATGCTTTTTGCAGTCACAAGCGAGTCCCCGATACACAGCAAGATAAATAGACATCAAAGGCGTAATCAGCATCATTTTGCATATAAATGACTAATGGTACATGGAAATGTAACCTCGCCAGTAGACACAAGCATCAGGTCACTGTATTATGTTACACACACGGGTCATTTACTCCCCATTGATGATCTGTTGTAGGAACCTTGGAAAAAAGGGGAAAACATCAGGTCCAATTAGTCAAACTGAAGGGCTTTTGTTCAGTTTGTCATTTCTGTGAACCCATTAACTCATTTGCGTTGCATGAGGACATTAACCCTGTGAGCTCCTCTGATCTCCAGAGCCATCGGCTTCATGCAGGGACACCCAAGGGGATCTGGTCTGGGGGTGAACCTCCACAGAAACAGGGTCCAATAAACTAAACAAAGGACACCTTAGAAGATGTGGCCCCCTACCAACAGTAAGTGGGGTCCCAGGGCCAGGTGTGGTGCTGGCACTCCGGCCAGCGGGTGAAGGCTGGCGCGCAGTCAGGGCCCGCTGGACCCAGGCAAGGCGTGGCGCCCAACTCCTTGATAGGGGGGTGGCCTACTCAGGAGCTGCCAATGATGTGAGGCTGATCCCAGAAGGAGCGGGGATACTAACAGCCTCTTGGGTAGAGTTGTTTCGTCTGAGCAATATGCAGCCATCAGCAGTTTGGAGTACTTGGCCTTCTGGGCTCAGTCACCTTGTATTCCGTTAAATCGTCCTTCATCCTAACTAACATCTTGGTGCCCTGTCGCCCTGCATTAACGGCTGCCAGCTTGCACTTTTACACCACCACATACACTAAGCTGAACGGTGGTAAAAGCACAAACAACGGATGGCATTTGCCTGGCATTCAAGACCTTGAATCACCAACAATTCACCCAGCATACTAGTTTACAGTAACAAATTCATTTTAAAGTCATGAGTCACCCATTAGTGATGTAACTTTGTCGACCTCAGTTTTGATTTGACACAACCTTCACCTTTCCTTAGGTTTGTGCATAAAAATGGAGTAATAAAAGCTGTAATAAAACGTGTGCTAAGCGTACTTGGAGCCGTCCCGGAGTTAGGGATCCATGGGACGTGATCGTCCTCAAGGTCTCCTCCTGCTCCCTCCGGGCTCTAAGGCATCCTCCAGCCCTTCAGGGGACTTAGGTTAGGGTTTCTCGAATTATGCTGGCGTGGGAAGCCCTTTGAGACTGTCACTGTGATTAAGGGCTATATAAATACATTTGATCTGACCTTCCTGGAGAGAGTTGAGGGTTGCGTAATGCGGAGGCCTTCTGCGGGCTTTTCTCGGGCTGAGGGATTCCAACTCTCCTGTGGGAAAGACTGGGAACTCTCCTGTGGGAAAGACTGGGAATTTCTTCGAAATCTGCTGAAATCATTGTCCCTGTTTTAATTGAAGGCAATGGCAGTAGACAGACACTAAAATAATAGATTTAGCGTGCCAATACAGCAGGGGCTGCTGCTTTGCTACCAGTTTGGATTCCTTATGGTTAGCCACCTTGGTTGGTCTTTTAAAAGTGCTTTCATTTCCCTGGTGCCACTCACATGTATTAAAGGTGGAGTGTGTAGGAATGAGTAACATCTAGCAGTGAGGTTGTGAACTCCAACCAACTGAACACACTCCACCTCCTCCCCTCGGCCTTTCCAACAACGAAGATGAACTACAGTTGTTATGTATGCAATGGATAGCCAACAGTATGCATTGTTATTCCCATGCCTTAGGGGGCGCTCTACGGGAGCTGTTCAGTGTAACTTGTAACATTGTCCTGGAGCTGGTGAATCAGAGGTCAAATGGATATCAATGTCTCGACCTGCGCTGTGTGTCACTCTGCTACTAACACGTTATACTACGGTCCAAAGGGTACTACCAAAATGAGGTTATCTTCAACGACATCATGGAGTAGCTATGTGTCAAGGGACGAGGTTCCTCCATAGATTCATAAATTGTATTTAGAGATATAATCTTTAAAACTAAAGGTCATAGTTTACGATTTAAGATGGTATCTATGATAAAAATGTACAACTGCGTCATCCCTTCAGGCGTTACTGTAGGAACATGGTGGTGCACCAGGGTTATGTAACATGGTGGTGTGGTGGTGTATCAGGGTGGTGTAACATGGTGGTGTAACACGTTGGTGTAACATGGTGGTGTACCATTGTGGTCTAGCATGGTGGTGTAACATGGTGGAGTAACATGGTGGTGTAACATGGTGGTGTAACATGGTGGTGTAACATGGTGGGGTAACATGGCGGTGTAACATGGTGGTATGGTGGTGTAACATGGTGGTGTAACATGGTGGTATGGTGGTATGGTGGTGTAACATGATGGTGTAACATGGTGGTGTAACATGGTGGTGTAACATGGTGGAATGGTGGTGTAACATGGTGGTGTAACATGGCGGTGTAACATGGTGGTATGGTGGTGTAACATGGTGGTATGGTGGTGTAACATGGTGGTGTAACATGGTGGTGTAACATGGACATGGTGGTGTAACATGGTGGAATGGTGGTGTAACATGGTGGTGTAACATGGCGGTGTAACATGGTGGTATGGTGGTGTAACATGGTGGTATGGGTGTGTAACATGGTGGTGTAACAAGGTGGTGTAACATGGTGGTGTAACATGTCGGTATGGTGGTGTAACATGGTGGTGTAACATGGTGGTGTAACATGGACATGGTGGTGTAACATGGTGGTATGGTGGTGTAACATGGTGGTATGGTGGTGTAACATGGTGGTGTAACATGGTGGTGTAACATGGTGGTATGGTGGTGTAACATGGTGGTGTAACATGGTGGTGTACCATGGTGTTGTAACATGGTGGTGTAACATGGCGGTGTAACATGGTGGTATGGTGGTGTAACATGGTGGTGTGGTGGTGTACCATGGTGGTGTAACATGGTGGTGTATCATGGCGGTGTAACATGGTGGTATGGTGGTGTAACATGGTGGTGTAACATGGTGGTATGGTGGTGTACCATGGTGGTGTAACATGGTGGTGTAACATGGCGGTGTAACATGGTGGTATGGTGGTGTACCATGGTGGTGTAACATGGTGGTGTAACATGGCGGTGTAACATGGTGGTATGGTGGTGTAACATGGTGGTATGGTGGTGTAACATGGTGGTGTCACAAGGGGGTGTAACATGGTGGTGTAACATGGCGGGCTGGGTGGAGAAGGCCCCTCCCTAATGCAGACATTAAAGGCTCATTCTAAGGTAGCAAAAACAAAACGGTTCTTCTTTTCAGGGGATTATAGACTAATTAAAACATACTTATGAATATATTAGGTTCCATTCTGCCAAGTCTGTATGCTAGACTCCTTTAATATAAATAAAAACAAACAATTCGACATGTTCCACAAATGATAATTTTCAATTTCATATGGTTGATGGGTGGAGGATATATGGCAATTATATATAAATCTAATTAATTATTCGTTCATGCTTTTGTTCTGGGCCTTCGTGATATGTTGTACATTTCTCCAAAAGAAAATACAACAGTGTTTGGCTATAATGTTTGAACACGCACACACACACACACACACACACACACACACACACACACACACACACACACACACACACAGTTGTATGATCACAACAGTAACATTTGTAGGGATCCAATTTAGAAAACGGTAGTCTGGCCAGAAAATATGAAAATTGTATTTTGCCTGTTCCGAAAAACTCCAAAGGCATTGGTTATTATTTCTATCTCTTCATTTAAAAACACATGCTGAGAGTGTTTGAAGTATCGACAAAAAATGCTTGATCGTTAAAATCTGAATGCAACATTTAAATTCCACTATTCTAGATACTCCAGGAAATTCCTAAAGGTTTTCCTTTCCTGATTGGAGCCACAGAGGGACGCTGGAGGGACACGCTGTCTGTCCATCCCAGCCGGTCCGGAGCCTGACCCGCTGCCCTTTGTTCATCACGGGTGGAACAGGACCCCGGCTCCCAGCCAGCAGTCTCCACCGGGAACCTGCAGCACACCGGCTTCATTATATGGAACAGGGAATAATGTGCGGAGCGGGGTTACTCTGTTCGGAGGCAATCTGACAAACATATTGACTCTGGCACTCCTGAGGTTGCAGACATGTCCGTGCAGCTAGCTTCCATTACGCTCTAATGTCGTTAGGCTCCGGCGAGGCTAGGTAGCAGCAAGCCACCGTATTCCTCAGCTCATAACAGAAGGGGAACTGTGAGATGTCAATCTCCGATAATTTCTGCTCTTCGTGTACAGATATGATTGCTGAGGAAATGGCGTGTGCTGCAAAATAAATCAGCCTGCTGGAAACACGCGGGGGTAATAGGACAATGCAGGTGAATTTCTGTGAATCAGCATTGCAAATCTGGAATTGAAGGAATATGGTTGCAGCAATTTTTAAAGCAACGAATACAGTGGACTCCAATTATTTTTGGTGTGCATGAATCCTACCTTGATAATAAAGGTGTTATCTACGGCTATATTATATACTATACTATAGAATATAATATAGTATTTTTATACCACACCATACATATAACTATACTTTATGCTATATCTATAACTATATGTATATATATTTTGAAAATGTGTACCATGAAATCGATTAATATTCTCTTACATCTTTCTCTCTGACATTACAAAATATTTTGTACCACTGTGATATGATTATCTATATATCATATTCTATTATAATACATCAAATTACACTGTATCATAGACAGAGTTTTCTCCTTTCTGTTGGAGTTGATGAATGCATTGGTATCCGGGCTCCGCCAAGGTTTTGCTCTGATTGCCCGGAGATTATGCAAAATGCATTTGCGACTCTCATACACAGTTTATGTGCATGAGGATAAGCAGGAATCTGCATAATCATGCAGATTATTTTGCATAAAGTTGGATCCTGACAAATTAAAGTCCCCCAGCCAATTGCCACTGACCTGCCAGTTCATCCTATTACACTTTAGCAAGCTCACATTTACATACACGGCGTGACTTTTACAGAAGAAAAACATGCCAGACTCCTCCTTCACCGCTAACCTGTTACTCAACGGTTGATATTTGTACAAACAAAGGCAAGTTTCCTTCAGTGGTTTGCCTTGCTACCTAGTTAAACATGACCAAGCCAGGGGATGGGTTGCTGGTTGAGGTCTGGTGTTCCTCTCTGGATCCGTCTCATATCTGAGTTCCCGTCAGCTTTAAAAGCTGACAGGAGTTTTTAATGTATGATAAAGTAGGCATATTCATTTTGCCTTTTGTAATTGTTTTGCAAATGCTAAATCCTTATGAAATGTTTACATTTGTGAGGCTATGTCCAATAAGGTTTGCAATTGCACATCATGAGTTCTGATAAGGGCAGTGTAGGGCTAAGGCAGCTGTGGTTTAAATGGGAATGTGTTGATTGTAGATACTGGGGTTTAAACCCTGTACCTCTCAGCTGGAATCTCCTGTGCCCTTATCCCTTCAATGAAAAAAGCAATATTTAAAACACATTCTAATAAAGTCAATCATGTTGTGGACATTTTTTTACCTTTGAATTTCAGGGGAATTTCTGACACACTAAGATTACACATAAAAAGATGAGATTTGACAGTAGACCCTTTTAGCAACGTTGAAATTAAACCACCTACCAAAGAACATTGAAATAGAAAACTATCATCCTGCCCATTCACAAAAGGCTTTATACTTTAGAAAAAGGTACAAAGACACTTCAAATAAGAGAACAAGGTTTGAACAGTTGCTTCTCTGTTTGAGAAAAGATACAGATTGTTCTGGTATTCAACCCCTCGGATCTGCCAGTCCTACTCTGTTGAAGTTGAACTGAAGCGGCACAGAGCCGGGGCAGGAAACCAACCCCTGTGAGGGGGCGGAGTCACGCCGTGTTTCCTGGAGAGATATCCTACCAAACTAAAAAACTGATTTGCGCAGGTGGATGAAGCATTCAGAAGGGGATTTTAATAAGCGTCTTTCCCACAGGGGCCGGTCTACGCTGTGTTGATTTGAAACCTTTAAAGACACTCCTTCACAGTTTACTACCGCTGTCTCAGACAGGTTTCGCCAATTAAACACTCGCAGGTCCCGCCTCCTGCAACATGATTTGTCGAAACAATCATGCAACTTAAGCGGGCGGAACGCCCCGTTTAGTCCAATCTGAGCCTGTCTGCCTTCCAACTTTAGATACTAATCTAAAGTTGGATTTGTTGGACTATGGCATTCATATAAACCCAGCCAGCGAGAATCATTAACATTCTGTCTGGCTTCAACTTGAACGTAAAATCTTAGACATTCTGCAGTATAGGGGGCAGGCTGGCTTACTAGATGTCAGTCTAATGGTTAAGATGGCCAGGAGTCCAACCCCAACCTGCTTCATGTAGCTTAAAGCAGTTTAATAGTAGATAGGTACAAGCCTCTGTAGGAGCTATACAGATAACAGCCAAACTAAAACATGATACTTCACTAGTGCAAGCAGTAGGATGAACAGGGGTATTTGTAGTTGTGAGGAGAAGTTCCCCTAAATCGCCTTGGATTAAAGTGTCTTCCAAGCGATTAGTAAATAGTAGCACTGCATTAATGCGATTAAGTTAACAATTAAAACAGACTAGTTTCAAGAGCTACCTTGATGTATTCTTATCAGTATGGAGAGTGTCTCACAGTATACTACCCCTTTTCCATTTCAGTTTCTTTGTACAGAAGTCATGAAGGAATCCATTGGTTCCATGCCCATGAGTGGACTTGAAAGGGGGCCCCTGATCTGTATTTCGTCTATACCCACATATTTATCGCCTTTGTCACAGTCTTTTGTGTGGCTGCGAAGACGGGTGTCAAATCCATGAGCGCTAAGACCACTGTGAAAGGTACACAGCCACTGGCTCCAGAAATACCTGTCACTCATCACTCAGAGTGGCATTGTAAAGGCCAGCTAAACCCTTAATTTGAAACTCTGAATGTGTATGTTCTTTGCAGCCGGGGCTGACGGCAAGGCTGGTGCAAATGGTTTTGCACACAGTTTCTGTACGGTATTTCTGGGAAGTCATCTATATTACAATATCCTAAAAACACCTTCTGAGCTTTTCACTGAAAAATATACAGCATTTTGTAGTTTGATTAAAATATCTTTGCCTGCAACAATTTAATGCTATCCTAAAAAATATCTTCTGAGAAAATGGTGACGATCAGTTTATGTATTACATGATTGCCAAAACTTTAGCGAGATAGACCGCACTGTAAAGATAGGGGAGAACCGATGAAAACATCTGGTTTGCTTGGCATTATCTAGTCCTGTCAAAACATAATAACTAAACATATTGTGTTGCTCTATAGAGCTATGAGGCCTTTGTTTCTCTTTGCCGAGGGGGTCCTGAGTGGTGCTCACACGTCGCAAGGTCACACACTGAATCTTCCACGGCGAAAGACATTCTGTCTTTTTGGACTGTGCTGGAAAACCTTGCCTCGCGCATCAGGTCAGGGTTGAAATTGTTTAAACTTTGAATAGACACTCCCCTGGCAATGCGTCACAAGCCTGCACCTATTTTTAAACAAATTGGTTTTGGTAGGGAAGGAGACTTATCAAGCGAGGTGATGCAGAGGTAAAAGTTAGTGTAACAAAGACTCTCTCTCATCCTGAGCTACAATCAGTGCCTCTCCCGAGATAGAGAGGAGGGAGATTTTCTTCTTTTCTCTTCAGAGTCTTCCCTGCTCTAAAGGAGGGACCTTGGAGGGGAACAGAGCACAGCAAGCTATGAACACATCCTTGGAGAGTGAGAGAGGAAGAGTGAGAGAGAGTGAGAGAAAGAGAGAGAGAGAGAGAGAGAGAGAGAGTGCAAGAGCAAGAGATAGCAAGAGAGTGAGAGAGAGAGAGAGAGAGAGAGAGAGAGAGAGAGAGAGAGAGAGAGAGAGAGAGAGAGCAAGAGAGAGAGAGAGAGCGAGAGGCAGATGCAGCACTACAAGACAGCAGCATCCACACTTGAAGGGCTCCTGGTAAACCAGGGGAACCCACCAGGGGGCTTCCTGTGTTCCACATCAGACCCAGCGTCCCGGGACGAAGCCGGGAAGCACGTGCGAGGAGAACATTGAAAGCTGTCCATACCGTGAAAGACATCACAAGGTTATGCTTAGAGACCTGCGGAGCTGTTTGAAGATGCTTGCTGTAGGGTTCTTTGAAAGAGATGACATTTTAAAATGTTGATTTGCTGCCAGAGTTAGCTCCTGTGAGAGAAGTCCAACCTGTCACTAATCTGGATGAATAATGAAGAGGAACAAGTGAGACACCTCTCTCCAAACGCCTATGCCACAAAGGAGATGGTTGTTGACTTCAGAAGAACGTCGGGAAAACAAAGCCCCAGTCCTTACAGGAGCATGTGGGGAGGAGGCCAGGAGCTTCCAGTCCCTGGAGTGCACCTCAGTCATGACCTCAAGAGGAGCATGAAGGCCACTGCAGGAGTGGAGGAGGTACGCCACTGCAGGAGTGGAGGAGGAACGCCACTGCAGGATGAAGGAAGCCCAACAAGGCCTTATGGTCCTGAGGAGACTACCAGATGTGTAATGTGTCCTCACGGCTTCAGGAGTTGTGGCAGCTGGGGGGACCCAGTCTGGTTCCGACCACCACTCGCAATGGAGAATATCAATATCGTAAGCCTCATAGCATGATTGCCATCATATTTGAATGTCCATCTTGTATTTAGCATCAAAAATGCCAGAGTCAAATAGATGACTTAGGCAGATAGTGGTTATTGAAGGTAAAAAGCACTCTGATTGGCTCAGGATATAGTCAATGAGGCGCAGTGAATCACCAGCGATAAAAGAGTAAAATTAGGTTAGAACAATTTGGCCAAAATATGATTTAAGAAATTACGCTATGAGGCTAGCGATATATTGTGTATACACCCGTACAATTGACAATACATTTAATCAAATAGAAAAATTTTAAAAGTTACTAGTTACTATTGAAATATTGAGTTATTAAAATAAGTTTACTTTAAATTAGTGACAGGGTCGTCGGTTTGATTCAAAGTTTTCCTCGAAATACATGTCTGCCATCCGTCAAATTCTTGAAACAAATCTGACATTTATTCCCAGTCGTGCTTTTCTTCTCCCCTTCCTCTCTCTTATCATGCAACTCAATTCACAGCCACGCCAGCCTGTTACGTCGCCGACAGCTCCTCGCATGGGGGGAGGCTCAGGCACTGCCCTGAAACTACTGGGTGGTTCAGTTCTCGAAAAAAAGTTCTCCATCTTTTTAAATGATTAATGAGAGACAGTTTGAGGAAGCTGTGACCTTAAGGGTTTAATAAACAGCCGCTGGACCCCATGCTGAGCAGAACAGCGGTTATTCATGGTGAGGCCTTCCCTAGTTATCCTTGTGCTAATTTGTTCTCTCCAAAATAAGAGCCTTGTGGCTGAGAAGGCAGCGAGGTCTTGGCTCTCCACATGCTTATGCAAAAATAACTAAAAGGCATCTGAAGCGCTATTGTTTCCACAGATTCCCAACTTCCTCCAAATTATGCAGGAATTATAATATCATAGCCAATTCAACTTTTATGTTTAAATATTAATATTGCAACTTTTTAAAAACAGGATTTACAAAGTGGCATAGTGCAAGTGGCTCCTGAGGTGCAAAAGGCAACGTTTGGTTTATATCCCCATTTATACTAATTATTAAAATGACACCATTAAAAAAGTCCCATTATGCATCAACAAAATCCTGTACGTCCCATTAAAGTCTGAACAAGCTATGGTGGAGTTCTGGAGGCTGATTTTAGTTTACGATGAAAAAACACTTTGGTTTAGGTTCTGTGTTTTTTGTCAAAGTCATCCAGATATCCATGACTTTGATTTGTTTTAACAGCCTCCTATCCGTGGTCACACTGAGTCGGTCAGCAGAAACGCCACTTTATTCCTTCCCCCAGCTCGCACGCACTGCTAGACCCTCAGCAGGCTTTAAGTGAGGCATTACGAGGGCCTCATGACTAATGAGCTCAAGTTGTTTCGCCTACTACACACCCAGTTAACTTTATCAAGGCTAATAGGGTATCAGAGGCTATGGGAATATCAATATGATATTTCATCTGCTGCATTTGATTTAAGAGGATTTATTAATCCACCTCAGGAAAGAATTGGCCTCTCGTTACATATTGGACATCAGGGACACAAACAGGGCCTTCTGAAAAACACAGGTATCGTGTCTCTGGTGGAGGCTTTAAATAACCGTTGGTGTACAGGCATTGAATCACCAGTGGGGCTTGGATGTCAGCACCAGCTCTAGTTCACAGGCTGCTGATTAAAATGTTTTGTTTATATGATCGCGTTTTAATCAGCGGGCTGGAAAAAGTGTCTTATAAGCGCCATATAAACATCAAAATATATTCCCTGTGAAAACATTTGCTTCCAAGAGGCATTTTGTGGGACTGGATATGGCTGTACGGTATGCAATCACGCAATACTTGTATTGTTTGCTGTGTGAAGACTGTGGATGAACACGCAAGCTTACCCATAATGCTACAGGCAGAGCCTTCTGAGGACCAGATGGCGTGCGATTAGCCCTGCCGAACATTGGCTGTGCCGGCAATGAGTAAATAGTGAATATCAATTGAAAGAGGCTCTTTTTACCACACAAAGTGGAGGAAGTAGCTGCCTCAAATGTAGGCACAATATTAGTTCCCTCCGAGACCAAATGAAATATATCTGATGGTCTTATGCGGCGCAGTTTACGGCGTGTCCCAGATGCCACTAATTGGCATCGCGATGACAGTGACTTGTTTCCCTCAGCGGAAAGCCTAAACCACCATTTGATAATTACATGAATTATCCTAACATTTCAAACAACTTAGACAAAACCGAAATCTTTGGAGTGTGGCGCCAAAATCGGCCTGCAGCCAAAACACATGTGCCCACTACCACAAAGTCACGAGCACGCTGTGGAATAATAGGACACCACTACAAGTTGAGTGGCATGGCAGAACTTAAGGACGTCAGTGCAATGTTTATTTTTGTCACGATTGTCAACCCAGGGATCAGCCCCAAGACAGCGATTTAATAATTCATACGATCTGTGAATGAATCGTATCAATCAAATTCTTCCACAAGTGCCACGCCAGAAATACAACAGTTTCTTCCGAGATGCAAGTATTGTAAATCGTGAAATACCCTCTCACCAGTTGTACTTTAACCATGTCTAGACCTGCTGTTCACAGACATGTTTTTATAGCCAAGCAAGAATTATCGTTCCGTTTCAATCTGCTGCCGGTCTGCGGTTTCTAAATGAGTGAAGATCACACAGTTCTGTATCAAAAAGGAGATCAGTTGAGAGTGTGTTTGTTTGCTAATGCACCCAAACGTGGGATTCAGTACAGTCTGTCAAAGCTTGATCTTGAACACCTGTGAGTTAAAGGTACGTTTCCCGTGGTTAAGAATCCAAATAAAAGGCTCATTTTGTAACAGGTCCCACTGCGGATGGACTGCATTAAGATGACAAGAGAAGCGCCTGTAAAACATGTGATAATCAGAGCATCCAAGTACCACATCATCGTGTCTGAACAGAACACGATTTGTTTTGGAGGAGGGGGAGTCAGGCAGCTCTTTGAATCATCAAACCAGTGGGCCTGGATACCATGGGCACTTTGATGATGTATTTTGAGATGAGTCGTCAATTTGACTCATCAAACAAACGAGGGAAACACTTACATACTTGTGCTGTGCGCACCAGTGTGCAACTGCAGCATCAAAGCTGTGGATCGAGTGTGTGGAACCGGGCACTGGTGTGGCGTCATGCTATAGCAGCGTCTTTTCAGCTCTCAAGTGAACGACATGGCGGGACTCAGCATCAGCACCGGAACCGCCGCCTCCGTCCACTCAAAGGCTTTCCATTCAGACCACGCCCCCTCCACCCACACCCATCCTCTCCTATGGCCTCATCCATGGCCTGAACAGATTCTGCGTTTGGGCCAGGCTGATATGCCATTAATCCCGGTCGTTTATAAACGAGCTTCTAAATATACACAGCGCTTAATAAAAGTTGGGCATCCATTATTGAAGCCAATCTCGGTTTTATGGGATGAGAAGGTAATTAGTCCCCCTTCACCTTAACACTCATCTCTGTTGCCAGGAATATAAATACCAACCCCTGCTGGCTGTTTGAACGGGATCCTAATGCTTGACAAGAGGTTGGAGAAGGGAAGTGTGGGTTCATCTGTTGTCGCGGATGGATTAATGTAATCAAATAGTAGGCCTTTCAAGGTCATGTCCAAGTCTGAGTATACAAATGGCCGCTCCTCAGGATATTTGCACTGTCTCACAGAAATCACTTTGGGTAATGACAAGTGATCGCCCCCGTTTTTCGTCATTAGGAAAAGAGGTATTGATTTTTGCACTCGTCAAAAGTCTGGAATTATGAGCCTGCGTATGCTCTGTGTATGAGGGAGCGCACTCCGGCCCGCAGAGAGAAGATAGATTCAGACGAGTGCCGATAGGTCAAACATTGACAGCCTCAGTGTAGTGCCTCGAATGCTCCTGACAATGGACAGAGAAAAGCCTGAATGTACTGAAGCTTTTTGTTATTTCACACAATGTGTTCCTTATGATATAGTCGATTGCCGATTAGCCGCTGCGTGAAAGCTATTAATTCACAGCGCCTTGGCAGGGGTGTCATAAGTGAAGATGTAGCGAGCCCAAGGGGTCTGTGATAACCATTTCGGAACAGAGCTTTTAATTGATTTAATCATTTGCTCAGGTGAACTGGTGAGTGCTCGGTTCTTTCAAGGTCACCTGCGTTGGCTCGCTGCGGTCGCAGGGAAACAACGAAGAGAGAAGAGAGATGAAGGATCCTGTGTCAACACTGCTTCATTCATTCTCTTTATGTATTCACACTGGCCATGTCAACACTAAATCCTATTACAACTTAATCATTTTCTTGCTATTTATTTTTGGGTAAAACAAATAATGTCAGGACCTGTTGACCATTTGTACCTTCGACTGCATTATAATTGTTCGCGTTCTTACAGTTACAGTTAAGTCATTACTATCATGCCATTTATATTAGGTCAATAAGTCTTTGTAATTTGTATCTATCATCGCAAAAAAAAAGGTTAATTACTTTTAACCTTCAGAAATGATGGCAAATATCCATACAGAGAATAGGTACGGGTGAGGCTTGGATCCTTCCAGCCTGAACGGCTGCGTTTTAATAGGCTGTTCACGGTCACATGACACCCATGACACCCACGTAAGCCTGTGTGCGATGAGTGAAACAGAGACGAAGAAATACTGTTCATCTAAACCGTTTGTTGGTGAGAGATACCAGAACTGTCTGCTGCTCGTGAAGCACTGTGATTCGTACAGTGACTGAACCAACCTTGTGATTATTGGCTTGTCGCCGTGCCTCCGGTTGCAAACGCAGGATTTGGGTGACACAGATTTATCACCTACACAACCCGACTTATATTGGAAGGTGTGCGTTGGGAAAATGGCGGCAATATTCCGGGTCAGTCGACCAATCTATCGTGCAATGTGTGTGAAAGCCGGTAATGCGATGTATTTTATTTTCACTCATGGATTGCATTCCGCGCCCATGTGGTCCTAAATGTTCATTTGAGTATGCACGAGGGAAATCTTACTTGCATATGCTGAACGCATTCATTCCAATGCATTGAAATGAATGCATTGTATAAGCCCTGCAAGCACAAGGATCTCCTTTGAGACGGTTATCATAGAATGTAGTACAGTGTATATTATCTAGTGTATATCCAGTGTATATTATCTAGTGCATATCCAGTGAAAACTTCCTGTCCTCCAGCTAATGATCTTTCCAAGGGTCTAACATCATCTGCAAACGACCTATTGTCCAACATCCTTGAAAACGACTCTTCTGAAGTCGCAATTACAGTCATCGTCAAAGTGCTCTTCATCACCATATAATAGTGATGATGGTGAATGTAAATATGCTAATATGATCAAGAATGTTATTTGGGACAGAAAAGGTGGTGGCAAAGAGAAAGTCAACCAGAATATACTACTACAACAATAATACAATATACATTGACATTTTCAACACGCAGAAACTCACGACTCATACCAAGGAAAGGGACCAAAACAGCTGCTATGTAAAATATTAATTAAAAGGGAGAAAGATTGTGGAAACACTTTTGTTATTTGTTCAAGGTTTCTCTATGTTGTTTTAGCATATTAAATAGGTGCAGATCAAAAGCCGAACAGTACCAAAGGAAGTTATTTTAAAGTATTCCTACGTGGGCCACAAGGTAATGCGATTGATTTCCCGTTCAACCTGAGGTCTTTGTCTGCACGCATCACAGATATTTTAATTCCCTTTGATTGTCTAGGTTATGGATATGACCAATGAAGCCATATAGTCAATCTAATGGAATTCATCACATCAGAATTAAAAGAAAAAGGGAGGGAAAAAAACAGCACAAATGTTCAATGTGCCTCTGGGGTTAATCAAATCAACATATACTTATGCAGGCCAACTTAAAGATGAAAGCAAAGACGTTTCAAACTTTCTCAGAGCGAGGGACAGCCGCTTAGGTGTGAAAAGTTCAGAGCCCGGCCTTCAGAAAAGGGAAAGATTGACTTCTATGGCAGAGGATTCATTAAAATGATAATTCTTATTTATGAAGCCCTTTAAAAAATTTAAATATTCTCCGTGTACCCGACTCCTATTAATTAACTTTTGTTCTCTAATTTCTCTTTTCTATCTGCTCTTGCTCTCCCATTTCCCTCTCTTCCCAGTGAACTAGGCACACTAATAGGTTATGAATAATTCTGTTTCAGCTTAGACGGCAATTAGCCCCCACGCTAGCGGCCCCGGCACGTGTGTGGCGGTGGCTCCTGAGCGGCGGAGTCAGGGCCACGCCGACTCCCGGCTGCCGCTCCGATAGCACAATATCCACGAAAACACTCAAACAATGCACAACGAAAGGACAAGGCACCAGCCCTAAACAGCAGAACGCGGTCCCCGTGGACAGCTCTGCGTCAGACGTAGCCTCGCTGTAATGGACTGTAATGAGTCGTTTGTAAATAATCAAGTCATTATGTCATATAATGGCAGGGGAACGAGTTGTGAGAGCGCCGTTCCACTAAAAAAGCATCGTTTCATGATGACAACCACGTATGGCGCAAAAAAAAACCTAAAATACAAACAGTAAAGGTTAGAAGCAATTGGTGGTTTTCATATGCATGGAGAGATGGCTAATGGATTAATAATGTAATCGGTTTCCCTCTGATATTCTGGCTAGCAGTATTTAGCCATTGAGGCTCACAGAGGGTCTGCAGGCTGCAGCTGCTAAAATGTCAGAGAGCTAAGGAGCTGTCAGCCACCGGGGCTAACACCAATAACCGCAGTATAGAAGGAACCATTCAGGGCACTAAGCAGTATCTGGTTAGAAAGTCAAATATTACTGTAGCTCAGCAAACAATAAACAAGAGTCGTTATAATGCAGTCAAGTCTACTTACGCTGCCCTTTATCACAATTACAGTCTTTAATGTGCCAACATTGTCAAGCAATTACAATTTAGCCCGGCAGGGAAATACATAGACCTACTTACACCAAGAAGGGTAGAGATTGAACGAGGGGCGTGACAGGGCCATCTAACCAAAAGATATCTGTTCAATAAACTGCTAATATAATATATATTGTGTTAAAGTGGAACTATGAATACAGCAGTGAGATAGCAGTAAAGTTCGGCAGTAATAGAGTTCAACAGTTCAACATTAACCGCTGCCCAGATGGGGCTCCACACATCCACACACATCTACACACATCCACACACATCAACACACATCTACACACATCCTCAAACGCATTCCACACACATCTACACACATCCACAGCCATTGGAATGGATCGTAGGATTTGACTTCTGTTTTCTCTCACTAACAGTCTGATATTAACACTGAAAAACTCGACATAGATTGCTATGTTCAATGTTCAGGTTTTGGTTCAACACCACTTTAAAAGGCCAGTGCTGTCAAGGCCATTTCTTTTGTTGTTAAAGGCAATGCACTGAGGTACGGGATGAGTGACATGGGTTAATGGCAACCACTACGGCGAGACGGAAAGACAAAGATGGATAGGAAGGAGAGCGACGACCACTAACTGAGCATTTTCAAACGCCAAGTACCCGTTTAATTGTCTTCTTTGAATCATTTTCCCGGCATGGTCCGTGCATTTACACTGACCGAGGTAATATACTGTCTGGATTTCGCACCCCAATAACCCCTCTCTAACCGTATTGGGGGTTCCACTTTCCTGTGAATGCGGTTAGACGGCATCGCGGTTCCAGGGGCGGGCTTTCATCAGGATCAAAAACAGGTGGTCAGCAAAATAAAGAATTTGTTGGCCTATTTGTACTTGTAAATAATGAATTCCGTTTCCAGCCTACACTCAGATGTCTAATTCTTGCATGCGAGTGTCTTGAATAATAAAATGAAAAAACATTCAGAGTATGTGGATTATTCTAAAGAGGTCTCCGTGTGTAGTCCCGCCTTCTCCAATGATCCAAGAAAGCCGGCTCCTTGACGTAGGGGGAAAAAATACCCCCTTGGTTTTAGACAGGCAAAACAGTGAATTTGTAACATCTACTAACCAGCGACCGTACATGTTTGGCATTGTACAAAGGCCTCCTGTTGACATTCATTGAACTGATACCCATCTATGGGTTGTCTTTTAGGTTGAGCGCACCACTAGCTTCTGGGGTTCGGGTGGGATCCACTTATCGGTACTAAATGTGCCGACATAAATGCTTGTATGTGAGGGACAATGCTCTGACAGATACACCTTGTCTGTCTCCCACTGAGCTCATGCACACATCGTAGTCAGGGGAAAGCCTCGGCCAAGGTCTAGCGAACACAGAGTGGTATTGCAGTACCAGCCAGCGAGCAGAAGTGCATTATGTTCCACCGACATGAGTAGGGCAGAGAGAACAGAGCAAAACACAAATACAGCATCCGCAACCATCTATGGGACGCCACCATCGCTTAAGACGTGTGAGGATGGAGGAGCTGCTTGGTGAACAGGGCGGCTGAGAAGATCGAAGCTCATCACTAAACATCCCTCGGGGGCAGCACAGGCAGTTTAAGTGATGCGCACTCCGGGATTGGTTTGATCTGCGCAGGGGGCTAGCTTAGTGCTACGGCAGTAGCTCAGAAGGTAGAGCGGGTTGGCTGGTAACTGCAAGGTTATCAGTTCAATCCCAGGCTGCTCCTAGCTCAGTGCTGAGGTGTCCCTGAGCAAGACACCTCCCCCTGACTGCTCCCGATGAGCTGGCTGTCGCCTTGCGCGGCTGACACCGCCGTTAGTGGGTGAATGTTAGGCAATATTGTAAAGCGCTATTTAAATGCAGTCCATTTTATAATTTATTTACCATTACTTCTTTAGTACAGGAATTATATGTGCAATATGGGCAAGCTAGCACAGTGCTGTACATTGTACCATGGGTTTAATGTAGAAACCATGGGTTGGCAAAGCAACAGGCAAGCATTGTGCAACTACTGTATCATTTAACCGTATCAATGGCTATCAGCTAGCGTAGCACTGTGTAGTTTGGCGATTACGTGAGCAAGATGGGTTAGCGTAGCGATACATAAGGTGGGTAAGCGTAGCCCTACATAAGGTAGGTTAGCGTAGCGCTACATAAGGTGGTTTTAGCATAGCGCTACATAAGGTGGGTTAGCGTAGCGATACATAAGGTGGGTTAGCGTAGTGCTACATAAGGTGGGTTAGCGTAGTGCTACATAAGGTGGTTTTAGCATAGCGCTACATAAGGTGGGTTAGCGTAGCGATACATAAGGTGGGTTAGCGTAGCCATACATAAGGTGAGTTAGCGTAGCGATACATAAGGTGGGTTAGCGTAGGCATACATAAGGTGAGTTAGCGTAGCGCTGGATAACGTGGGTTAGCGTAGCTATACATAAGGTGGGTTAGCGTAGCGATACATAAGGTGGGTTAGCGTAGCGATACATAAGGTGGGTTAGCGTAGTGCTACATAAGGTGGGTTAGCGTAGCTATACATAAGGTGGGTTAGCGTAGCTATACATAAGGTGGGTTAGCGTAGCGATACATAAGGTGGGTTAGCGTAGTGCTACATAAGGTGGGTTAGCGTAGTGCTACATTAGGTGGGTTAGCGTGGCGATGTAAACTGTTTACACCGTGTTATGTTTGCACCATAGCGGCTAGGATAGCACTATTACCAGAGAATTGGAATGAAGGTGACAAAGGTACTCACACATTACAGTAAGCAAAACATTTCCAGATGCCAGCACCACCTTCTCCCTGGTGGCGCGGTCGTAGATGCCGACGTGGCATTCATACGGACCGTTGTCGGAGATCCGCACCTCTGGGAGTCTGGGGAACACAAAACAAGATGGCTGTTAGCTCAGACTGTAGTCAACAGTTCAGTGGAATCCACAACTGCATGCATCTACAGTATGTGAACACAATTAGAACGGGACGCTGATATAAATGGTGAGCATTGCACCAGGCAGCAACATTATTACTCGCTCTTTTTCAAAACATGTCTTAAAAGAGAAACGGCCTGGCATGAATTAGCATCTGTTTAAGTTTCCTGTTTCCTGCAGAAG
Organism: Pollachius pollachius; assembly: GCF_949987615.1. Classification (NCBI taxonomy): domain Eukaryota; kingdom Metazoa; phylum Chordata; class Actinopteri; order Gadiformes; family Gadidae; genus Pollachius; species Pollachius pollachius. The sequence goes on along the minus strand of NC_136945.1, from coordinate 23,360,924 downwards.
CAGGGCTGAGGGTTCAGCAGCTTGGGTTTGCTGCCTGACACGTGTTGCTGCCTGACAGCGTGTTGGGTGTTGACTGACGTCTCCTGGCAGCTCGAGCTGAGCCCCGCCTAAGGTCTTCATTTACAAAGCGAGGCGGGCTCTGTGAGAAGCCTGCACAGTTGTGCACTGTGGATGTGTGTGGGTGTGCACTGTGTAAAGCGTACTGTGGATGTGTGTGGGTGTGATGTGTGTAAACCACACTGTGGATGTGTGTGGGTGTGCACTGTGGATGTGCCGTGTGTAAAGTGTACACTGTGGATGTGCGGTGTGTAAAGCGCTCTGTGGGTGTGCCATATGTAATGCACACTGTGGATGTGTGTGGGTGTGCGGTGTGTAAAGCGCACGTGGATGTGTGTGGGTGTGCGGTGTGTAAAGCGCACGTGGATATGTGTGGGTGTGCTGTGTGTAAAGCACACTGTGGATGTGTGTGGGTGTACAGTTTGTAAAGCGCACTGTGGATGTGTGTGGGTGTGCGGTGTGGATGTGTGTGGATGTGCGGTGTGTAAAGCACCCTGTGGATGTGTTTGGGTGTGCGGTATGTAAAGTGCACTGTGGATGTGTGTGGGTGTGTCGTGTGTAAGCACACGTGGATCATTTTCTGCAGTGCCCTGGAACGGTGCTCCGATCTGAGACTGGAACAGCAGTGGGAGAAAGGCATGCAGGTACAGTGTCTGCTGGATAAGGGAGGAGGGAAAGGGTTGCTTTGATCACAGATGAGATGCAGTAGTATGTCCTATGGTGTCCCTGTTGAAAGGTTATGGGTTTGTTTCCCAATGTCCTTGGTGTATCTGTACGAGTAATCAGCGAGGTGTCTATCCTACCTCACACTGCCATACCTGCTTCGTCAGTCGTCGTGTAATATTCACATTCAAATCCCTGATCGGTCGAAATGAGCCACACGGTACGCAGCATTTAGTTAAACAGCATCGCAGAGCCGAGCTAACTCGTTACCGTGGGAGGTGTGCAGAAGGAGTCCTTGTTGATTCACATCTCTGCCTTGTAGACATGAGACGTGTTAACACGCCTTTTAGGTTTCCTTTGGTTTCATCACACACTCCACCGAGCGCACCCTGTCTCATGCTGATTGGTCTCAGGGTGGGACCATGTGACGTAGGTGCTATCCAGGCCGAACACGCGCATCTGCTGATGCTTTGGGGGAACATCGGTGCGCTGTTGGTGTTAACACACCTCTGAATCTGTTTGCTGCTTACTGTGTACAATTTCAATATAATTACTGTAAAACAACACAAATATGTCATCAAAAAGCCTCTTGTATAATATAACACCAAAACGCATGCGGGGACATCCTTTGCAAACAAAACCCCAATGACAATGAACAACGGACACACCAGTGCTGTCCACTCGGCTCAACTCCAAGCTTTCGTTTGGACAATAGTCACAAATCATAAGCACCATACTAATCCAAATGATTAGGACGGGGTAAAACATTTGAATAAAGAACATTCCCTTTGGCCCAAACACAACAGATGGGGGCCACAGCTCCAGCCCTATGGTGGAACATAAGCTCTGATACCTTTGGATTGGCCCCCGCCGTATAAAAGGCGGCCAGCCACAGTCATTACAGCACAACCCAGAGTCACCCTCACAACAAGCTGCTCTTCATAGACCTCCACAGCCAGGGGCAAATGGAACCGCAGCCAGCGCACAATGGCAGTACAACTATATACATGCACACACGCTTTTATTTTGATAGATAGAGATGAAGAGGAGAGAGCCATCTTTATTCAGTGGCCTGCTAATGTGTCAACAGCGATAATCAAAGTGAACTACCGGCAGCAGCGTTTAGCCCCGTGATTCACTCCTCCAGAGCGGAACCATTGTCCTCTCGCCCGGCCGTGTTTCAGAAGGGGACCCCTGTTGGCGGCGAAGGGGAGTGGCCGGCTCGGCTCTAACGAGTACGGCTAGTGTGTGTCCGGGAAGGAGAAGGGGTGTGTGTGTGTCTGTTGCCTTATACCGAAAAATGCATTATTTGGAGAGGATTCAACTCTGCAATGCCATGCACAAACTTTCTCCTCTCCACTCCCCGGTGTGTGTGTGTGTGTGTGTATCTGTGTGTGTGTGTGTGTGTGTGTGTGTGTGTGTGTGTGTGTGTGTGGAGACAGAGCACTAGTTTGGAAATGATCCAAGTAACCAAGCAGGAGGAACACTGACCAGGGGAGTGACCCAGGATATAATAGTAATGTAAAAACCTTGGGCAAAAAAACAGAAATTCCACATCGTCTGTTTCGATTACCCGGTATATTCTTTATCTCCAATCTTTGTCCTGTGTTTGAGTTTCAGTTTACTCCGAGGGTCAACTCTGAAGCACATATCCTTCTTAATCGATGTGTTCCGGGTGCAGGCAGTGGCCTCTCAAAGATAAGTTAGCTGGTTGTTGGTTTTTGGCGATTCTCCTGCCCTGTCAGCCTACTGCCAAGCTGTCATTGAGAACGCTCGCTATGCTATCTCCTCCTGGCTCACTAGCTCTTACGGGCTCACAGAGGAGATAAATACTGAGGGCTTTTGGCGGCACCACGCCTTTAAATCCAAGTTGGGATTTTTTTAGAAGGTGAAAAAGAAATACGACAGCGTTAAAATATCCTCTGTGTGCTCAGCAAAATCCTCCCTGGATAAACAAAAGTTAATTAAGGAAATAAAGTGTATATAGGGGAGAATGAATGCCTCCAGGTATTAAGAGAGGCCTGCCTCAGCCACACGCTCCTCCTGGGATCCACGCCGCGCTGGCTGCCGCACAGAATCTTCTGATAGGTGTATTTATGTGCGGGTGCCAGTGTGTGCGCACATGTGCGTGTGTCTTATTGTGTGTTAGTATGCATGTATGTGTGTGTGTGTGTGTGCCTGTGTTCTTGGATTGTGTGTGCGTGTGTGTTTTTGTGCGTGCGCATATTCCGGTTACACTGTAGCAAATGCTGACATAGCTAGCGGCTTTGTTTTAACACAATATAGCAGTGAAGCCTTTACAGGTCCAATGCTGTGAGAGAGCGAGAGAAACAAGACACGATGATCTTGTGTGTGTGTGTGTGCGTGTGTGTGTGTGTGTGTGTGTGTGTGTGTGTGTGTGTGTGTGTGCGTGTGTTCATACACGTGTATGTGTGTGTGTGTGTGTGTCCCCCAAATGACAATCTGGAGACGTTTCAGTGGCTGAACTGTCTCTAAATCTGCAGCTTGTACGGCAGCCAGCCTTATGTGTCAGAAGGAGGAGTGGAGGGAAAGGTTATTTTAGGAGATGTCTGTTAAATATTAAGATTGGAGGAACTCATTTGGCAGCAGCTTCTAATCTCTGATTCTGTGTGTTGCAGAGGTTGCGATCCGCTGGGAGTGGCGGCCGGCGAGCAGAGGGAGATTGTAGCTTTTAGAGGACATGC
>NC_136945.1:23344999-23352499 GCF_949987615.1 Pollachius pollachius | reverse complement strand
GATGATGACGGGTCATAACTCAACGCAGCGCGGTAGGGTGGCCTCGCTAATGAAGGAGCTAAACGAGGGGCGGGGGGGGCACTTACCGGACGGTGGACTGGTAGACCAGGTCCTCGCGGCGCCTGTAGTCTTCCATATGGGAGTAGTTGGTGTTGAACATGGCGTCGTAGGTGAAGATCTTCTGCTTGATGGTGCCCCCATCGGTAACCTGGAGGGGGGGGAGAGGGATGGAGGAAAGGAAGACGACGTTAATAACGAACAAACTCTAACGATGGATGGCACGGACGAATCACCGCCCCCCCCCCCACACACCTTTTTCCCTACATAGCATTCCTGTGCGTAGCCGCTCCTGACGGAGTAATGAAACCCGCCCGGCGGCACGCCACTGCTTTACAATTATTCTGTAGCGCCTCTTTGACCCCCGTGATATGAGCGCTTCTGAAACCGCCAAGGGCGGGGGTGGTGGTGGTGGTGGTGGTGGTGGTGGAGGTGGTGGTGGTGGAGGTGGTGGTGGTGGTGGTGGTGGTGGAGGTGGTTGAAGTGGAGCTGGTGGTGGTGGTGGTGGTGGTGGTGGTGGAGGTGGAGGTGGTGGAGGTGGTGGTGGTGGTGGTGGTGGTGGAGGTGGTTGAAGTGGAGCTGCTGGTGGTGGTGGTGGTGGTGGTGGTGGAGGTGGAGGTGGTGGTGGTGGTGGTGGTGGTGGTGGTGGTGGAGGTGGAGGTGGTGGAGGTGGTGGTGGTGGTGGTGGTGGTGGTGGTGGTGGTGGTGGGGGTGGTGGTGGAGGTGGTTGAAGTGGAGCTGGTGGTGGTGGTGGTGGTGGTGGTGGTGGTGGTGGTGGAGGTGGTGGAGGTGGTGGTGGTGGTGGTGGTGGTGGTGGTGGAGGTGGAGGTGGTGGAGGTGGTGGTGGTGGTGGTGGTGGTGGTGGTGGGGGTGGTGGTGGAGGTGGTTGAAGTGGAGCTGGTGGTGGTGGTGGTGGTGGTGGTGGTGGTGGTGGAGGTGGTGGTGGTGGTGGTGGTGGTGGAGGTGGTGGAGGTGGTGGTGGTGGTGGTGGTGGTGGTGGTGGAGGTGGTTGAAGTGGAGCTGGTGGTGGTGGTGGTGGAGGTGGTGGAGGTGGTTGAAGTGGAGCTGGTGGTGGTGGTGGTGGTGGAGGTGGTGGTGGTGGTGGAGGTGGTGGTGGTGGTGGTGGTGGTGGAGGTGGTGGTGTGGTGGTGGTGGTGTGGTGGAGGTGGTGGTGGTGGTGGTGGTGGTGGAGGTGGTTGAAGTGGAGCTGGTGGTGGTGGTGGTGGTGGAGGTGGTGGAGGTGGTTGAAGTGGAGGTGGAGGTGGTGGTGGTGGTGGTGGTGGTGGTGGTGGTGGTGGAGGTGGAGGTGGAGGTGGTGGAGGTGGAGGTGGTGGTGGGGTTCTGTACGGGGAGGGGCTGAATATTACAGATGATGGGATCACGAGGCGTCACTTCGGCTCAGGTATACGTTTGCAGTTAAGACCTAATGAAGACTGGCGCCGAACGGTGTACCGTATGTGTGTGTCTGTGTGTGTGTGTGTGTGCGTACTTGTGCGTGTGTGTGTGTGTGTGCACGGCCGCTGGCTTTCTGCAGAGGTAATGGCTTGTGTCGGCACTGGGCTAGCGAGGGAAAGGGGTTGTGAAGGCGAGGGGGGGGGGGAGGACATTCAAAGCACCACTCCCTGTTTGCGCCTTCGGTTTCTCCTTTCTTCACGTGAGCAGGGTAAATGGAGAACGAGTACCGTGGCGTTCAGCGCAGAAAGGAAGTCACTTAGCATGTGAATGGCTGTGATATCTCCTTTGCTCCAAAGCCTAAAAGACGTGGAGGGAAGGCTGACAGGGTTCTAATGGGAGCGATAATGCCCGCTTTGAAGGAGGGAATTGTCGGCTGGTCAGAGGAGACAACCTTCTTCTTCGTCTTCTTCGCCTTTTTTCGACAATGAAGATGCAGCTTTTCACAAAAGGAGCTCCCCCCCCCCCCCCCCCGTTTACCGAAGAACGGGGGGGGGGGTTATATCGTGTCACGGGATTAATCCTTCCCGCATAACACGCACCCCACCCCCCCATTGAAGAGCCGCCCCCCCGCGGCCTACGGTGGGGCTGGGCTAACCGGTGTAACCGCGATGCCCCCCAGGCCTACGGTGGGGCTGGGCTAACCGGTGTAACCGCGGTGCCCCCCAGGCCTACGGTGGGGCTGGGCTAACCGGTGTAACCGCGGTGCCCCCCAGGCCTACGGTGGGGCTGGGCTAACCGGTGTAACCGCGGCCCCACGGGAGGCCGGTAGCTCCAGGCTCTTTGCTAAGTGCTTCTGTGTGCTGGGAGCTGAGAGCGCTGAAGCAACCGCAGAGCGAGTGAGGGGGGGCGACACCGAACGCCCCTGGGCTGGATTAGCGGTAGCTGCTCCTCCGATACAAACACTGTACCGTTATTAACAGCGGTAAATAAAAAAGGTAAGGGTGACGGAATTCGATCAGATTTCAAGCTGTTAAACGAATATTTTAAGTGGAAGCATAAACAAGCAGGCGATGTTATGCGATTTAATGAGAGCATGCTAATTAAGCAGGGGCTAGCTAGTTGTTGGCTTAAGAAAATAGCTGCAGAGGAGGAAACGTATTGGAGTGTAATATACGCTATTTTCTATGGGGATTGTTTGCTGAACTGGGGAAGAACACGAACATGAACATAAAGCCTGAAGAACAAGAAAGAGAAAAAGTTGTATATATTCTATATTTTAATATCTTGGCATTTCCAACCCATCATGCTGCCATGTTGAAGAGTCCTCATAGGACGGCCATTGGCCATGAGACATGGGGTCCAGCTCCACACGTTCACTGTACACTTCACCCAGGCTGGTCTCTGGCAGCCTTCAGACGGACCTGGGATTATTGCGGCCATCTGGTGCTCTTTAAATGTCGATTTGATGGGCATGGACGCACCGCAGAGATATGGCGTCGCTCCGAACTTCACAGGGACAGGCGGCAAGAAGAAAGGTTAAACTACTAAAAGCAAAGCCGTGTTTGAAATGGAGGCCTTCCCCTCGGCCGGCCTGCCGCCCGGTGTCATCGCTGTACTTCTGTTAATGGACAAATTCCATCAAGAGTCAAGAGGAACTCGTGGTTCTGACAGCGTTTTTGCACATACATCAAATTAAGAGGTTCCCCCCAGAGAGAGCGAGGACTGCTCTGCATGTTTATATATATATATATATATATATATATATATAAGAGAGAGAGAGACAGAGAGACAGAGAGAGAGAGATAGAGCATGTATCATGTCTGAATGATGGCATGTCTCCGACACGCGTAGCAATATACATTAATGATGACATACAGGTTGAGCTCCTGCTGTTGCCGTTACACTTGGCTAAGAGGTATTGGAGGAAAAAGAAAAGACAGAATTCAACTGATGATTTGAAATCTTTAAAAAATTCACACCCCTGTAAATCCATTAACTATCGAGACACAACATTCAGAACGCTTAGAAAGTTCTTGCAAAATAAAAACTGCTAAAGAACAGTTAAAAATGTGATTGACGATTAAAAGTCATTAACTCTCCAGCGCTCATTTCTGAGGGCGAACACAAGACCATTCCTATCGTATACCCCATACCCACTCTAAGAAGACCAAAAGCAGCAGTGTATTTGTGTAGAGGTCGCTTACTTTCAACACTGTAGACTTTCAGCCTCTCATCGAGGCACTAATGGAAAGGGCGGCCTTCTCTCTGATAATAATACAATTCATGGACTCAATTGGTTTCCACTCTAATTAATTGTCACAATATATTTCTTTGAATATTTTTCCCAGCGTATTTCCACCCCATTTAAAGAGCCTAATTTGTTTTGAATGTAATATTGACTTTGTATGGCCCTTAAATCACAGTTACTGTGAAGTTGCGGTATGACTCAGATAGTTTCTTCCCTTGGCGAGACCATCGATCAGACCATGGATCCATTGACACCATCGATCAGACCATGGATCCATTGACACCATCGATCAGACCATGGCTCCAATGACAGCATCGACCAGACCAACTTTTAAGACTAACTTTTCATTGCCGAACACCTACAACAACACAAGCCGCATCGAGCAAACGGATCACGACGAAGACGAGGTGACAAAGCCTTGTTTGAACAATAAAGATGAAGGCTTTGTGTACATCGGGCCGCCACCACCCCAAACCCAGTGAGTCGCGAATCCCTTGAAGCGCAACACATAAACAGCCACAGTCCGGGACAACGGCCGCGGTAATGTGGCTCGGCATTACCTGCAGTGGCGTCCCAGATAGTCTGCGCAGAAACAGATGAAGACTTTACCCGCACAAAGCCCAGAGCGGAGAGAAGAGGAGCCTGCACCTTCGGCCCTGAAGGGAGGTATCACCTTGGAAATTCCACCTCCGTTGACTCTTGAAGAGTTCTGAAAAGCTTCATAAACCTCACTATTAATGCACCCGCCACTGCCCCGGATCTACTGCGTGAGTTGAAATCCGTTTTTACTTTATTCGTTTCATTTAACACTCTTTACAACTCTTGTCATATTCAGCAGACTATGCTTCGGTCCTTTGGACCTTTGGCCAAGCAAGAACCGGGTTGGAACCCGAAGACACCAGGGCAGACACCGGGGCAGGTGGAAGGAGAGACGGGCAGGATGTGCTGTCTAATGGGTCCTCTCTGTAACTTCCTCTCTCCCTGTCAGTCCCTTTCTAACGAGTCCACATCCTAATTGAGACCTGGATTCCCAGGTGTTATAATTAATTTAGGGCTCCGAGTTTGGCCACACATCATCTACAACGTTTAACCTACACACACACACACACACACACACACACACACACACACACATATACACAGACACACACACAAACACACACTTTGTGTTACCAATGAGAGACTGAGGAAAAGAACAGAGACAGAGAGAGAGAGAGAGATCAAGAAAGCAAGGAGATAGGGATGGAGACAAAGAAAAAGAGAGAGAGAGAGAGAGAGAAAGATACAGAGACAGACAGAGACAGAGACAGAGAGAAAGAAAAAGAGGGGGAGAGACAAAAAGAGGGAGAGATCGAGAGAAAAAGAGAGAGAGAGAGATTGAGAAATCGCACCCGCGAGAGAGAGAGATCGAGAAAAGAGAGAGAGAGCGAGAGACAGATCAAGATGGAGAAAGAGTATGAGAAAGGAAGGAATAACGAGAGGGGGGAGAGAGAGAGAACAGAGCGGAGGGAGAGAAGGAAACTGTGCCAAGATGGCTGTACAACAGGGAGGCCGAAGGGAAGATGAACGCTCTTTGATTGCAGAAAAAGCACCGTTGGGGAAGCAGGAGAGCTTTGCTCCCCCTGCTTTGTTGAATCCAGGCCACGCAGACGAAGGGGGGGGGCGCCACCAAAGCCTCCCAACCCCTCCGCCATCTGGAGACACCAGGACGCACGGCGCTGGCACACACACACACACTGCAAACACACACACGCACACACACACACACACACACACACACACCGCAAACACACACACCGCAAACACACACACCACATACACACACACACACCGCAAACACACACACCGCGAGCACACGCACACACACCGCACACATGTCTGAAGCGGCAAGACACGCTGAGCGTTGGCCGAGAGAGCCCAGACCGTGGGGGGGGGGGGTTAGTCTAGTGGTAAAGTGTTTGACTCCCAGTCAAAGAGGTTCTAGGTCGGATCCCGATTCCCACTTCCACAATGGCACAGCATCCCTCAGAACAAGATGGCTGCCACCACCTTCATCCCATGCATGTACCAAAGTCCCTCCGTCTCTCTGGATGAAAGAGTCTGCTGAATGGCATTAAAGGAGAGGCCAGGGGCCCGTGATGGGAGGGCCCTGGGATAGGACCCCCGTCGTCCAGCAGAGGACCTGCTGTCCTCCTAGGGGCAGGCAGCTGCGCCATCTCCCGCTAATGATGCACCACCACCACCAGCACCACTAGCACCACCACCTCCATGGCCACCACCACACCACCACCACCAACAATACCAGCACCACCACCACCACCACCAATACCAGCACCACCACCTCATCATCGGGGTCAGATTACAGGAGCGTCTCTCGGGTTAACCACAGCCTCCGTCGGGGAACACGCTGCTATTTATAGTCGGCTGCTGCTGCAGCTGCAGCCTACGACAGACACTGGGAGGCTCTGCTAACGTACTGCCGGCTGAGCGGATCCAACCTGAATAATGCTTTATAAACAGCGCGCGGCAGAGGAGTCCTCCGATCTCAGGTTTATCTGCAACGCCAAGCGCTATGCCATGCTACGTTAGCGTCCCTGCCCTACTTATAGAAGGGGCTTTGGATAAAGGTGACGGCTGATTGACGAAATAAACGAGGATGTACAGACTATAGGTTAATACGTTTACGTAGCTCTTCTTAATTCATCCCTCGAACCATTGTGTGCTCTTTTTAACCATCTAATGTTCTCTGTAGAGTGAACATTAGATGGTTAGATGGACAGTGTAGAGTGAGAGAGAGACACAGAGGAAGAGAGAGATAGACAGAGACACAGAGAGAGCGAGAGCAAGACAGAGAGGGAGAGAGAGAGAGCGTCTGCCTGTCTGTCAGAAATTACTATCATCATGTAAAGCAGAGGTGCCTCTCTGAGCGACACATCTATAGTGCTGGAGTGCCCATCTACGGCCGTACCAAGGAGCTCAGACAATGTCCTCAATTAGGTCCTCACATGAACGCTGAAGTAGACGCCTCAAAGGAAGAGTGCCAATCACACCATTGATGGGAAGAATCCTCTCGCTCTCTCTCTGTCTGTCTCTCCCTCTGTCTGGCTCTCCCTCTCATGGATAATGTCTGTAATATCATCATCTCACAAAGGCATCCATTGTTCTCAGTGAGTTGGTTTGTGAAAGCGAGGACAGGAGGGGGATGGGAGGTGTAACGTATGGACGGGAGACGGAGTGGACAGTGGTGGACAATGAGGAGATAATTATCGTTTAGCCTAAGGCCTCCGACAAGATCTCCAGGTGGAAGAAACACCAAGGAGAATATTATCACCTTGTGTCAGCCCAAAACAATTACCAAATAGATTATTCACTAATAAACAACACTTCGGAGACGGGTTTGGCAGTCGGCCTGATTGCAGTGCAATAAAGTTGTTTTTAACTCAATACCATCACCGCCATAAAAAAGTCAGACAAAGTAGAGATTAGCAATATAATATCGATTAAACTAATCTTTCACCTACTGTGGCAACGGAGCAAGAAAGCAAACACACCATTTAAGCAGGAGAGCGCCGCGCTGTGCATTAGCATATATTATATTAGCCGATATGGCCGGGAGAGACTGCTGAGAGGACTAGCAATCTGGGATCTCCCACTGAGCCACCAGAAGACGCTGCTGCTGCTAGACTGATTTTATAGACACAAACATAAAAGCCGATACCGCAATAAAGGAAAGAGTGGCATGAATATTATACAGCAAGCTAGACAGAATGTGGAAGCAGCGAGAGAGGGACAGAGAGAGA
>NC_136945.1:23329117-23344799 GCF_949987615.1 Pollachius pollachius | reverse complement strand
GAACGCGCCGCCGTGCTAATCGGAACAGATGCTGAGTTAGCAGCGTAACCCGGTTTAACCACACCTGCATGACACCCCCCCATTCCCCCCCACCCGGCACCCTCCCACTTCTCAATTACAACGATTATAAAACAGCGAGTCAACAAGTTTCACAAAAGCTGCATTTTTCCAATCTCACCTTTTGTCTCATTACTTCTCTCTCAAGCTGGGGATGAACTCGCTCTAAACCCGCCTTCCCGTGGAGACCTGAGAGCGTCCTGAGCGGAGTCGTGTGTACTTGGCGTGATACTGGAAGGTTCCACTAGGGGGCAGCGCCAGGGAACTGGGATAGTACCTCCTATGGCTAAACCATAGGAGGTGAGCATCTTGTTCATTCTGAGTTCAGGGCAGAAAGAGGGACCAGAGCGTCCACGTTCTGCCATGTTGTCGCTGCCGACCCCTGACCCCTGAGCCCCATCCCCATAGCGCCCAACCGGTCCTGAGCATATCGCACCCTGCGGATTTCAAACGCACGCAAACACGTCGTTTATCATTCAGAATCCCATCGTTTACAGAGAGTGTACACCAGGCCTCACAGTCACTCTCCGTAGCCTGATTGCGGCGGCGATTTTGCGTCGATAGAAGGCCATACTCCACAGGTAGACGGTTACCGGGACAACAGCCGGGGGTGTCGGCGCAAAGGTTCGAGCGGTGAGCCGACTGCTATCTTCAGATCCTGTCCCAGCTCTCCTTCTGTTGCTGTTATCAGTGAGCCTGTGTACGCCGCTCTGCCGTCTCCCCTCACAGGGCCCCCGGGGGCGGGAGCGGGCTCAGGACCCTCCAGATCACCCGGCAGGATTAAAGACACCCCATCGGTGGCCCCGGCCACCATGGGGGGGGGGGCTCTGCAACACCAGCACACAGCAGTGCGGGGGAGCGAGGGATAGCCGGTGACCGGGGCATGAATCCCAGCCAGTTAAGGGTTGTGCTTTATCTGAAGCCCATCAGAACCGAGGCCGTGCGGTGATGGTTATTATGGTCTGGCTGACAAGCAGGAGTGGGGAGAGGGGATCAAACATGGGCCAGATTTAATGGAGCCTGTGCTTCTCCCGTGAATGAAATACTCCCCAGCAGGGTGTCGTGTGTGTGTGTGTGTGTGTGTGTGTGTGTGTGTGTGTGTGTGTGTGTGTGTGTGTGTGTGTGTGTGTGTGTGTGTGTGAATAGGGGAACTAGAAACCCTCCAGGGACTGAAGCCTTTATTTGCCTCTAAACTGGGTTAATTAGAGGCTTGTTGGAATACAGCAGGCGTTCTCACAGTACAATCAATTATTTACTTGTCGTTAATCGTTCTGTCTATCTATTCTAGATATAGATATAGATAAACACATAAATAATGTGAATAATGTGGAATGCTGATGGGAATGAATCCTCCAGCATTCCTTCAGTGTGGAGAGACAGACCTTGGATCAGTTGCCAATAAGTTCTGCCATCAGAGGCAGACCCAGCTCGCTAGTCCTAATATTTACAACAGACAGATTTCAGAGCCAGAATAGTCCTAAGTACACGTGGAGTTCGGACTTCATTTCATAGTAGCTCCAAAGAATAGATTTTAAATGTTTTTAGCTTATCATGTGCCTGTCCTTGGTGTTTCATCAAGTAATTCAGCTGAATTTTTAATTCTTCCACGGTGCTTTTTGTCATGTTGTTTCTGCATTGTCAGAGCAACAACTGGTAGCTTGTTGTGTATGACCGTTTGTCAGGATTGTTTGACTGTTTAAGCGCATTGACTTGGATCTGATACAAGGCAGAGCTGTCCTTTCATCTAAAAATAGATAAAAGGTATTTAACCACACCATAAATAAAGAAGTATTTAACCACACCATGGTATAAATGTAAATACTCTTGTATCTCTTATGCTAACACAAGCCTGAGGCAGCACTCACCCCCACCCTGTTACTGTAGGATCCACCTCCACCCTGTTACTGTAGGATCCACCTCCACCCTGTTACTGTAGGATCCACCTCCACCCTGTTACTGTAGGATCCACCTCCACCCTGTTACTGTAGGATCCACCTCCACCCTGTTACTGTAGGTGGTATAAACAACGAGCGCAGGGCACTCGTCAGCAGTTGCCTAATGCGGGTAAACAGAACTACAGTGTTGTTGTTTGTTCGTCTAAAACAGAACTATGTTTTTGTTGTTTGTTCATCTAATACAGAAATAGATTGTTGTTGTTTGGTTGTTTGTTAGTCTAAAACAGAACTACAGTGTTGTTTGTTTGTCTAAAACAGAACTACAGTGTTGTTGTTTGGTTGTTTGTTCGTCTAAAACAGAACTATGTTGTTGTTGTTTGGTTGTTTGTTTGTCTAAAACTGAACTACAGTGTTGTTGTTTGGTTGTTTGTTCGTCTAAAACAGAACTATGTTGTTGTTGTTTGGTTGTTTGTTTGTCTAAAACAGAACTACAGTGTTGTTGTTTGGTTGTTTGTTCGTCTAATACAGAACTAGATTGTTGTTGTTTGGTTGTTTGTTTGTCTAAAAGAGAACTACAGTGTTGTTGTTTGGTTGTTTGTTAGTCTAAAACAGAACTACAGTGTTGTTTTTTGTTTGTCTAAAACAGAACTACAGTGTTGTTGTTTGGCTTTTTGTTCCTCTTATTTCCTGATGCAGTCCGGCAGTTCGGTGATAACAACGTTACGTTATATAGGAGCACGACGGGGAAACGGCTTCAATGTGAGAGATGATCAGATCGGACCAAGACGTGAGGCGACAAACAATAAGGAGGAGCACTTTGGGGGACGTGGGGGCTGTTATCGACCCCCAGCGGAGCGAGGACAGGTCCTCAGTCTGTCTAGTTTACGTAGAGAGGAGCAGAACCCCCTGCTCGCCATCCGCTCCCAATCCTGGCGCTGGCTGACCAAGACAGCAAACCGGGCCAAAGGATTCTGTTTTGACGGGTACTTCATGGTAACTGTGGTAGTGACTTGTTCTTATTACTATTTATTTACATTCATTGATAAAAAAAAGATTATGAAGATTGTGACCATTCCATCAAATACTTTGTATTTAGTAACCCATTAATCACATTTTCAGTACACTAATCGATGTACGTGTACTGCACTGAGACACTGGAGAAAGACAATCCGTATCTCGCTCAACAGTCAATCATGATGGTTAATACATTTCAATGCATACGTTTAAATGTCATGTGGCCGAGTGTATTATTGACTCCATCGTATGTGGTGACGCACACAGACCCTGGGAGGCCCAGGTAATGGGATTGAGTCAAAACGGCCCCGCTACAAACACCTCTTCTAGGGCCCCCCAAGAATACCGAGGGACAAAACACCGGAGGACTGCAGGATAGACAGGTTAACGTACTGGCACTGGGGGGCGGGGCGAGAGGTGTGGGGGGGGGGGGGGCAATAAAGAGGGAACACAATCTTACAAAACGTGTTTCCAGGAATAAACTCTTACCAACGTTGAAACGTCTGACAGACACTGGCAGTTTTAAAAGTGACATGGATTTCTTAACAAAAAACAATCCCAACACGTCAGTCTCCATGGCCCTGCATTTGATTATGAAGTGTGCGCGTCAATTTTTCTACCAATTAATTGGGCTGTCAAAAACTTTAGCAATGCAAATCATCTGAGTGTTGCAGTGGTGTTTTCACATGGTAATGAGTTCCTGAATCACCAGGGGGTCCTTGGGGACCGAGAGCTAGAGTCTGTCCGACCGCAGGAGGATCAGAGATGGTTCAAACCCTGCCGGCTCCTAGGAACCCTCAAATCACACGCGTTTTATTCATCCGATACTCAACTCATAAATATGCATCCATATACATCTTGACTGTAGTTTGGAATCGACTATTTCTGATGCTGCTGTTGTGCACCTCTGCCACAATGAAACAAGTACCGAAAACTTCTCTCTCGCTGACTAGCTATATTTTCTATAGACAGTCTGCACCCGGCCCTCTTGTTAAACCAGAAACTCTAGTGCAGCACAATTATCTGTAGCTAGGGCTTTGATTGTACACTTTGATTGTTCTCAGCCTCTGCCAACTGAATAATGTAAACATAAAGTAAAGTTAGGATGAGGCATCTCAGGTCACTGTAGACTCCACAAAGACTTGTGAAGAGTTCTCAAGTTAAAGTAAATGCGTCACTCCCAACCCACACTCACCAGGTGGATGGGGAGGCTGTCTGTGTCCTGACTGAGTACCGGTTTAGGCTAGACTAGGTAATCATTCGTGACTCAACCTTCAGAAGAACCTGACCGAATGGCATAGGAATAGCTTAGCTGAAACGCTTGCCCTCTTAAACATTTTCATATTTGTGTTAATATATGTATTTTTATTTTTATTCCTCTCTTATTTTTATTCAAAATTTTGAAAAGACAAAATGTAACACAGGGCACACTCTTATTATATAATCTAGTAATATGATATAATACAATTAGCACGACTGACCTAAGACGTTCTCTACAATGGAGAAAACAGAACGGGGGTAAACCACAGCAGCCTAATGCTGCAGATGGTGCTTCAAGGCACACACACACACACACACACACACACACACACACACACACACACACACACACATAGTATTATGCCCCAGAGAACGTGTTAAAGGGCACACAATAATTTCGCCCCGTCGGCACCGTCTCACAAAGCTAAGTAGATCTTAACTTCAAGTTCAAACTAGTGAGACCAACGGCTTGTGTTACGGTGCAGGCCCTAGAATGCTAAAGGTTACCGATTGTTAAATCATACACCTTTCCTCCATCTCTTCTGGAGTTCACGCCTGCTTTTGTACATTTCCATGACTGCGATAATTTCATGAAAAATGAAGGAGGAAAAAAGAAACGAAAAACGCCACAATGGTCTGATCTCTGGACACGTTGGTGCGGCAGAGTTCAAATGCCACGTGTTGCTCCGCAGTGTTGCACCGGGGAGGTGATGACAGCCCGCACCAGCCAGTGCGCGAACTCTGTGCTGCTCCTGGTGGAGACTTCAAAGCTCCCGGGAACTGACGCTGGTACGAACCAATGTGTTGATGATGATATGACCGGCAGAAACAAACTCCATAGGTCGGCTCAATTTGCGGCGTGTGATGTGAATTCCACTCATTACATTAATGAATGTTGGGTATTTACATCAACAAACGGAATAAAAAGTGTGCATTAACGTAATGTACATGTACACAACTCTAGAATCCCCTCTGAACTAAATGGTAAACGGACTGCATTTATACAGCCCTTTTCTAACCAGAGGCTACTCAAAGCTTTACAATACTTCCTCACATTCACCCATTCATGCACACATTCACCCACCGACGGCAGAGTCAACCATGCAAAGCGACAGCCAGCTCGTCAGGAGCAGTCAGGGTGAGGTGTCTTTCTCAGGGACACCTCGACGAGCTATGACGAGCCGGGGATCCAACCGTCAACCTTGTGGTCACCAGCCAACCCGCTCTACCTCTTGAACCACATACCACCCCAACTAAGATGTTTTTTACTACGATTATTTTGTGTCCACAAGAGGTTTTGTTCTTGCGTCAACGTTCATATGTCTTTCCTCTTACGTTCCTCCCACCACCGATAGGACCCAAATAGCGGAAGACAGATGGTTTTAAAGGCATCGGGGCCACTGTCGACACAACCAGTCTGCCTGTTGGCCTCTCAGGCTCCTTCGCTTGTTATTCCGTATTCCCCAGGTGCCTGGGACACCATCTGCATCTCCTGGCTGCTGATGTAGGAGGGACTGGTCTTAACCTCATTAACCAAGGCGCAGAAGATGTATGGCGTGCTGGATAGACAGGGACGGATGGATAGACACGGACATACAGACCTTGATAGATACAGACAAACATTTGCACAGCCGACAGATGGATAGAGTCGAACAGACAGACGGACAGATACGGCCTGACATAAATAAAACAGACAGACAATTAGACAAGACAGATAGAAACAGATAGAGCGTCAGGCACAGCCAGACAGAGACATTCAGAGAGATAGAAGATACTGCCATAATAACATAGACAAGACAGATAGATGTAGACAGACAGACATGGAGATAGAGAGATACACAACAACGATTTCAAACACTAGGAATGTTTTCTATCCCTATTCATACATTTCCCTTTGAATAGCTTATTGGTTTATTTATGACGCACAGGCAGGTAACGAGAGCGGAGCTCCGATTCGAAGGCAGGTTAACTCGGTCGCTTTCACCTCTCCTCTGTCTGCTCTGCATTCAGCTCGCGGCTCCATTTTGAGCTTAAATACTTAACATTTCTAACCCTCATGTGGAGGGGCTCCTTTCTGCTCGCTGCTTTAACAAGACATGCTTGAGTCAATGCAGCGCGTGGGGCAGACATTATTTACCTTCAATGTTCATTGTTTCCAGGGTGACTTTGTCTGCTCATGTCGCCGTAATCAGAATGTTTCGGTTGGATTTCGTTTTACTTTCTGGCAGAAACTACAAACTAAAACACAAGTATTTAGGGTTTACATCACAGTGATTTTGTCATTTCTCTGGTGTATCGGCTTGTCCTGAGGTGACTAATGCAACACTGTGATAAAACATCAATGGGTTGATTTGGCAATAACAATACTGTTCTCTGGGAACCGGAATAAAAGTCTGCTTGAAACATTATCCCTACACTTCGGCCTGGATCCAGCAAAACGTTTTTTCCCATTTGTTAAAGTTTAGTTGGAATCCCTCGAGTGACTCCGCTTGATTAACCATATTTCATGATACTTATCTTTTCATACCGGTTGGCATTTTTTCTGGCAACCAATTCCCAAATTAAAATTAAAGCCTTATAGCCTAGCTCTGCGTTTAAGGCTTGAGAAGAGAAGGAGCCAAGATCTCAGTTCCCAATCGTGCGCTGAAGGATTGTTGGTGGAGCAGCACTCCACCTGACTCCGCGCCCAGACCCTGCCCCGCGTGAGGGAGGATCAAAACATGGCTCTCGCTAATTAAAAAAAGCAGCTTCTTGAAATGATAATTATTTTATGTCGCTAGCATCACCAACTGCCAAAACAGTCACTCTGGAGCTGAAAACTGATTAGAACAACGATTTTAATGGGATCGAGCCAATTGTGTGACTTTCATAATAGCTTCTTTAATTATTTCAGTTTTTTTTCAATGTTTGCGCGTTTACCAAATGTCGAAGCATGTTACCGAGTGACCGAGACGCGGGTTGTAGTTCGTTAACAGTTTGGCACGGAGAACATTGTCATTAGTGGACCGCGAGCGCATCCGGCTTTCATAACACGCGTTGCACTGGGACATCATTGATCGAGACTACCGCTCAGCACACAACCAGACCCAATTATTTGCTGAAGTACTGACACACTGATCTTAACAAACACACAAAACAACAGAGTGTGCGTCACGCCGGCTAATTAATGATACACCAGCCAGCGAAGGCACAAACTTATTCCAAAAAATGGAATACGACACCGGCGCTTTTGACCAAACAACGGTTTGAACTTGTTACCGTAAACGCCTTATCCGTCTTCTCCCGTAAACGCCTTATCCGTCTTCACCCGTAAACGCCTTATACGTACCCCCACTGGCTTCTTCCTGAGTCCTCAGAAGGAGAGCTGCAACGCAGGGAGAGGACTTCGAAGACCCTTTTATCGTCACTCCACCCTTCCTCCACTTTCCTCTACATTCACCCTCAATCTGCTGAAGGTTAGACGGGAGCGGGGGGGCTGTTAAATCTCCCCAGACCGCGGGACTCCCAGACACCTATACTGTAACCACAGAAGGAGCTACGGAAATGAATCTGACCCGACCTGACCGGGTGTTTCTTTAACACCGGAGCGTCGGGCCGGCAGAGAGGAGCGGCTCTCCCGCTCTCCTTCCCTGAAGGACGCTGGCGTCTCTCCTCCCCCTGCTCGCAGTGAATCCAAAAAATGGTACCGCTTTCTGAGATATGAATAAATGAACGGATTAGCGCATGACCGACTGCATACACTGCGCGCAGTGATCAAGGTTATGTTCCAGTGATTGTGTGCCTCGTCTACATTTCCTTCAACATCTGTCGAAGGTTTTCAAATTGCCAGAAAGTGAGTTTTTTTCGGGTCTATTTGACTCCGTTTCCATCTGGATCCCCCGCTGTATCAAAGGCCAAGTGCGGCGGTCTTAATGCTGAAGCAGAATACCCAACGAGATGAGATAGCGGGACGATGTCTCATCTGTGTGTGTCTCCTCCTTGCATCACGCTTCATTCTGACACGGACATGGAATGAGAGATGTCAGGAGGGCCCCAGCGGGGCCACGGATTAAAAAACTGTCTCCAGGCCGGCTGGAGCCCCCCCCCCATTGACCAGCCCGCTGCTGGACTGATGATGAACCCAGCGCACACTTTTTACTCAGCAACAGCTCACACCATGTGGAAGGATGGCCCTCTCTCTCTCTCTCTCCCTCACGCACACACACACAAACAACCACAAACACACCCCTACGCACAAACACACACCCATACCAATACCAATGCAGCATTCATGCTTCCTCGCGTGGCGCCATGGGGATGTGAACCCAGACGAGCCAGGCTACTTTGTCAAAAGGAGAATAGAAGTGATTTTTGGAGCCATGGAAGGGCTTGTTATCGTCATGGGAGCAGAGGGAGGAGAGGGAGGAGAGGGAGGGGAGGAAGGAGAGGGAGGAGAGGGAGGAGAGGGAGGAGGGGGAGGAGAGGGGGGAGAGGGAGAGGGAGGAGAGGGAGGAGAGGGAGGAGAGGGAGGAGAGGAGAGGGAGGAGAGGGAGCAGAGGGAGGAGAGGGAGGAGAGGGAGGAGAGGAGAGGGAGGAGAGGGAGGAGAGGGAGGAGAGGGAGAGGGAGGAGAGGGAGGAGAGGGAGGAGAGGGAGGAGAGGAGAGGGAGGAGAGGGAGGAGAGGGAGGAGAGGGAGAGGGAGGGGAGGAAGGAGAGGGAGCAGAGGGAGGAGAGGGAGGAGAGGGAGGAGAGGGAGGAGAGGAGAGGGAGGAGAGGGAGGAGAGGGAGGAGAGGGAGAGGGAGGAGAGGGAGCAGAGGGAGGAGAGGGAGGAGAGGGAGGAGAGGGAGGAGAGGAGAGTGAGACAGGGGGAGGAGAGGGAGGACAGGGAGGAGAGGAGAGTGAGACAGGGGGAGGAGAGGGAGGAGGGAGATGAGAGAGAGCCGAGCAGGGCTTCAGAGGGAGGGCTGGTCATCCGGCGGGTGAGGCCCGGGTGAGGCCCGGGGGAGGCCCGGGGGAGGGGGCATTTCAAGGTCCTGTGATCACCCAGCGCTGGATAATCAAGAGCGGGACAATGGAAGTGCAGCCAAGACGGAGCGCCGTCCACGGGGACCGTCCTTCATGTCCCCGCCCACGCACTCTTTCCTTTTCTCTCTTCCGCTCTTTCCCCAGATCCACTCTCATTAGTGCGTCGTGTTGTGTGGCACGACCGCCACTTCCTGCCAGCCGCGAGCGAGAGCTGTCAGATGGAATGGTGAAAATAGCTTGTTGTTGTTGTTGTTGTCTCCCCTGTGATGCAGGCTTTTGGAAAACATAACAAACATTTCAAAGTTGCGGAGACCGGGCGGTCGATTTCCTCCTGCGGTCCACCACCAGTGTGTTTATAGAGCCCTCTTTATGTGTGTGTCTGTCTGTGTGTGTGTGTGTGTGTGTGTGTGTGTGTGTGTGTCTGTGTGTGACTGTGTGTGTGTGTTTGTGCGCAGCAGGTGCGGTCAGGTTTGTCTGTGTGTCTGTGCCTGTGTGTGTGCGCTCATGTGTGCATGTTGTCTGTGTTTCAGCTGTGACTGGTAGTATTCGGTCTTTCAACAGAAACACAAACATTGAGACGACAGCGGACAGAAAGTCGTTAATCCACAACCAACGACCCTCCAACAGCACCTCCGCGGGCCTCCACCAGGGAGCGCCGACGGGGTCCCACGCTGAGCCTGAACAGAAGAAGGGCCGCTGTCTGAGGGGCCCGTCCCCCAGACAGCGGCCACACACGCAGCCCCCCAACAACTTCCCCTTTCACTCACTGCGGTGGCCAATCACAGTGCTTCAGTGGAGGGGCCGATCCACCGTGAGCAACAGAAAGGAATCCTGCCGCCGCCGCCGCCGCCGCCGCCGCCGCCGCCGCCGCCGCCGCCGCCGCCACCAGGCTCTATCGCAATACTTTGTGCGGAAGAACACAATCAACTGCCAATCAAATGCATGTAAGACCCATGGGGAGTTGTGGTTAGCCCTGATGATTTGAACTGATAGGACCAATCAGATCTCTCTCTCTCTCTCTCTCTCTCCCTCCCTCTCCCTCTCTCTCTCTCTCCCTCTCTCTCTCACTCTCTCTCTCTCTCTCTCCCCCTCTCCCTCTCTCTCTATCTCTCTCTCCCTCTCTCTCTCCCTCTACCTATCCCTCTCCCTCTCTCTCTCTCGCTCTCTCTCTCTCTCCCTCTCTCTCTCTCCCTCTCTCTCTCTCTCTGGTTTGGAGCGTCGCCAGAGCCGATGACGATGGGCGACCGAGAGAGCGTTCTATCAACGCATCGCTTAAAATTCGGTTTATCTCTGTCACTGTTCAGCACTCAATACACCAGGAAATGGACTACAGCTGTACATACAGACCATGTTTCAGATACGGGCGAGAGACACAGAGATGGAGAGAGACAAAGAGTCAGGGAGACAGATAGAGACAGAAACACAGAGAGAGCGAGAAACAGAGAGGCCGATAGAGAGAGCGAGAGAGAGAGATAGACCAAGAGAGAGACCGAGAGAGCGAGAGAGAGAGAGAGAGAGAGAGAGAAAGAGAGAGAGACTGAAATACAGAGAGAAAGGATAAAGAAATTGTTTGCCCTCAAAGGACGTCCTTCTGGCCTTAAGAGGAGGCAGAAAGAAGCTTGTTCCAGATTTATCTAAATCTGAATTACGGATGATGTTTATGCATCACTCTGTTTTAATGAGACGGTTTGATTGGCGTCAGAAAAACAACAACAGGACAGTTTGAATGTGGAATCCAAGACGGCCACACGCGGCCCAGCATGTAAATCCCCCCCCCCCCCCCCCCATAATTACTGCCGCCCAGAGATAATTTACCACTCTAGTGCTGCACTTCAGAACCTCAGAAAAAGGTTTATGCTCAAAGAATATTTAGCATTGGAAAGCCATATGGCAAACAATAATGCCGGAATACTCAATTGATGTGTATTTCATGATTTAAAAAACAATTTACTTGAATTGACCAAAATGCACAATAAATCGTCTTGGGCACATCACGTTTTTTGATTTTAAATAGTATTATATTTCGAGAGACACAGATAGGACTGAACCCAATTTCATTGAAACTGAACTCGTTGTGTCTTTTGCCAGCGGCCGCGGTGCAGAGACACAACGTTTACACCCAGCCCCACCCGCCCCCCGGCTGGTGAGATCAGGCGACAGCACAGGTAATTTGGTGGCAGGTTCCGGCAGTCGTCACCAACCTGTCCAACAGCGGGTGGAGATATGTGAGCAATTTAGCGCCTGAGTGCACGTCGCACGTCGCCGTGGTTAAATCAGGGATGCGTCAAGGCAGATTATAGATTACAACAACAGATAAGATGTACCTTTTAATTGGGGATACTGGGACTGTGTGTCTTGCAGCAGGTGTTTAAACGGGGTTACACCGTTCCAACCTCTCTGAACACCGCAGAGTGGCGACCGGGGATAATCTCAGTCTGCTGGGTCGGGAAATCCAGTTGGAAATAAAAAGATTGAATAAATGTGGTAATATAAAAATATATATATATTTATTTGTTGGCACGTCTGCTTTTGTTAAATCACTTGAAAATAAACAACTAGAGGAAGACATTTAACCAATGGAATTATGTTTTGTTGTTTTATTTTTAAATCAATGAAAAATAACTAATGGCATGAATATATAACCTATACTTGGTAGACCTTATGTTTAGTTTAAATATTGGAGGGGGAGGGGGGCTGGGTTACCCACGATGTAGCAGATTGTGTTTATTCTCCATCAGTCAAGGCTGTGGCCGTTCTCGTTTTGTCTTGGCAGGGCCAACTGTGTTGCGACTTGGTCACTGAGGGGTCCCATCAATAAGCCTCTTTGTTAACAAATGAGGGCTTCGCTAAAGCTAAATGCTAATAATCTAAACATAGTTGGCAGACAGCACTTATTTTCCGCAGAAAAAGGGGGGAAAAAAACAGCAAATGAAGGATTACATATTTTATGATGCCACTTGGCTCTACATGTCCCAGTCATTAGCGTGGTGAGGAAAAGGGTTTACCCAGACCGTACATAATCCTGGCTGAGATGAAGGTCTTCAACTGCAACCCGACGTTCTCTACCACTGAGATGGAGGCAGCAGATGAGAGAGAGCTCTCGAATTGACCTTTTCCTCCAGCGCGGAAAAGTGCAGAAAGAATTAAACGCAACACAGTTTTCTGATGCCGTTCCAGATTTGAACAGGGTTGTGCCCCGAAAAAACAGCAACGAGTACAGATAACCATAGAACATATTTTTGTCTTCTTGGAATCAACGGAAAGAATCACTTGCAGTGAAGACTGTTTTCTTTCCAATTGCCGTGTTTGAGTTCTTCTGCTGTGACATAATAAACACACGAGATTAGCCGTTTGAAACCCTTGACGTGCAGAGACTGTGCTTGAATACTTTTGAGAAGGACCCGTGGCAGGTTAGCTAGTCCTGCACATCGCAGATACTCCTGACGCTTGGATTAAGATTATAGAAAGCAACTGGCAATATTGTAATATTCTCTGCGGCTCAAAAAGCAAGGCGAGGCAAAGCTCTCAAAGGATACGCTGGCATTTAACGCGGCTGCGCTTCACTTGATTGGCGCCGTGAATTAGCAAGCGGTGGAGAGAAAAAACACACAAACCGAATGCCGAGCGCTCTTTAATGCCACGAGACTCAGGAGATGTTTTTTATTCAGTGTTCAATGTGCCATGAAATGCATGCTAACCTCAATTTCAGAAACTGTTTTTATTAAGCTTTGAAGATGATTTATTGGAAAAGGGCATTAATTGAAAAAGACGAAATCATATGGTCTGGGTAAAATACCATTGTGTGCAGTTATACATTTGATAAATATATGGTTTTACGCAGCATGAATGACTTGAATCCAGGTATGAAAGCTGTGGTAAACCAACTACTGACTCTGTTTTTGCCGTGATTCACACTACGCCACCAAGAGAGTAATAATCAAATGTGAGCAATAAAAAGGTGTTGTGATTAATGCTCTGGATGAAAAGAAAAAGGTCGACCTTGATCATACATTTTCAGATTGGATCATGAGCAGCGATGGCAAGAAAGACTAAAAACAATAATGGTACAGCTTAGGAGTGCGATGAGGAACGGCAAAGTGGCTGCGGCCCTAAAGGGATTGTTTAAGACAAGGTGTACGTGCGTCAGACTGTAATAGGCGTCCTTAATACGCCATGTTCTCCGGTAAAACAGGTGATTAGTGCAGGAGAGCAGGCAGAGGGAATGTGGTTTTCTCCCACGGGATTTGAATGGATTGTGCATTCGCCACAGAACTCTTCCAGTGTCTGCCCCGACACACGCCACAAACACACACGCCAACCTGCCTGTAGGAGCTGCTGGTTTGTGGACGATGGACGGACCAGTTAACGAGATTCAACCCAGTGGGAGACGGTCCAGCGACATGGCCCGACGCGTGTTGCTAGCGAGTGAACTGAAGTTTCACCCCACCTCGTTGGCAGCCCTGCCACCAACCAACGCCGTCCCATGGCCCTGCCTGCCACGCACCAACACGTCCGCATGAAGGGGGTACAGGGCTGCTTGGACCTTCATGGACCCCATGGATAAACCCCACAGTGGGTTTCTGAAAGAGAGAGAGCGCGTGACGTAGCATAGAACAGCCCGGAGGAAGCCAACCTGGGTCCTACTATGGGTTCACCCCCCCCCGGTGTTCCCTGTGGGACATCAGCGGACGAAGGTGAACTGGGTCCGTTCCCGATCCTGACATCGTCTGGAACGTTCAAGGAGAGCCCTTCAGACAGAGGAGGCCGCTGTTGCTCCGGCGACTGATTGATGATATTTTGTTGCGACAGCTCTTTAAACCCCCCAACCCAATACACTGTTCTGCTGCATTGTCAGCAGGGCGGAGGGGGGGCAACTCATTATGCTTACGAACTACTTCCCTCGCCCCAAAAACCTGAACGAGACACATACCAGTGAGCGAGAGAGAGAGGATGTGGGAGAGAGGGAGTGAGAGGGAGAGAGAGAGAGGGAGAGAGAGGGTGGGAGAGAGGTAGAGGGAAGACAGAAGAGAGAGAGAGTGGGGAGGAGAGGAAGGGAGAGATGTAAAAAGTGAGCAAGAAAGAGAATGAGAAAAATAGAGAAAGCGAGAGAGAGAGGGTGAAATGGAGAGGAAGGGAAAGCGACAGACAACAAGAGAGAGGGTGGGAAGGTATGGTTGAGCATGAGAAGGGCTAAGACAGTGAGAGAGAGAGAGAGAGAGAGAGGGAGAGAGAGAGAGAGAAAGAGAGAGAGAGGGGGAGAGAGAGAGAGAGAGAGAGAGAGAGAGAGAGAGAGAGAGGAATGTGAGGAAACGTGAAAGGTAGAAGGGGAGATGGAGGGGGAGAGTGGGAGAGCAAGGGGTAGAGAGAGAGAGAGCCAGGGAGGGAAGGAGTGAAGGAGAAGGACTGAGGGCCAGAGGGGCGAGTTGCCGATAGTTTGGTGTGTCAGGACGACCACTCACGTTGCGTTTGACTTGCGGCCGATTGATCCGTCTCCCGGGAGACGTGAGCTGCATCGGGGAGCGTCGGAGGGGAACGGATATCGGGAACCTCATTTGTCGGTTAGGTGTCGGGATAAATAGGGATTAAACGCAGTGTTTGATCGGCATGTTGAACGAAATATCAGTTGTGTAGCGGAGAAGAAAGTGGAGAAGAAAGTTGGGGGTGGGAAGTGCTAATCGAAACGCTGTGTGTGGGGTTGGAATGCAGCCAAGATGGCCTCTCGTCCAAGTGCCACCATTTTAATAATGGAGTCATTCATTTTCATGATTGTTAAGTTCATTGATTTGTTAATGTTTGTTTTAGTTTTTAGAAACTCAGGATTGATGACGCAAAGGACAATTCTCTTGCATATAAAGCAAATGTAATTGCGGTATGATGTGGTTTCATGTTTATTCCCCCCTCCTCTCTGTTTATTGTCCCCAGTATCCTTTGTTCTGGTGTGTGAGACCTTTACTGTTTTATGCTATTGGCCATGAAAGATAAGCATATATGTTGCAGGTTTTTACTTGCATTGGTTTTAGGAGAATGGAACAGGATTGATAATCTAGAGGGAAATGTAAACCAAAGGACTAGTTGGTTGATGACCGTTAAATCAAACTTGAACACAAAAGTAAACTTCTGATTACCCAGAAAATAAATGCATTAAAACCGCAGAGGGTAACAGCAGCCACAAGCATCCTTCAATCAACTTGCACAACGGAAACATTAAACGCTAAAACCATCCCGCTAATGACAGTTAATCTCCCCATGATCAGTCCAAGAGATATCCTTTGTATTTCCCCCCCAAGAAAAAAATACATCTTCATTCTTCGCAAATGGAAATTTCAAGCTATAAAACCACTGACACAGTTCCGATGTTCTGCGTAATGCAGTAATTACTCTGAAGGGAGAGGTAAAGAAACATTGTGAATAGTGTGGCTTTTGTCCGTCTCCCACATGCTTGTGGGCTGATG
>NC_136945.1:23304117-23319117 GCF_949987615.1 Pollachius pollachius | reverse complement strand
GAGGATCAGAGCGCTTACAGTCTCAAAGGGCTCAACAGCACCAAGCCCTTACCACAGCCTGGTGCAAAACCACACAGAAGAGAACGTCCCCAAAACGAAGGGAGCAAACCTGGAGAAGGAACCATAAGGGGAGAAGCTCACGTTAGAAGATTAATAAAATCTCTTCACCAAGACCAAGTTTGAAATTTGAAAACAATTACCACCATGGAGCCCCCCCACCCCACCACGTACCCAGATGCCAACGGAGACGTCTTCCATCTGTAGGGCAGATGGACGACGCAGGGAGATTCAGCCAAAAGACGACCGCTGATCATCGTCTTTCCCAAAGATGACAACTGTTGCTAAAATCCTGAGCTCCAGAAAGTGATGGTTGCCGGTGGGAGGTGCCTCAGCTGTGTGAGGACACCATTAAACCACGCCAATCCTACCGGTTACTGTTTCTCTACGCAGTGGCGCAGGGTGACCTGTTTGTACCTGTGCTTTGTACTCGTTCAGAACTGAACATCCGTACCGACCGATCTCATGGAGGGTTGGGCTTATTACTTACAGGCCATGATGTGGTAGTGTGGCCATCATAGGAATACAGCACACACAGAAATTACAATTATTATTTTTACGTAAATAATGCAGTTTATTCTGCATGATAGCCAGACAGTGTGTGTCTAGATTGGAACCGTACAGCGTGCTTTGTAACATGTACCCAAAGTACTTGTGGACTTGCCATTCAGCTGTCAATGAAACACTCTCTGGTATCAAAATAATTGATAAAGTTCATATATTGTTGGAAAATATTGTTGAAGTAGAGTAGAACAAGCATAATATTGCTTTTATTGTTCGCCAAAATAAGTTGCCCCTTTTTGCCTGTATTTGTCAAATTAAATCGGTATAGCTGCTGAAAATTATAATTAAGGTCATTATGTAATGAAGGGTCTGAAGTTCATTATTACCTGCACATTATTAGAAGTGCAGGTAATTAGATAATAGCCTCTAGGAACAAGTGGATTCATAGAAACATTGCTATTTGTCGTCATTTAGAATATAGCAGTGAGTACCGTATAACGCGGAATGTTGCACGGAATAAAATGGGCTTAAACTGTTAAGATGCTCAGACAGGATCGATGGGGGCTCCTACATGATGTACTAGCCCTGCACTGAATCACACGAGAAGCCGCTTGCATTAAGCAGAAGGCCTGGGTGATTCAGACGAGTCAGACCAGGGTGGGGAGCCGGCGATAGTGAGCTGCTTTTATGATCTCCCTCCCCTCCTTTTGCAGCCCTGGATGTATCGATCCCACCTCTCATCCATTGGAACCTCTTAAGTGATGCATTGACTGGTAAGTGAAAGGAAGAGCAGGCTGCCATGCTCCTTTTGGTCATTGCGTTGCCGAACAAATGACTGTGGAGTTCATTCAGTTCTTTGTACAGATTCTATGTGAATATAGCAAAAGGTTTAAAGGTTTTTTATTTTAACAACAAAAGAGGACTTTCAAAGTAAAGACCCGTGCATCTGTGTCAGTTGACTGTACTAGCTTAAGGGTTGGGGAGAAAATAGATGTGTGAGAGAATTGTCTCTCTGTAACCTTCTATGATTCTGAATCGATACTTCCTAAATTGAAGTCGTTCTTTCCTTTTGTCTTTGGTTTGCCTTACTGTGTATCTGTGTATGTATCTTTGCAATCAGTTGATATACCGTTTCAAACATAGAAACTAGATCATCTTAAACACACCCTGCTTTCAGGGTCATACACCCATCATCGCATACAAGAATTCACTAATGCGATGTCAATCTCAGAATATGCTATTCTGTGTTGCTTGGCAACCAATTTTCTGTCTTGAGGAAATTTATTGTTTGGTAGATGAATGATTTGTTTTCAATAAATGATCGCTTTTATATGTTGCCTCATGTTCGTTTTTGTGAAATCTTACCTAGCTTTCTATAGTTCCCACTTTATTAACATTTATATGAAAACAAATGTCAGGGTTTGAGGCAGTGAGTTTGCAGTATACCTAACAACGCCCCCTAGCTGTTCTCAAATACATGAACCACCGCCTCTCGCGGCTTACCAAGCATCGTTACCATCAGGGTGCTCTGATAGATTGTAAACGCCATGATTGATGAGCTGATGCTAATAACCAAGTGCCAAAACCTAATGACCACAATCACATGTTAATCGAACCATCGCTATTTACTGATAATTAGATTAGCAGTAGGAGGAGTACTCATTGGCCTAGTAGGAGAAATTAGGAGAATAGTTAACATAGAACAGGCTCATATCCAACAGTAGTTGTAGAAATACTGCATTCGTAATTATGACAGTTGCAGTTGAAATAATGGTGCTGAAAGTTTAAAAGTAGCGATTAGTTAATATTAAATCATTGCATGGAGATGCGACATGGCAACCGGGAATAACAAATTAATTCCAAACTATGTCGAAGAGAGGGTGTTTATTCGCTCACGTTACAATTTGTTGAAATACTCGAATTAATTAGACACAGTGTTCTTGGGGAGGATACCTGGGGATCTCCGCCAAATGCCAACAAAACAGCATCGTTATTCACCCTCACCGGCGCTGACACCAAAACCATCCCATTGTCATCGCCACGGCGACCGGGCCATTAGCGGAGAAGAACCAGCGTCTCCCGACACCCAAAAACACACGGGCAACAAGCCCACTATGGTAGCGTTAACATTCACACACCAGAAACCCGAACACGGCGAGAGAGGGCGGGCAGGAGGACGGGGCCGGGCGCCGGTGATGTACAGACACGCCGGTAATAGTGTGTAATTATCATTTGCTGTAGAACAGCCGGCGCACTCGGTGACGCGGGCGCGTGAGGAAAAGGTTGCGTGCAGCGATCCGTAGCACCTTATCGCTGCCGTCCCCCCGCGGGGGGCGGACGGAGGCCGGGCGGGGTGGCGGTGAAGCGGGGGTTGGGGGAGGCATTGCGGCGTGCCAGGCTAATAGAGACGTCAGGAGAGCGCGCACGCCACGAGGAGATCCGAGGAGTTCTTTTTTCTTCGGAAGCTGTGCGCAGCTCTTTGTTTGTATGGAAAGTATGGCTGACACGCACGCACCACACACACGCACGCACGCAGCACACGCACACACACACACACACACGCATACACGCACACACGCACACACACACACACACACACACACACACACACATGCATGTTATACCCATGCATCAATGCATGCGTAACAATACAATGCATCCTTTCTGTTGTTATTGATGCATGCAGTTCTGTATGTTTTGAACACGTCTTGATGTGTGTGTATATTTGCAATAATTTATTCATAGACTTTACCCCATTGCCTGGTGCACATGATGTATTTGTATGATGAGATAAACATCTAATAATCTGTTCCCAGCCCTCTGAGAGGGGCTGGTACAAGCAGCGGGCTATATATACGAGCCGTAGATACAGAGTGGTATTTATAGCACGTCGATTATGTAACCACACTGATATTATGCTCTTGAGGAGCTGACCATTATCTGAGACGGTGATCTTACATCTGGCTCCTTCCTCAGGAGAACCTAAGCACTCTTGGTTCTTCTTTGATGTCTTCATTTTGTTTTAGGACAACAGAAACCACTTCTTGAGAGAGCTGCTGTTATGGCCTTGAGCACATGTTTGGTAGATGGAAACAAAACACGTACATAACCACATGGACAGAGAAAACGGGGAATCTTTGTTTGTTCTACATTCATGACCGAGCTTGGTGTCAGTGCAACACCGAATATAAAAAACATAGTCTATATGCAAACTATAGACGCCAGAATGTGTTGCATTACGACAGATAAAATATTCTATTTTATTTTGTTTAGTAAAAAAATAAATAAAACTGAGCTAGATTATTTTGAAATAGTTGACATGGCTGCACTTTAAAGAGTAAAAACAGCAGGGCACCCAAGATCAACACAGGTTGTGTGACTAGACATAAAAAGAAGGAATGAAAGAAAGCCAGAAAAGAATACATTATCTCTGTGTATTTCAGTTTCTGGAGCAAACCTGGCTTGTAGTTTGTTAAAGTGGGATTTAGAATATGGTGTCTCCTGCACCCTCTCTGCAGAGGACCTGGATTGGAGCTGGAGAAACATGATTGTGGGTTAAACAGCCACTGCCATGCCTTTATCACAGTACATATGAAAGAGTTCAGCTACCAGCAGTTGTCCAGACATACAGTGTTTTGCATACTCCTTTATATTCCCTCGAACAATACGAGAATAACAAATCATTTTCACCATTTAGTCCTTCAGCAGACACTTCTCTCCTCAATGACTTCAGAGAGAGGTCGTTAGGGTGCTGGGCTTCTTGCTCAAAGACGCCTACAACAAGGCAGCAGACATTGGGGGATTGAACCCAGAACCCTCTAGCTACTCATAGTCTTGTGTGGTAAAAATACAATTCCAAATGTCACCTTTAAAAGCAGAGAATCACTCCACAATGTCTCCAGTCTGTAAAAGCTAGAGGATACAAGATATTGGACCCGTTTAAAAAGAGATGTATTATTTATTATTTACCATTTAGTTATTTAGCAAGCACTTTTATTCCAAGGGACTTCCAGTGAATACAGAGGCAGACATCACTGAGGAGTTGGAGAAGGCGGGAACAACCTTCTACGGGAGGAACGTCAGCAGGTGGTGGCCATGGCGGTGGAGGCAAGATCACGACCCAACAGACAAGAGCGGCAGAAGACGCGCCTTCCCTTCCCGCCCCTCGTCGGCCTGGTAACCCTCACGGGAGGCACTCTGGTAGGTGCAACATGATGTGAATGACATAATAGGAACAGTCCCAGCGCGCGGCCTGCGGCGTGCGGCGGGGCTGCTTGTAGTCGAGGCACCTCCGGGGAGCTCTCAGGACACGGACGGCCTTCACTCCGCCGTGCTCCTCCTTTCCCCCCCGGACAGACTCCCGCACACAGCGGAGACCTCGCCCCCGACGGAGCCGCTCGCTCGCCGTGCCTCGGCGTTAAGGTGCACCGCGTCACTCTGAATCTGTGTCCGCGGTCAGTACCCATGGTGCTTTGCGCCCACCGCGGGTCTGCACTTTGCACGAAGGGCTGCTGCGGATTTACTACGAGGCCATTAGTGCGGGATCACATTTGTGGTTTTCTCTTTCTCCGTGTCTTCAGGCGCCGGCGTAATGGTGTGATATTCTATTTCAGAATCCGGTTGACATTTAGCTACAGCTCATTTGCTCTCAGTCACAAATGGTCAAAGTCAACAGAAATAATGGGGATTTGTTTAAATGACCCCCGTTTTACCATGTAATGGCTTTTTAACCACTTCTATATGCTCTTTATAAACATGTGTACAATCCGTGGAGTACTGCTTAATGCACGGTCACACTGCGACTTCCAGTCCTTTCAGACTTTCCCATGAAACTTCCGCCCAGCGGAATGGGACTTTTTCTGTGGCTGATTTTATGATATTGAACCAGTGCTCCGATTGACCGTTCCTTTACCCCGGTGCCCGGCACACAATCTACCAACACAATCAGCCAAGGAGCCAGCAGCCTTTAGCTGAAATTAGACTCAGCGCTTTCTGCTCCTTCTATTTTGCCTTTCTGGCCGAGCTTTTCGATGGGCTCTGACGATTCCAAAGGAAAGTATCTGCAGTTCCATTGGAACAAGAAGTACAATGAGACGTCGACAGTGTTTAGTCAAATAAAATGGATAGATTAAAGGAACTTTGGCAGCTAAGTGAGAGTAATTGATTTATAATTTATCAGCACTTTGTAGAGTGGAGGCCCCCCAGAGAGTGCTGAGCTAAATCTTGCAACAAACTCTGTGCTGCTGTCCTTGTGAGCGTGCGAGATATGGCCGCACTGCGCTGCCAAGAGACGGTGTTAAAGATACAGCTATCAATGGATTGTTCACATGTCTGACACGTAGGTTTTACATAAGCAAAGGAGCTAAACTCACAGACTCCTGATTAAATAAAATTGTCCCGGCTGCCTCGGTGATCTACGATGCTTAAGGAAAGGCATAAAGCGCCATAAATCTCGCTTTGTCCTGCCTTGAAATGTCAGCATTTGCAAAAAAAACGAGCCTAGAGATACAGTTTTATTCCGGCATGATGAAGGTGAGAAAGCACACGCTGCTAGTAGTAGGACAGCGTTGCTCCCTAAGCAACAACACGGCTCTCTCATCAGCGGACCGCGCTGGTCTGCGAGGGCGTGCAGGGAGAGCCAGGGTCAAAGCCCCCCTGCTCCACCACAGAACAATACAACGCACATACAAGTACTCAGGGCCCCGCTCTGATGCCTCGTGCCCACTGCACCGTCCGTCAACGGACGTGGGAAGGCGTGGCTGACGGACGGGGGAGCTTTCCAGGGTCGTCAGAGCACGAGTAGTGTCACAGTGCTTAAATTTGCATACGCAATCGGATTGGATGACGCTGCCGAAAAAGTTGAAAAATGTTCAACTTTTTGACGGCGCAGACGGATCCAACACAACGGACGGATCCACAATGCATTGCGCGTCCCTCCCCATTGAAAGTCAATGGGGATCCGTCAACGGACGGTGCAGTGGGCACGAGGCGTGAGGCCGAGGACGAACCCCTTTGGATGGAGACCATCTGCGCCTTGGTCCTCTCGGTGTCGCAGGCACCGGAACAACGTTTACACTCCGTTCATTAATCCAGCAGGAGCTTCCTAACAATATGTATTATCACAGAGGCACAGGGGGGTAGAGCCAGGGATATGACGGTCCCAGCTGCTGCCTCTTCACCCTCTGAGTGATCACCACCATCACGCCCCCTTCATTATTTATCCAACGCTCTGTTTAAGTCCCTGAATAAATCTCGACTTCATCCAGCACGTAAAATGTAAACACACACCACTTTTAATGTCCCGGCGTCAGCAACTTCCAGAGCCCCCGATCTCGAGGACACAAAGGAGGGTTCTTCTTAGTACAGTGACTTAATTACCAGCGGCACTTACGCTGCGTAATACACCAGCTGAGACTGTAATGACTGCAGAGACACCAGCTGTGAACTATTAAAGACAGGATGCCAATGACCGGGCCATCCAGAAAGCAGCCACTCTGCGCTCCTCCCGGAGAACGCTGGGGTACAGTCGGGACGTGGGAAACTATCCCGGCCATGTTGGACGTCATAGCGCATTAGGTTGTGTTTGGCCGACTGGCGATGAGGGAACAACTAGGGGCAGCTATGGAGGGGTTGACGTTGATCTACTTGTGGTTTGCAGGGTACACATGAACGGAGAGCTGCAGTGGAATAAGATGCCTGGGCTTTTTTGGGGGAAAGTGTAAAGAAATAATGTGTACTCACCCGGTACCAAACAATCTCCCGCAGCCTCCCATCGGTCTTGAAGTTACACTTGAGCGTGACGGTTTCCCCCACAACGACTGGAGGCAGCGGCTCAATGGTAACTGTCAAATATCCTGCAAGAAAGTTAGAAAAGTGCACACGGGACTTTGATTATTATGGGAAGTAATAGTACAAAAACAAGAAGCCAAAGCCAGCTCTTTCAGATGCACTTGAACAGGGCACATTTCAGGTTATTTTATTTCCATTTGCAGTGGAATGATTTGATTTTCAAAAGCCAAATAGCCATGAATCATTCATTGAGATTTAGGGGGAGATTGACTGCAAACCGTGCAGTCTCTTGTATGCGGCACAGAGTTTTTATTCAGAACCTTTAAAGCACATCCCCATCTAGGTAGACGGACGTGAAGCCCTTTGGCCTTTCTGGTCAGACAGGAAGGTCTACAACGACCGGACATCACTCGGTTCTCTTACCCGCTAAGCACTAAGGTTGAGGACGGCTGCACGCCGGTGATGAGAACCACAGGGGATGTGATTTATGGACTCTGAAACTACTCATTCAAGTGGTTTGAAGTCCCCACCAAGGCTCTCAGTTCGAGTTGATGCATTTGTCATCAGATTGAAACATTTTGAATATGAACATGCTGAACTGCGTGGCATTTCAGGACATTTGAGATGATGTAATATAGCTTTTACTTCAAATTCAACACATGGTGTACTCATTTTGGTTTTGTTACGTTTGATTCGATTTATTGATTCATTCATTTATGTAGTTAGTAGATAAAATATTACGGGGAAATAAGCATCATTTTAAGATTGGAAGAGAAACCCGTAGGCCTAGCTTCATTACCACACACCAGAAGGTAATGCATAATGAGGCAAAAACAATATCCCTCTTTAAGATCCTTAGTTACTCATATAAATCAGTTCCCTTCAAAAAACCACTTCAGTGGAAACGTCAAAGCTGTTTTATTTTTTCTATGTTTCCATGCTGCCAGTGTCTTGAATTTATTACTAGTCATCGCTCTATCCAAGACAGTAGCTTTATTCAACGACAGCAAGGGAGACTTGGAATGAGTCCTGGAAGGATTTTGTTAACAGGTTAAGTGATGCCGATCAAATTCCAGGTGTATCCCCACTGTTGCGTTGTAAGAGCAGGACTCAGCAGCTAAAGCCCCTTTAATTCATCGTTCCAAGCGACGGATGGTTCCATTACACACCAGCCAGACTGCCAAACTTTGCACCTGGAAAAGGGAGGACGCATGTGGGGTTGGAGTGTTGTTGGTGCGTAACGTACAAACAGATAGTAAAGTGAAAATACAGCCGATCTAACACAGTGCCACAACAAGGAGTCTTTTCAGCTGTTTCTCCTCAGGAAACAGGTCAGGAAGGAGTAAAACAATTTGTGTTCTATTTGTGTTATTCTATTGCCCTTAGTGCCTCACGTGCCCCATGGTTGTAAAATGTGATGGCTGAGTTGTGTACAGTGTTAAGGTAACGGCCAACAGCTCATTCATACGGAGGCGGCCACAGAAGGCATTCACAAAGGCTACTTCTGCCTTGAAGACAAGATGTCGCTCTCTCTGTGCTCGACCAGCCATCATACAGACATGTGCTCTCAAAGGCAAGACACTTTACACAAGTTCAGCTGACTTGTTCTCCAGCTCTCTCAAACAAGGGGGAGGGACCACCACCTTTCAGCACCACCCACGCCCCATAAGGTCCTTCTGGATCCTTCTCCACCCGGCTACTACAGGAGCTGCATCCAGGGCAACATGATGGATCCCAAACACATATAGTAAATGACCGAGTCCAGATGTCAAAACACCCCTTTCGTCAAACCCCTTTATAGATCTGTAGCGGCCAATCAGTCTGCTCTCTGCTGATTCAAGAGGTGATTATTGATCGAGAAACACTTGATTGATTTAAAACACGACACGTATTATAAACAATTTATTTATGCTTTAGTCATGACGATACAGCAAGTTAGACAGAAGGTATGGGAGAGAGAGGGGAGGACATGCTGCAAAGGACCACAGGCAGGAATGGACCCCGGGTCTCTGCCGTAAGGACTAAGCCTTAATGGTACGGCTCTACCCGGTGAACCACCGGGGCGCCACTGCACCTTAAACGTGTTTCTAAACCCACACAACAGTAGGACCACCCATTCTGTGATTGGATGGTTTAAAGTAGTTTTCACGCTGGATCGATTCGCTATGCAGTACTACTCAAGATGCAATGTCCTTACACGAGTCAACGAGCAGTTCATTCTGCTGTGTGGACTGCAACGTGTCACTCAAGTGCAAGGCAATAGCCTTTGAGTGATTTGCATTAAAATAAAGGGGTCAAAAACTGCATTTCATTGAAGAAAAATGCAATGCAAACATGACATGCGTTACAATATTGCAGAGTTTGTAATAACACACAATAAACAACACCCCATGTGCTATGTTTTCATAAAGCAAACAATCTATGTGCATATATTAAGTGGAATAATCACAAGGGGCATGGATTTCCAACACACTTCCCTGTACTTGGCCGTGTTTCAGGAAGGCACCCACACTCACACACAACTAACAGCCCCCATAAGAAGGACTGTTGAATACACTTCCCCGGCCCGTTCCATATGTATACAGGAGGTAGAGTTATGTAGTGTCTGGCAGGCAGCGTCTCTGGGGTTTCAATCCGAAGGCTTCTCTGCACCAAACTTCATGGGGCGAAAGTTCTGGAACTCAGTGTGCTGCTGAATTCGTATGGATTAAACTCTCTGTCGACTTAACGAAAGAGAACGCTTCCTTAAGACCCAGCGAGGGCCGGGTTTGTAATTGTATTGCGAAAAGGAGTTCTTCATAGGCTACTTTCTGTCTTCGTTTTTTTAATTATTTTGTATATATTCTATCTTTAACCAAACAAGTTAATTGAAAAAAGATTCACATTTTCAATAACGGCTTGGCCAAGAGGCCATACACAGCAGAAACTCAACAAAGAAACAGGGATTTCCTTTTATACAATACAGGCCTTATTGTATCCAAGTCCTTCCATCCCATAATAAACACCGAAGGATTAAATATTTGAAAGCGCATAAAGTGCAAGTCCCAAAAAGCGATGGTTTCGAAAAACAAACCAAAGTGGGAATGTCCAGCATCACTCATCCTTCCTGCAGCTGATCTGCATGGTGAATGTGCAGCCTACATACCTACCGAACTCAAAGCCTAACCCTGATTTAGACCTACCAACCTCAGAGTCTAACCCGGATTTATATAGCTACGGAGAATACTAGCCATTCCTAACACAATTTAACGACTGCAACCTCAGATGACAGATTCTCCCGCCAAGTGGTGTGATGGTGGCGCATTATGTAAATGGGGAAATCATGTTCATTTACGTTTATTAAACCCCAATGCCGGGTCACAATCCCAGCGTTAAACCAATATATGTTGTGATAGATAGAGCAAGACACATTTTACCACGAGCCAATGCGGTATGACAGGCCTGTGTAGTTATGATGTCGTTTCATAAACCTGGGGGGAATATAAGCTTTCTCTCAGAGGCTTTTGAACAGTACTTGTTCTTCTTTCAGAATGAAGCGAACCGCTGTAGAATTAGGGATTCAGAGATCCCATCTGCGCTACTGTTAGGGCTCTGATAAACAGTCTGAACAAGGGTTTAAGCCATATGCCGCCATCACCTTATAATACTTGTAGCACATGTATTAAACATCGGATCTTTAAGGTGATAAAAGGAGTCATAAAATTCATGCTTTGGGACTCGGACACTAAGTGGCAATCTCGAAGATCTCCAAAGCCCTTTATTTTAATATACGTCAGTTAAGTCACTCTATATCGCCAAATGAGGTGTTACACTGGGGATGGAGCCCACGGCCCACTGATATAACCACGTGCATTGGCCATATTATGAATGTTACAGTTGAGACTTTCCTGCCATGCGTTGAAGTCACCAGCGGCCCAGCGAGTGGCGGTGTAGCGGTGTACATGGGGACCCCCATAGGGACCCCCAAAGAGAATGACGCGCATATCCTCGAGTTTATACACGGTGTGTAAAAACAGCCCAGCGTTTTAAAGTCCTATTTTGAGTTGTGCTTTTAGTGAGTTAGGACTTTGACCCAGCGGCGAGCCGTGTGTCAGCTCATGCAGATACGCTCGTTAAAATCACTTCATTAAGTCAGCAGATAAGAGAGGGTCTTCCCCCCAGAGTCCATGTTGAGGGATAAATTAGGGGTGGAGACCGCCGGCCATTTATACAAAGCCCCGCGAGTTTAGAGGAAATCCTCCCCACTTACTATCAGCCCACCGCCCCTCCTCCCTCACCCCCTCACTGGGGGCTAACCAGGGGGACGGCGTTGGTCACCAACAGGCTTAGCACACAGAGAGTGGACATCCCTTCTGGTGAGACGCGAGGACGTTTAATTTGAATTGAGAATCGATTCAATGAATTGCATAACGTGGGATCGGGAGTCCGATTTGTCCAATGCAAGCATTCATCAAACGCTGCTGAGAGGGTGTGAAAGATGGGATACATTTATAGAAAACGGAGAATGTGCAAATGGGCAGGTATTTTATGTTGACCCTGTGAATTATAATAAATGAAATGTTAATAATAGCCTTGATGTTTGTCAATGTTTTGGCTTCAGGATTAAAGAAAATACCTCTTCTTTAACAGTTTTTGTGGATTTTAAGTACAATGAAATTAAATAAAATGTATGTGAACATAATGCCACATCTTTGTCATACATTAATTGATGTTAATGGTGAGGCCAGTATAGTGTATATTGTTTAATGTATAGGAATGGGTGAGTGGTATCTATGGTTTAGTCCAGGGATTAATTGGGGGCATCTCATTGGCTGTCCAGCAGCGGGAAATCCAGCGTGAAAAAAAGAAAAAGAGTGAATTACATGTATTCAGCACTTCCGCCAGAATTCCAAGAATTCCTGTGTACAATTCCTGTTTACAGCTGGCAGACTTGTACCACGAAACATATGCTCCTCATTCCAACAGAATTCAATATCCATTGCACGGCTTTACAAATGACTTCATAAATTAGAATCGTTTTATTGGCCAATTCCACATTGAAAGAGTTCCAACTATCTACCATCGCCCTTGTTAAAACACAAGCCAGCACAAACTGTTTGCTGTCAGCTCATGAGCAGCTCAGCCAATGAACAGTCACACACGTGTAGGAACAGCATGAGGAACGGAAGGAGCCGGTATTCTTCTCATTCATGGCCCCTGTCTTCTTCATATCATGCTAGGTACATCCCAGCCTGCTGTTCCAAGGTGTGTATATGAATATGTGTATGCGTATTTCATGTGTGTGTGTATGTGAGTGTTTGAGGGCGAGAGAGAGAGAGAGCTAGAGAGAGCAAGAGAGAGAGTGTTTGAGTGTGTGAGGTTAAACTCACGAGGCATTTATCTGGCTGACGTGGCTTTTCCACGCTCACGTTTCCTGATATTGATTCCTTCCAGCGTATCAGCGCTGCATTTTAAGCGAGGTCGATGCTGCATCATACACCGATCTGCAGCCAATCAGAGCCTGACCTGCCTTTGCATGAATTATAAACTTCAGCTTGACGGCTTGTTTTAGAAAACCACGGCAAACTCCTCAACACTCTCTGAATGAAGGACATACTATTTGTGATGCTGTTTGTAGCTCCTAAATAAGAAACCTGTAGCCATGGATACAGAGATGCAATGGCATATTTCACTGTCACAGACGGAGCCGTCGTCAAAATCCCCATTAAGCTCCTTTGAGTAAACTTCCCGTTCATCTCTCACTCCTCTTTCTAGACGCTTTGAAAACGAAACACTCAGCGTATTGAGGCAGATCACTCGACTGTCTCCGTCGTCATCGCCACAACACGCCAGTGTGTGTGTTGGGCATGGTGGAGGCTGGCGTTTAATTGCCTCGTATTAAAGGCTGGCGGAGGCCGATGAGGCCGGCCCACGGCTCGTCTTCATCCATCAGCGGCGGTGTCGTCGGAACAACACGTAAGGAGGGCTGCGGACTATGCCTTCCGCCATTAATAACAGCCGTTTGCCGAGACGCTCCGGGGAAACAAAGGGAGTGATGGTGCTGGGTTGGCGGTGCGTCCACGATGCTCTTGTGGCCGTGATCCATGGCGCTGCCTAACCTTTGCTTTAGATCCCAGTGCGGCGGACCGGAGAGGAGCGACGGATGGCGAGGAGATAGAGGCGAGTCTTCTCTCGGTCGCTTTGTAGCCAAAATGATTTGTGGCATCGAAACTGCTAGCATCTTAGATCGCGATGCTAATGTGAGTGATCATCAGTTTTATAACGCCCATTAATGCCATCATGTCATTCTTACCAGCACGTTTTCCTTATCGCTCATGCTGTAGTCACCACCGACGTTGAGCGTCATCAATGCCGTTGTGTCATTATCGTTGGACCGAGCGTGATCCTTCATGCGATCGTCATAATCACCATCGCTGAATCATCAATACTTTCATTATAACCTTTGATGCACCAATAATAAGGTTTCTGCTATCATCCTTATCGGGAATATACCATCATATCCTTATGACTACCATACGCATTATAGGCAATCAATGAGTAGTAAATCTATCATCACCAAGACATTTTAAAAATGTCCATTATTTTAATTTGAAATGAAGGGACAGTATTTAACAGTGGAAATTAAAAACCAAAAATAAACAAATATTGAGACTGATATTTGGATCCAACTTTTACCAACAAGGACATAACATTTGGACGAAGAAGAAAAAGATCCTATAATCTGCTTGGTCTGGCCAGACATCTGTCCCACAACCCTGAGAAGAGAACAGTTTGAATGGCGTCCATTTTGAGAGGATTTCCAGGCAGTCGATAGCGTCTGATAATCTTTGCATTACCGGCGCACGCCGAGCGCAGTGGCCGACATCAGCTTAAAGAAATTGAGTTCTTAGGATTGGCAGACGGCTGTGGACTGGGCGGATATATAATGCATGTGTGATCTCCGCAGAACATCCCCCTGTTTGCCCCCCTCTCTTCAGTCAGTGCGGGTACCTTCAAAAATATTAAACTTAGGGGCCCGAGGCAAGAAAGAGCTAAGTGTATCCGTTGGAAAGTATGAAACATATCTGGCTGAGAATATTCTCCAGAAAATCATTCGCAAAATGTACAACTAAACGGCAATTAGAGCGATAGTGGACGACTGCGGAGGAGCTCCCTGGAATAAGTGAGTCTTTGTTCAGTGGCTGCCCCATCCCGGCTGACAGCAGGTGAAGACGCTGATGTGAAGTGATGAAATAGGAGAAACGATTTTTACAGAAGGATTCCTGTATACCGTCATAGGGACTGCAATAAGGGGTGCTCCGTTGTAGTGAACCACACCGTTCTGGAAGGAGCCGTGAAAAATGTCCAAAGGATTAATTCAGCCGAGGTGTCCATGTCCAACGGCGTCTATGACCCCGTTCAGGGTTAGACGTTCATTAACCCGTTCAGGGTTAATGAATCCATGCCATGCAACGGAGGGTTGATTTCCACCGAACCAACGGGTTTCTTCTGTACCCTTGAATGCAAACAGAGGCAAGCGGCCCCTCCAGGGAGGAGGGGAGGGCCCCGAGGGTGGGGTGGGGAGTCGGTCTGTATGAGTGGCGCCCGTGATTGATGCCGGCCAAGAACACAATCTGGGGCCGAGGTTCAGGTCTTGCTTTGTAAACAGGG
>NC_136945.1:23292126-23299626 GCF_949987615.1 Pollachius pollachius | reverse complement strand
CAACACCGCCACCTCCATCAGTGAACACCGCCACCTCCATCAGTGAACACCGCCACCTCCATCAGGGAACACCGCCACCTCCATCAGTGTACACCGCCACCTCCATCAGTGTACACCGCCACCTCCATCAGTGTACACCGCCACCTCCATCAGTCAACACCGCCACCTCCATCAGTGTACACCGCCACCTCCATCAGTGTACACCTCCACCTCCATCAGTGAACACCGCCACCTCCATCACGGCTCACTGCAGCAGCACACCACCACCTCCATCAGTGAACACCGCCACCTCCATCAGTGAACACCGCCACCTCCATCAGTGAACACCACCACCTCCACCCCGGCTCACTGCAGTGATCACCACCACCACCTCCACCCCGGCTCAGTGCAGTGATCACCACCACCAGCTCCACCCTGCCGCCCCTCTTCCTGGAACCCCGCTCGTTTCCACTGATTGGAGAGACACTGCGCCAACATCCTTCAACATCACCGCCTCCCCGTCGCCATGGTTATCACGGACATGGATCAACCTTCATTTACACCGTGTACCACAGGTAGCTCGTCTGTCATTGAGCCCCCGCTGACAACCTCCCCATCCACCTCCCCCCTCCCAGTTTCTGACCCGCTATGTCGACCTTGCAGAACGTCAGCACGCCAGAAAATCAGGGGGAAGAGTTGCAAATGGAGTTGAACAATTTTAGAGGAGTTCGTATCGACCCCTCGGGAAATCGTTACCGTGGCAATCACCGGGCGGCTGATGAATAAATGAATCGAGCAAATGTATGTCAAACAATATTAAAGCACAAACGGTACGTTCACTATGTAAATGAAGGTACGCATGGTCTATAGTGAGGAGGAGGAGGAGGAGGAGGAGGAGGAGGAGGAGGTTGAGGAAGAGCAGCGTGATGAAGGCAGCCGAAGCTTTCAGAACAGAGCTGGTTCCCCCGCTCATTGAAGAGCAGCTCCTAGCTTAACGAGAGGAACCGCCCCCACTGCCGGGCCTCGGCCCCACCCACTAATCACAAGCCTTTACCTTAACGATGGGGCGACCAGAGGGGATGGTGGAGGATCAGAGCCGTCTCACCGGGCGCCGGCTGCAGCCATGCCTTTAAAAAGCCCCAACGGACAACGGTCGATGGACTCTTGATGGGAGTTGTAGTTTGGGCCGATTTTCCTTTAATTTAACCTATCAATCAATTCGATCTCACTGCATCCACTGGCCTCTCGGAGCACTGGTCTGAGCATGTGCCGCTCTCGTCGCTACCTGCCATGCCTCCTGTCCTTTGGTTAAATGGATTCTAATAAAGGAGGGGTAGCAGCGTGTAAATGGTAGCGTGGCGTCTGCAGAAGAGGTTTGGAGCGCCGGGCTCGGGGAGACGGAGAGAGAAATAACAGAAAGATGGAGGGATAGAGAGAGCGGAGAGATGGAGCAAGATCGAGTGTGTGTGTGGGTATGAGTGTGTGTGTGTGTGTGTGTGGGTATGTGTGTGTGTGGGTATGCATGTGTGTGTGGGTATGTGGGTATGTGTGTGGGGGTATGAGTGTGAGAGAGTGCGTGACGTGAGTGAAAGAGAGAGAATGAAGTAGACCTAGAAAGAGAACGAGTGAGAGGCTGAAGAGACAGAGAGAGAGACAGAGAGAGAGAGAGAGAGAGAGAGAGAGAGAGAGAGAGAGGGAGAGGGAGAGAGAGAGAGAGAGAGAGAGAGAGGGAGAGAGAGGGAGAGAGGGAGAGAGAGAGAGAGAGAGAGAGAGAGAGGGAGAGAGAGGGAGAGGGAGAGAGGGAGAGGGAGAGAGAGAGAGGCAGAGAGAGGGACAGAGAGAGAGAGGGAGAGAGGGAGAGACAAAGAGAGAGAGAGACAGAGAGAGAGAGAGAGACAGAGAGAGAGAGGGAGAGACAGAGAGAGAGAGGGAGAGACAGAGCCAGAGATAGAGAGACAGAGAGAGAGAGAGAGAGAGAGAGAGACAATGAGAGAGAGAGAGAGAGAGAGACAGAGAGAGAGAGGGAGAGACAGAAAGGGATAAAGAGAGAGACAATGAGAGAGAGAGAGAGAAAGAGAGAGAGAGAGAGACGAAGAGAGTGAGAGAGAGAGAGAGACAGAGACAGAGAGAGAGAGAGAGAGAGAGAGCGAGAGAGAGAGAGAGAGGGAGAGACAGAAAGGGATAAAGAGAGAGACAATGAGAGAGAGAGAGAGAAAGAGAGAGAGAGAGAGACGAAGAGAGTGAGAGAGAGAGAGAGAGAGAGAGAGACAGAGACAGAGAGAGAGAGAGAGAGATAGAGCGAGAGAGAGAGAGAGAGTGGAGTCCTCTCCCTCTGCTCGGGGGAAGCGGCTCCATTGGTATTCACGGCAGAGCCTCCATTTTGGATCTTCCTCAGGATACTTGGCCGCGGCCGAGTGCAGCCCTTGACACATGCACATCTCCCTGCACTGTTAGTCAAAGAGCCACTGTGTTAATTGGGCTAAACTGAGTTAGAGCGGGGAGGGGAAATTAATGCTGGGCCCTGAGCAGGCGGGGGGGGAATCACATCTGTCAGGTCTTGGGGGGTGGAGGGGGGAGGACCCTGCCTTGCGTCTCGGGAGCCCGGCTTCCTGCCTACATCTGGCGGGCGAGGCCGAGTGTGTGTGCTGTAATCAGAGTGTAGGCAGGGTCTACACTCTGATGACATTATGCATAAGGGGTCTACGTCGGCTCTCCCACCGTCCATACGTTGGGAGGCGGTGCACTCACACAACGGGAGCTTTAGATGTTCGCGCCAAACCCAAACAATCAAGACACTTAATATTTAATTGCGCTTTTTCAAATGGGTGCCCACTTACATATTCATGATAACCAACAATGTGTCAGCTCATATTTATTAGTAGCCATAAACGTAACGGATCTGAGCGTATAAATAGATGGAGCCATATGCTGTCTCCCCTGCGGGCGCATTCCAACAGCCATAGACTTTATGTCGTGCCGTTAGGTGACAAATGATTAACCTGCAGCCAGGAATGGCTGCAGGAACAGCGCTGGAGTAGAATGGGAGGTCACCTCGGTGCACGAGGGTAATATGAATCTGATACGAGTCGCGTGTGACCTCCAAGCT
Organism: Pollachius pollachius; assembly: GCF_949987615.1. NCBI lineage: Eukaryota > Metazoa > Chordata > Actinopteri > Gadiformes > Gadidae > Pollachius > Pollachius pollachius. Next base: position 23,296,541 of record NC_136945.1, on the reverse strand, counting down.
CTGCTGTAGCTGCAACCAGCTCACAACGGCAGATCTATGGGACGGCGTCCTGCAGGTGGTCATAGGTGGGTTGGGTGCCGGGCAGAGATTGTCCTTCTGCACTTGACCATGAGCGCTACTGTGTGAGTGTGCTTGTGTGCGCGCTCGTGCGTGTGTGCCCGCACGCATGCTCTTGTGCGTGTGTGTGCGTGTGCGTGCGAGCTTGCATGCATGTGTGTTTGCGCGCACAAATGCAGCTCGCGCTGAATCAAAACAGCGGCGGTGAATGGCTGAGACGTAGACAACGCTGAACAAATCACCGTTATTATCTGAAGTGCCTCTCGCAGCACATAGGTGGCGTCAATAAAGGAATCAATCCAAATCAATTGGAGAAACCCCCGGCTAGCATTACACCCCAACACTGAAACGTGAGCACTACACTTCATTACGGGGACAATCGTTGTTGATTGCGACCCAATTGCATGATGACAGCTTTCACCTGCAACAAGAGGGGACCCCCCCCTGGAGAGTGTGAATCATGAACTAGAAAGGAGCGGGAAGAGGGGGGTGGCGGTGTGGTGACTCAGGGGGCCGGGCCCTGGCGTGGGGGGCCGCCGTCGCACACAGCGGCCCGGGTCCCACGACGTTTGAGAAGCCACAGACACATCCGTCACTCCAGACACAGCCAACGCTGTCTGAATATCAATCCAGAGAGTAGCCACGCACACACACACACACACACACACACACAGAAAGACACACACACACAGACACACACACAGAAAGACACACACAGATATACACACACACGCACACACACACATACACACACACACACAGACACACACACAGAAAGACACACACAGATATACACACACGCGCACACACACAGACACACACACAGAAAGACACACACAGATATACACACACACGCGCACACACACAGACACACACACACAGAAAGACACACACAGATACACACACACAGACAGCCACACACACACACACACACACAGGCACACACGCACACACAGACAGACACACACAGATACATACACACACGCACACACACACAGATACACACACACAGACACACACACACACGCACACATACAGACATAGACACACACACAGACAGACCCACATACACAGAAAGAAACACACACACACACACACACACACAAACAGACAGACACATACACATAGACACACACACACACACACACAGACACACACAGGCATGGCCTTGGAACACAACAGAGCCCCGAGATGTGATCACACCACACTGACCAGAAACCGCAGCCACAAAACAGCAACACACACACGCAGTAAACCGGACCTCAGGGGCCCTGCCTTCACACGGCGAGGCCGTACCGATGCATAACTGACGACCACAGCAGGTTGTTCAAAGTCCTCACGAGGGTCCAGGTAGAGGGGGGCAGGGGCCTTTTGCTCATGGATCGACCCACAGGTTGGGTTGCAGACATCAGGGGATCAAACCAAGTGCTTCTTGGATGGGGGGGTCACTACCCTACCTGTCCCTGTCCATATGATTTGGAAACTTCACTTAGAAAAACACAAACAACAGGAATAAGATGCGAATAACCCAAGTAAAATAAAATTCTAAATAAACAACAATGAACAGGGTAGAAGTTCAAAGATGCTTCCCAGCATTTTCTCTGCAGATTATTGAAAATAATTTAATATTGCATTGTTTTAACAGAATCCATTTTTTAAGAGAATGAAATGCATTGGATAATCATTGTATGAAGGGCTGGGTGGATGTAGGGCATTGTCTACGGCGTGATGTAGTTCTACAGAGACCACTGATTGGTTCAGAACCATTAGATCAAAGCCCTATTATTCCCTCAGACATATCTCAATACGTTTGGAGCAAAGCCGCTATAACATTGAGTTAATACTGAATAATTGATTTGAATCCAGAATCGTATCATTATCTCATTTACAATTTAATTATAATGAAACAAATCGATACAATTACATTTTATTCAATCTTTTATTAAAAAGGTACAATTATTAGAGATTTGATTGGCTGTAAGCTCCCCTTTTAAAAAATAGATTTAATATAGAGGCTAAACACAGAATACATAAAAAGGTAGTACATCATGAGCGAAATCAAAGCTATAGCAACCGATAATTAAAACTGCCAACTGCCGCTCATTTCTGAACAGGTGCAAACGTCGATTCAGTCCGATAAAAATAATGAATACGACGACCTTCGGCTGGATTGGTCATAATCGGGGTGTCATCTAAAAACACACACACACACACACACACACACACACACACACACACACGCGGCCAAAAGGTTGCCAATTGTGTGCGAGAACTGGAGAAAAGCTTTTTGTATCCGGCAGGGGAGGAGATAACGCAGACACGATAACGACGGAGATAATACCGGACAGCTCAAACTGCCATCGTCATTCCGTCCCACGCCGCTGGAGTGTGGCCGGGCGGACGGGCCAATAAAAACAACTTAAAAGTTTTTCTTTACAACAATTTGAAAAGAGCAGATTATTTTTGACAGGTGCTTTCACGCCTGGAGAAGACAATAATTGTGTGTATCGAGGGAGTGGCGTGTGGAGCGTCGAACGGCTCGTGGACACGTGTCATCAGGAGAGACTCCAGCTAAACGCTCCACACACACACACACACACACACACACACACACACACACACACACACAACTCACAGTCTCTCACACAATAACCTCAGACACACACACACACACAGTCACCCAAGCACAGACACCAAGTCTCTCTCTCACACACACACACACACACACACACACACACACACAGACACACACACGCACACACAAACAGACACTCATGTCAGACACACACACACACACAGTGACCCAAGCACAGACACGTATCAAGTATCTATCTCTCAAACACACACACACAAATACGAATCACACACACACACATTTCACACACACACACACACACACACACACACACACACACACACACACACACACACACACATTGACCCAAGCACAGACACGAATCAAGTATCTATCTCTCAAACACACACACACACACAAATACAAATCACACACACACACACACATTTCACACACACACATACACTCATTTCACACACACACAAACACACACTTGTCAGACACCTATTGGTTTCAGTCTGCACCTGCGATTACACATCTTTTATATTGCGGTCTGTCAAAAATAATTGAATTCATTTCCTACAATACATGTCAGGAGAAGGACCTCATGCTGCCAAATAATAAATAAAGAGGGTGTGGGAACGGCTAAGCACTAACGACAGGAGACGACGGCCACGGTTTAAGACTGGGAGACGTTTCTAATTGCTAGCAAGGTCGCCTTGGCTGTCTCTGTCTCGTCTCCCGTCAGCTTGACGTGTCGCGCTCTGGCGCCACGTCCGACCGTCTGTCACCACGGAGACAGACTGGCCTGCTGGCCTTCACAGGAGAGCAAAAAGAAAAGCCCCCTCACAAGTCCTGACGTTCCTGATCCACGCTCTCTGCTTTTAATTGAAGCTAGCCGGCGTCTGAGATAACCGACGACCAGTGCTGTGCCTGAACGCGTTCATTGAACGATAGTTCATGAACTCGTTCATATTTTGGGCGAACGCGAACTGAACGTACTGTATTACTGCCTGATGAACGTTACATTAAACTGTAATCAGAAAACGCGGTTATATGCTATAGACCCTATACTATCTGTCATATAAAGGCTGGGACGAATTTCAAATTATAAATATGTACACTTTATGTTGAAAGTATAGACCGTTGCGATTCCCATTGAAACGAATGGCGCTGAGATTATTCTTCAAAACGAGAGCTGTTAAATTGTGAAAAAATAATTCAACTGTAATCAGACAACGCGGTTATATGCTATAGACCCTAGAGTATCTGTGGTATAAAGGCTGAGATGAATTTTGAATTATAAATATGTACAATCCATAACGTTAGCTGTCTGGCTCATAGCTCAGCGGACTAGAATACCTCCTAGAATCATTGCTTGTTGGCCGGAAACAGAAAGGGGGGCTGTTCACGTTTGGTTGTAGTCTTTTCGCTCGGTTCTCCGTCTCATCAGTAGGGCTAGAACCGAACGAAAAGACTAAACGTGAACACCCCCCCTTTCTGTTTCCGGCCAACGAGCAATGAGTCTTCCAACAGAAATCAATGGGATTTACAAAATGCGCTAAATGTAACTATATTTCTCTATGATACTCGATTCAACCACTCTATTTCATCCTAGACAAACCTCAAAGGGGGCTCAATGTTCAAAATACCGGAAAAAAATAATAGCTCACAGCAACATATTGAAAAAAAGAACTATGAACTAGTTCATTTTATGGAACTGTGAACTTAGTTCAACATTTTGAATTATGAACGTTTAACTGAACTAGTTCATTTTAAAATT
>NC_136945.1:23272126-23287126 GCF_949987615.1 Pollachius pollachius | reverse complement strand
CGCGTGTGCGTGTGTGCGTATTTGTAAGTAGAGTGTGTCCCATCTCATGTGTATGTACTGCTAGGGATGCAGGAAAAACTAGAAAACGTTCCTCAAACACCCGGCCAAATCTCATCGACTGCACGGTAGTTTTGTAGCCGTTTGCTTTTTCCCGCATCGAGTTGTGCGTAAAGCCTAAAGTCTGTGTGAGTGGACGCCTATGTATGCAAACAGAAAGTCAGTAGAACCTGTGATCAATTCACGTGCTTTGCAGTACACCCACCACAGATCTCCCCCTGCCAAGCAGTTTTTAACCTGCCTGTTACTTTTGAAGAGCTAGCGAGATGCACTTGTAAACGTATCTTGTTTAATTGCGTTTTAGTTTTAGGTAATTGTACAGGGCAGCCTACTACTGTATTTCAGCAACATATTGAACCAAAACAATGGCTCTGCAGAGAGGACGGCTGCTGCCCGACACATTTGCTTCAAAGCGCTGTCTCCTCGGCAGGTTTACACAGCTAGGCACGCAGAGATCCAGACTTGTAAGACGTCTTTTAGTCCCTGCGTCGTGAATATCTTTAAAATAAACTAAAAAAAGACATTTGGAACTGAATATAGAGGTGAGATGTGTGATTATTTTTTATATATCTGCACAGGAGCTCTATGCTGCTATAAATGTTGCTTCAGTTTATCCAGAAATTCCCAGCAAGCAGTCATTATTGTAAAACTTACAGATTCAATCGTAAAACCTAGAGAAAGTTTGTTTCCATGGTTCACAGGGTACAAATCTTGCTGGATCGCGGTACATTTCTTATCATCACTCAGATTGTTATGAAACTTCTGTTTTAAAACTAATTAGACACATGCTGACAACAAAGACAACTTGTTATGAGACATGATCAATTTGACATTCATGATTAAATAATGAAGCCTTTTTATGTTTATGCATTGTGTACATAGAGATTTCACAACAGCTAACATATTTTATATAGTTCATAAATTATGTACTTGTAAAATACAAACATCTTCTTTTTCCCTTTGTCTCAGACTGTCCCAAATATCATGTGCCCGAAACCTGTTTTACTTCTGCTATAGTCTGGTTCTCAAAGTGTCCAAATACAGAACATTCTCTATTTGTGTTAGGCCTGTGTTTCTTTGTGTCTCCTCCATCTAACATTGTTGGCTGTGATTGAAATAGCCATCCTTTTCAATATGTGACACATTGCTGTAGACATTGCTTTGTGAATCGCTGGAGGTTGTCGACAATGGATCATTCATAACACAGGGTAGAGTAAAACAAAATGGGCCCAATATTTGCCAAGCACAATGATAGAAACATACAAAAAGGAGAAAAGGAGAAATAACTGCGGGCAAACACAATGGGATGACTGGTTACTGAGCTGCTAATGAAAACATTTAATTATCCTTGGTTGGACCCAAGGATTAATCCCAGCCAAGGAACCCTGAAACGTAAGGCATGTCAGTGGCAGCTAGATGCTCCAAAAAAATGAGAAAAACCAACATTAAAAAAAAAGGGGAAAGGGAATGAGAAACAGCAGGGGAGCTGTGATGGAACAACAGAGGTGACATGTTGTCAAATTGGCATGGGAGCTGATTAATTGAGTCGTTCGACATGCACCTTAACTGGCACACTTCTTTATTTATTTCCGCTCGCCAAGGAAATCACTCCTAACTAAAGCTAATGGGTTGGCACACTTTGAGCCGGCAGAGGGGGACTGCACATTAATATCTGCTAATCAATCAACCTGCCAATCAGCTCGTATCTCACCGACGCCCTCCATCTCCCGTCTGGAACGCCAGCGCTGCCTCCGCTGGTCTGTCGCCGGCTGCACAGCGGAGGAACTGAGGCCCTCAGAGGCCTTTATTTAAAGAAGAATTGCAATTTACAATTTAGCTTTGTAAATATCAGGAGTGTCCCTAGCCTTATCTTTACATTAAGGGCATTTAGCAGACGCTTTTACACAAAGTGACTTACAAGAAGAAGAAGAAAGAGAAACATATATATATATATATATATATATATATATATATATATATATGTTTCTCTTTCTTCTTACAATATCCTCTAAGCTAGCGATTGTTAGTGCTTGGCACTTTTTTCTATGAACATCTTTACTCTATCGACGGCGATATTATATATATATATATATATATAATATCGCCGTCGATAGAGTAAAGATATTATATATATATATATATATATAATATCGCCGTCGATAGAGTAAAGATGTTCATAGAAAAAAGTGCCAAGAACTAACAATCGCTAGCTTAGAGGATATTGTATAGCTAGGATATAACACTACACAATGCTAAGTACTATTTCTAAGTGACAGGACGTACAACATACAATAACTGCATACATTAAGTAACAGGACGTACAACGTACAATATCTGTTGTGGAATCTTCCCAAAATCTCCACCCATTGTAATGTATACGAAGCAATCAATGTGTAACATTGAGGGCGACATGGACGACCTAATCTATGGCTCCTCACACTAGCTTAGCAGTACCAGTAATGTATAGCAACAGCATCCATCTCGCTCGTAGTGTCTCACACCATCAATCTCTCCTGAAAGGATTTGGAAAAGTGACGGGGTAAAAAAACTGGCCGTGATGAATGATACAAAGGTCAGCCCAAAGTCGAAATCTCATGTATCAAAATGATTCCTGCCTTCGCCCCGTAATCACAGCAACTCCAGAGCGCGTACATGCCCGACCTCCGAGTCCGGGCCGACATGAAGACACATGGAGCCGCAGGTGTCCTTCAGAAAGGAGCCGTCCACAAACACAGCAGAGAGATGAGCAGGCAGGGCTGGGCGGACCAGCCGACCGCCAGACAACCTGGGAGTCCGAGGACTCTCGGAGGATTGGGTCTCAGGGACGACCATCGCTGCTACAGCCCAGACCACCCAGAACCCAACGATATGGAGTTACACCAACACACTGATGAACAAAGTAGGCAGTAACGGCCAAAACAAGCTGCTTTCTTTGTTCCCCAGTTTGACTTCTGTATTCATGTATATTATTACAGTATTGTATTATATATTATGATTATAGTCCGCCTTTATCATCATTTTGTATGGTTCATCAGTTTTTTATCAGCGCTTTACTTTTGGAGAAAAATAACAAATGTGCATCAATTGATTGACGTGACGCATTGTGCCACGTCAGTACGATAATCTGGCAACACTGAACTAGCCTGAAGAGTGATGGGGGCCCCTGATTAGTCGGTCTGCGTCAGGCTGTCCACGGCACCTGACAGCAGACGCCCGCTTCCCCCGGACGCTTAGCGGCGTCTGGGGGAAGCGGGTGACGGACTGGGGGACCACAGGGTGCCACAACAGGCAGAGATTCTGCTCTCGTGCGCACTCCTCACGTACACTTGCCATGTCACCCGTGCACTTATGCAGTGTACTGGTGTGGCTCAAAACCCGGCCCATGACTCTCTTGGGGGGGGGTGTTTGTGTGTCTGTGTCATTGAGTGTGGTGTATGTGTCAGCATTTATCTGTGTGTATGTGTGTCTGTGTAGTGTATGTGTCTCTGCATTGAATGTGTGTTGTGGGTGGTGTGTCATTGTGTGACACACACTGACACCACAGTGTGTGTGTGTGTATGTGTGTCTGTCTGTGTCCGTGCGTGTGTGTCAGTGACGTGTGTGATTCAGTTGCGTGTGTGTGTGGGGGGCACTTTGAGAATTCGGGAAACTATTTGTCGTTGAGGGTGAGTGTTCGGGTCATAGCATTAAAGGAATGTGTCATTGAGAACAGATTTTTGGCCAGAGAAATAAACGCCTGTCAGAAGGTTTGTGATGATGGATAATTCTCCAGCCTCACCGTTGAGATAAGAACAATACCCTTCCACTCAGATAAAAACAACAACCTTACTTTGAAGAGAATATATTTTCGGCCATTTTAGAAACAGTGCTCCAATGCATCGATTAAAGTATAAAAACACCTTTGAGAAAGGCAGGTCTGCAAGACGAGAAGACAATTCTGAACTTGAGCTTGAGAAGAAGCTATCAAAATCATTCAGACAAGTTTTTATGTACTCACACAAATACATACCCCGAGAATATCCGCCTACAATTATATTTTCATTGCATCTCAGAAGGGAATTTCAAGCACGTAAAGCAATATTGGGCGTCTAAATCAGATACAGCACTTTATATTTGACACACTTCATAAGAAATAGAAAGACTTAGGATAAAAATAAGAGAAACTTGACTCCCCTCTCACTTGAAAACACTTTCATTTTCACACCTTACCTTAGCTTTCATAAAAGCAGAAGGGCTTCTGGGAGGCCAGTCCATATGATGATCTACTCTTCCTGGCAGATTGCAGAGAGTTTTAAGTCGACTATGAGAATATTAGGCTTGTTTAAATTGACCAATTGTGGCCAAAAGAACATCCAGTTAATGATATTGTGATTAATGTGTGTGAGGCAGGGCACTATGCCACTGAGGGCAGCGCTGACGCTGTCTCATAGTAAGTTGTCCACTACATACATTTCCTATTCAGTCTTGCTCCCCTCTCATGAGCATGCAGCTCATGATTACGAGGGTCACCTGGGGCCTATGTTCTTTAGGCACAGAGGTCTGCCTCTGGTTCTTCCTGTAGTCGTTCTCTCCTGTTCTCATGCTTCCCCCAACGTAACAGTTAAGCGTCTTTTCTTTTGTCCTGAATGTTGTTCAAACCAAGAGGCAAAATTGACTCCTGAATCGGCTTTCAAGGTATTCACTAACTGCTTTGAATAGCATGTTAATTACTAAACGACTTGAGTACCTGTAATTAGTTTGTCCACTGTGTGTAACGACTGTGTGGTCAGGGGGCTGTAGTTGGAAACCAAACACATGCCCAGTCACCGAAACAGAATCCGGTAATCAGGGAAAATCGTAATGGCATCTCATCTATGAGCTACATATGCTACACCAAGCACCGATGGGTCCGCTGATTTAAGTACATGTAGTGTTAGCCCGTGATGCAAAACAGCAGATAGGCCAATTACAGCGTTTCAGCTGTAGCATTATGCACCTTTAGGCTATTGACACGACGCAGATGGCTGCTAATGTAGGGGTACAGCGACTTCATTGTGCTGGAGCGGGATTCATTCCACATGCCGCTTCTATACTATATGGGATCTCAGTAAAAGAGGATTAGAAAAAATAATCAACAAGAGAGCAACGGCCTAAATGCTACTTATACATTATGTTTCATTATTGCAGAGAAATCTAAGTTGTAAAGGAAATTTAGATTTGCTGAGCAGAATCAGAACAGATCCCTCAGATCACTGCAGACACAGCTCACGATGACCGAGGAATCAATAACACAGCGTAGCATTAGCTAAAGCATTAGCTCTAATAACCCACCCACATCCTCAACGACATTCTCTCCCAGCCCTCATCAACGTAACGGCTCTGAATTTGGAGACGATTGTGAAATAGTGGCCATAACGCAACAAAGCCAAGGACATCCAATGACAATCACTCAGCCACCGCTGCCAAATACCCAAAAGTACGTGAAAGAAAATGGAAGGGAGGACTTAAAAGAGAAAAACAAAACACAGCCCAAATTAAATCACCAAAGGCTACACACTGGAAGAGGAACAGGTGATTTGGTTTGGAGATAAATTTCGGTAATTAATCACTGGTTCCCCCCTCATCTGCTTCCATGTTCATTACTCACATAATGGGAACATTCCTTGAAAAGTACAGTCCTATCAAGTTATAAATAGTACAGAACAGTTTTTTTTCCGACCGAGACACAGGAATTCTTTTGACAGAGATATCTCAGCCACAAAGCGTCCTCTGTCTCATTTCTCCAAGACTGACATGTGACATTGCAGAGGGAAGACTGACATGTGACATTGCAGATGGTAACACAGTGGGATGACTGTGGTGTTTCATGGCAATGGAAAGAAAAAAGGCAAACGCAACGGACACATCCATTCCACCGCTCCCTGCATTACGCCTACTTTAATGGTCTCCAGTCCTAATGTCGATCACATTACATCACCTTTAGAGCACTCAGCATTCTTATAAACCCTAGACCTATAGGCCGGCCATACCAGGAGATACAGACCCGTTAATGGTGTTCCAGACTGCCCATTATAAGGCTGCTTGATGACTTTCCCAGAGAGCGAGTTGCATTAATTAGACCTTTTGGTTTTGGTGGGAGGTGGCGGTACACAGAGTTAACATGGCTATTGAATTTGTATTTCTCCTGTTTGTTTGCTAGTTTTTTTTATCAATTGCGACATGGGCCGTTCCGATGCCTTGCTCACAAGTATTGAAATATACAAACACACACACACACAACCAAAGAGGTGAAGAACAACGTTGTTGCTCACTCTCAGAACTAATGATTTGCAACGAGCTAGTAGTTGAGAGACAAAGAGCAACCACTGATGACGAGAGCACTCAGGGATGGATTTAGAACAGTTAGGCTATTTGTCGAGCTAATTGTATTGATTTCAATGACATTAACTGTTTATAAAGCCTCGCTGTGAGGCCACTCGTACGATAAGAATAACCGTTACGTAAGCCGTGTCAGCAAAGCACATCGGAAACTTTAATGGTACAGCATGCTTTGCTGCAAACAAAGGAGCACTTTGCGCTCGACTAGAATACACGTCCCTATCATCCAAATACAGAACAACAGGGTGGATCACTTTAACACACAAAGAGAATCCTGCCGCTCCCTGAAACTATAACTTTACATCGTGCTTCATCCTTTATTTGAGCTAAGAGTCGCATGGGCAGGCAGCGTCCTAACCACGGCCCCTCGGCCAATCAGCAAAGACAACCTTTCACTTAAATGAAACGGTAGCGCTGACATTCACTAATGGCGCTCACTCTGGAGATATGGCTCTTGGATAAACATTATCAGGACGCAGGATCCGGTCGAGACTCCTCAACGAACGCATTGTACACTGCCGACTGCGGGCACTCCAGGAGCTACTGACCGGGGCCAACAGGGCATGGCTGAGTGAGGCCACGGGCGGCCTGATTGGGAAACCAACAGTCCTGGCTCAACGAGTGGCCATTTTGTATCAAAGTTGCAGCTGGGTGGGGAGACGGAATGCGGAGCAGGTGAATGAGGCCCACAGCCCAGTCGAGGATGCACCCTCACAGTGATGGAAGTTCTCCCGGTTATCGGGTTACCTCTCCCCCCCATCACCACCCAAGCCTCCTGTCAGGGTCGGTCGCCTGTCCCAGACAATTTAATTCCGCTGGCAACAGTCTCCGGGAGAGTTCATAGCAAATATCTGCTCCCCTTTATTATTCTAATGATCACTGTCAATCCTGATGGATTACTGTACGCTTTATCGACCTGCGAGTAGAGGGAGAGACGGGCCCAGCATGCATCACTGACGGCCCACTTTGGGCTTCTTTATGGACAGCGCCATTAGGGCCGTTAATCAGGATAAAACGTCTATCTCAACGTCTGTTTTCAGTGGCTGACCTCAATAATTACTCATTAAACATTGTGTTTTGCAGGAATATGTCTCCGTCCCGGAGCTCAGACAATATGGTCCTTATGTTCTTTACATTAGGCCCCATCGTTCTGGACTAGAAGTGGAGCGTCGAAGCCACGTTTTAAAAAGCCATTTGGAGGGAGGAGAGAGGAGGATTCATCAAGATGAACGCAACTAATAGATTGTAATAAATTGATGATGAGGGAGAACAGAGACATATTCGTACTCAACCTTTTCAGCTTATTAAGTGTTGGAATGAAAGAGCATTCCAGATGCTTTGCCAGCTAAGTATTGCTACTTGAAGGAAAAACTTTAAGACTGGATCAAGCATTTGTTCCAGGATCATTTCCATAATGTGAGATTATGATGTGGGCTGGAAAAACAAGCCCTTTAATATGAACATGGACGATATCGCCTCAAAGGATGACACTGCACCCTGTTTTCATGGATTGCACGGCTGCAGTGTTCTTGCTCAATGTGAATTATTTTAATCCCTTAGACCAAAATTTATCGGAATATAAAGTTCAGGAAGAAAAAAAACCCAAATTTCCTTTAATAACTTACTTAACGTTATCTTTCATTGACAAGATGTCTTTCTTTCACATTGATTGATGTTCTTAAATTTCATAAAACAAAAACATATGGTATTATGAGATTGATCCCAGCCATGGTTGACTACTCAACTTTCATATTCAATAAAAGTTATTTGTTTTGAATTTGAACTGACCTCACTGTTATGTTTGTTTGCTGTTCAAAAGTCATTGTCCTCCGACGTCAAGCTTATCAGAGGCCGTGGATGTTTGTGGGGAAGAGCTTAATGGGTTTGGAACGGTTTCAAAATTGTCAAATTCTAAGAATCCATTAGCGCGGGGAAATTAGAGAATGGGAAAAAAAAAAAAGGAAACCTCCTTCCATGCCTGCACTAACAGCACCCACCCCACGCCCAGAAGAGATGCTTTCCTCCTGGACCCGAGCCATCAGAAGGATGGGTGGGGGGGGGGGGGGGGGGGGCATTCATTTGGGTGCAATTATTAAACAATTAATCAAAACATCAGCGAATACAAATTCAATAGCCACCAAAATTGGCATTTCAAAATATATTGCTCTCTAACCTACTGGGACAACAGTGTTGGTAATTAAGATGACCCGTTAGACCACCCAGAGAGACTCAAGCTCATTTATTTAGTTCATGAAAGGCTTGCCAACATGTTGAGCCGCTTCCAGAGGAGCAGAGGTCAGCCGGGTCGGGGCGGCCACACCCCAGAGCGGACACACCGGGGACGACGCCCCACAGAGCGGCTGCTCAAACCCTCATTTGACTCAGACCAAGATTAGGCCGATGAGAAGATATAAGATCTATAGGACATCGGCGTGTAACCGAGACTCGCAAGACAGCCAATTACAGAAGTGAGGCACTCAGAAGCCCAGTACTCTGGTGGCCTATTAGGGCTGTCGTGACAAAGAACGATGTACAGTATATGCCTCCGGAAGAATATTCTCTGGGCTGGTAATGTGGGAATCCGCTCAGCCAGAGCTGGAATTCACTTGTACTGTTTGGTATGTTTATTCAAGTGCTCATAGTTTTACATTTGCAGACAGACAGGCATGTCTTCCGTCTTTGTGATGTTTGTGTGCTTGAGTAAGTACATGTGCACGCAACAGATCTGTGTGAGAGTGTGTGTGTGTGCGCGTGAAATGATGATGTTTCAGCTCTGAGGCAGATCTAGGTGTGTAGTCGGACTGTGTATTTCCCGGTGTGGCTGTGTTCTGAATCACGTAGGCGTGAAACTTCATATACCTTCACAACAAGAAACTGGGCTAAGAAAAACACACCAGTTATTTTAGCATCTCCTAAAATGCAGATGGCTACTATGTCCCTGGGCTGTGTGCTCACTGCAACCGAATCAAAGCATTGACAAAACGCTGGCGCCTTTTATTTATTTTTTTGCTTTTTAAAATCAATTTGTTTGTGCGTGTGTACACGTTTGTCTAAGTGTGAGTGTGCGAGTGTGTGCTTGGTACATATTACAGTTGGTTTAGGCATGAGAGTGTATTTTTATCTGTAGTACTGTGTGTGTATTGTGGACTAAGTGTATGGCTACCGCATCATTGAACATGCAGTGCATGCAGTGCATGTGTACACATGTACATGTGTACACGTGTACGTGTGTGCGTGTGCGAGGGTCCGTGTGTGCACCAGATCATGTGTCGAGGCGTATACTTGTCAACAACAAAACGCGAGAGAGCAGATTATTCCAACATGGGCGAGGGAGAGCATTGTGCTCCACCTCCTGTTTAATCAAGCGCCCAATCAAGGCTCCCCCTACAGCAGCATTGAGGGCCCTCCAATCACGGCCCTTTCCAGGCTTTTCAATACACACACACACACACACGAGAGAAGCCCCCCTTCACGTGGTCTCATCCTAGCATTACAAGTCTTTATTAATGTAGCATTCATGCTGCTTGAATTACCGTCCTATTCATTTGAATAACGTTTTTTCCAACACCAATTCCAAAACCGTCTTCAGGAAGTGATTGTGGGGCTGTTACTTTGGGGGTTGGATGCTTTGGAAGTAGTTCCTCGATTTAAAACTTGGGGAGAGTATACTGACTCCTAAGGCTTTGTACCACGGTACAAGTGGAAAGCGTAGGGAAGTGTTTGGGTTAACATTCGGAATAGAATAGGACGTACCCTTTAAGGGACAGTGTGTGCAGTGACTTGGATCTCTGGATTGTGCTGAGTTTCTAATTGTTTTACACCAACGTTCTCTTTATGTCATCTCGTAACCCGTACTGGAGTGACAACTATACTGTCGTTTATAATGCTAGACGGGACATTGGGGTTTATTCAGGTACACTTCAGTGTACAGTATATATAGTGCCGAGACATTCAACAACATAAATATTATATATTGCACCCTATCACGACTTGGCCCAGCCAGAGAAAATGGGACTCACTGACCATGGTCCACCAATTTAATAATCGTACCGTTCAGAAATGTTCTATTCAAAGAGCGCTCCTGAGCGAACAACTACGGGCGTCAGCACAAACTACACAGACTACAAACTACAAACTACACAGCGGGGCTGGAGGCCTGGCACCGGCACAGCGCCTTTAAGAGACCTCTGGAGAAATTACAGCAGTCCTCAGGACGAACTTCGCTGCATGCATAGCGGAAGTGACAGGAATGATGTCACACACTGATAGCCAGGGAAAGTTGTCCAGTAAATCTCTATTGATTAACTATTGCTGACTATGCTTCACAGCGCCTTGGCACGACGGGCCCGGGTTGCTGTTCAAAGCAGAAATACATGCGGTGATGGAGGGGCCTTTAAGAGGTGGACACCCAGGCTGACATATTACTGTGAAGAGGGCTACAACAAGAGCTCAGCGCTCATTTGGAGACAGCGCTCAATTGTACACCACAGTGTACCGCAACTACCGTAATCTTGTACTCAAGTCACAGCAAGTGAAATAAGTGTATAGAATGGCCGTGAGAGCAGAGTGGTAAGTTTCCTGGGGTTTTCCTAAGTATTCTTCATGGGCAGAGGCGATGAATTCTTTTTTTCGACACACACCTACAAGAACGCTGGATAAGGTCTAAGATATAAATAACCAACATAATAGCAATAATAGCACATTAGTTCACAGTTCAGAGAAGCACAGTCTCTTGGTATTTTATAAGCCACAGTAGAGATTCAGTGTGGAAGGATATTTCCTTGGCTATTAATAATAAACTGACATTTTCAATTACGAACTGAAAAGATCAGGAGCCTTCACTTCAAGGGCCTGCCGAGGGACTGACACTTTTTACCAAACGATTGCTATCTTTGTGGTCCAACGTTTTGTGGGGACAAATCATTGATTGTTGAAAAATTACTGTAGGGTAAAAAACAACCTGAATTGTACGATGTAATCGTGTCCAATCAAATTTTCTTGATCCAATCAAAAAAACAAGGATTCACAGGGGATTGGCCCGAATTCTTATTTTATATACCAGAATATTTCGAATCCCCTAAGGTGACAAATATCACCCAAAAATAATACATCATGATTTGATACCTTATCTTGGTGAGTAAACATTAACACATCAAATATTAAAATGAATGAAGGATTTTTTTTGCAACGACAGCCGTACCACAAGCTCGGAATGCTTCCAATTTTTTTAACCAAAGACTGTCAGAAAATGTCGGCTGTTCACCACAGACATAACTTTTGCTCCAAATGATTCTGTCTTACAGCGCGATGGTCTAAACATTGAAGCCCGTCTATCTGCGGCTCCGTTCATCCGAGCATTCTTCTTTCTCTCAATATGGTTGCGGTTATAGATGTAGTCACTTAGTAAAGCTTTGAAAAACTAAGCAAACAGCAGATCCGACACCTTTAAGACTGCAACGGACCATTGTGTCAGAGACACCAACAGCATCTGAGACACTAAATGAGGGACCATCTTGTGTATTAGCATATATATTAAAACATTTGTACCACACCCAAAGAGAATCAAAATAGGTCTTGATTGTGCCGGTGCCCCCACTACTCATCTGAGTCTCTCTCTTACAAATCCAAAGCCAGAGTGAGAAAACCCTTTTGATTATTTGAGATTCAACATATTTTGTTTCCAATCAGTCGGTATGATTGCAAAAATAACAACAAAAAAAAGGAACGTACATTTTCCCGCCTGCCAGGAGACCAAAGTAGACTATGCTTTTTGGCAAATAATCTCAGCCTCACTTTCTCTCTCTCTTTATTTTGGCTTCCCTTTCATGATTCAATTTTGGACTTTTCCCTCTTTGACGACCGTTTCTAGAAACCGATCGTGGCTACGAAACTCGCACACAGAAGCCTACACATTCACAATGTTTGACACAAACAAACATGTATTGTATAAAAGACAAGATGGATTAAAGTGCTAGACACTTTAATCCAAGGTGAGTGTCGATTCAGATACATCTTACTCATGGACGATTACGGGCGGGGCTCACACACCAAACCCACTAACCCCTTTGTGGGAGTCTTGTCTACACACTACAGAAATGATACATTCCTGCTTGAGTCAAATGACTTGAAAATACAATCAGTCCCTGCTCCAACACACCGTCCGCAAGGCCCTCGACCGAGCCCTCGAGAAGCCGACAGCTGAACGCATAGTCGCACTTTACAAATTAACTCAGCCTGTCCTTATAAAAGGCCCTTTAAACCTCGTCGGGCCCCTCAGAGTGTGGAGCCACGGGGACCCTAACCCTGCCTGGCCCCGGCATTAATCCCAGCTCTGTGTGTCTGACATTTTGACCGCTGAATGTGAAACATTTGCCTTTATGTTATTTCGCCTTTTTTGATGCGTGTATTGTTGCCACATCGGAGGGATGGGCTCAACTCGGCTGTGATGGTTTAATGCTGGTCACTCAGCAGGGGCCGGCTGTGACTCCTTCCCTCCAGTCAACCCCGGTCCCAGGAACAGCTCCAACGCATATTGTCCTCGAGTGCTGTCTGCGATTCATGACTGCTGGAGGAAGGTTACTCTTCTTGGCGGCTCATAAATCATCTAAAAAGGTGCATTCGCCAGATTCCACTGAGTCTTAATGTCTTATAGATGATACTCGGATTCCCTGAATGGAGAGAAGTGAACAGCTAATAGAAGACATCAGCGTAGACACGAGAAGAGGTGGTAAATGTTGCCTCATAAAGATAAAGTCACAGAAGGAACGCGTCAGGAGACGGATCGGGAGACAGGTTGAGTGGTTGAAAGGGCTGCTGGCTTTAGAATCACTGAGCTGGCTCCGGCTGTAGGAAGACTGTTCACAAATTTTTTTCTGAATGCTGAATTTAATGTGAATACTAGTGAGGGGCGGAACCGATTGATTAATAGAATAATGATGAGGATCGAGGGAGACCTGATGAGATGGTAACATGACTAGTAAGGGTTACAGCTGATCATATGACTAGTGTGTAACAGCTGGTCACATGACTAGTGTGGGTAACAGTTGATCATAAGACTAGTGTGTAACAGCTGGTCACATGACTAGTGTGGGTAACAGCTGATCATATGACTAGTGTGTAACAGCTGGTCACATGACTAGTGTGGGTAACAGCTGATCATATGACTAGTGTGTAACAGCTGGTCACATGACAAGCCTGTAAACAGCTGATAACTTGACAATCTAGCTAGAGTGTGTAATGACTGACTTTGAATCATGCTGACAGCGTCGCGACTGAAGCGTGTCCCTGCTCCACACAGTGATTCAAAGAGTGAAATATGTATAACCTATACTCTCAACTCCAGCAAATGCTTGGCATGTCTACTTGATACAGCCGACATAAATCAAAGTGAAGATGCAGCATTTTGACACTCAATTTATTTGTCACTCATTGAGACAGACATTACAATACTGACTTGTTGACCTACACACCGTGCTGTTATTTGAAGGTTGTACTTTATTGAAGTATCAAAAAACTCAAATTCTCATGTCACTTATGTTGCAAAGAATAAACCAACAGCTTAATCAATTCATCAACAAATAGAATCAGCGCTACTTAAAAAAATAAATATATATTATTGGAGGCGTATGTCTCCTCTGGAAAATGCCACCACTGTATGTGTGTGTCTGTGTGTGTGAGTTTAATACCGCAAGGGCATTTAGTGCTTAGTTAGGTCAGTCTGAGGAAGCAAACCCTTCTGAATATCAAACAGTCTGACGCGTTGTCAGTCGCCCTTTTCTATCCCACAGACTTCATCCATCACCTCCCTGTCTCCACAGAGCCCTTGAAACATAGCATTTATACCAGATTACAGTTTTCCTGCCTCTGACTGTGTGTCGACTTACTGTGAAGGAACTAAGGCCTCGGCGCGAGATACAAAAGACCGCTAGCGGAAAAAACCCAGGAGCTATTAAAGGGAAGGTAGTCCGACGCGGCATAAATGATCCCCCCTGCCCTTCCTGCCCCCCGCCCCCCCTTCAACCGTACGATCTGCCAGTGGCCAGCGGACGGGCCGAGCCTCAGAACGAAGGATTTAAACAAACGACTTTGTAGCTTCACGCGTCATGCCGCGGCGCGGGCAAAGACAGTCACAGCGGCGGAAGGGCTCCCAGATAAAAGAACAGTGGGCATTCCGAATAATTATGTGTGCTTGTTTACCCCGAATAACGAGCCGGGCCCCGGGGCCCCTCCCCGCAGCGCGTGGCAGCAGAGGGGCCAGCCACGGGCGACATCCATTTATACAGAGTGCCGCTCGGCGACGGATGACTGGGATCAGACGCCTGATTGCAATAGCTGGCGCTGGGGCTGTCAACACGTTCCAAAGCGCTCCGCTCCTACAGAGGAGCCCCACCACTACGGGAGGGGAAGGCTCCCATTGGGCAGAACAACGGCCGTGTCCCACTGCCTCATCTCGGCCTCTCTTTGACCAAGAGGCTGGTGATGAAGAGGCTGGTCACGAAGAGGAGGTGGGTGATGAAGAGTCTGGTGATGAAGAGGCTGGTGACGAAGAGGAGGCTGGTGATGAAGAGGCTGGTCACTAAGAGGAGG
>NC_136945.1:23217126-23267126 GCF_949987615.1 Pollachius pollachius | reverse complement strand
GCTTTAATTCTAGATGACAGCATCAGCAGCGGGGAGAAGAAAATAACAACATGGCAGCGTTGCCGCGATCTCAAAGAACGCATCTGAGCGAGTAGGAATGGATCCATCAACTGATGCCAGCTGAGCGCGGGAGGGAGCGCCCGGGCGTGGCTGTACGTGTCAGCCAGCCATGCATGCATACATGCATAGGTTTCCATAACAAGCATACGAGAACGGTTGTTTTCTGGATCACAGACTTGGCCTCGGTGACGTCTCGGCACTGAGCGGATCAACAGATCCTCTCTGCATTCCGTGGGTTGTGTACGGCTTTCACCTTGATGGCTTCAATACGGGCCCATGCTTGATCCACATCCTGAGTCACTGACCTTTGTAGAAACTCCTTTGATCTCAAGCCTAACAGCATAATCACGAATTCTGCCTCGCTCACTGACCGATGCAACCTTGTCCAATTAAAAAACAGAAAGGTGAAAATACCAAACTGGGCCCGTCTAATTACATCGCTTCTCTCTCTCTAGTGGCATCACAACCACATGTGACGTCTTCATTGAGATCTTCTGAAAGCCATCATACGCAGACGCACAAACTGGAAAGATTGGATTTTGCCTTTGTGCGCAATTTGGGAACACATATTCACCAGGGGAAATACAGAGAAGGCAGTGAAATGAATCTAAAAACGAGGCTGCCTGCATATGATTCTACCAAAGAGATTAATCTCCAAAATCCCCCCTCCCCTCAAAACTTTCGGTGTTAGCAATAACACGGGAGAAGTCTCGATACTGTGGAAAGTGTGGCCCAATGCTCACTGAGCTGTGACTGGGTCTAATGACGGGGAGTCTTCCAATTCCTCTTCCATGAAAGGACTCGTGGTGACGATGCATCATTATCAAAGAGAAGAGGAGGAGGAGGAGGAAGCATGGCACAGGAAAAAGTAAACAATCTACGGGAACAACACCGAGATTGTTCGACAATAGGAGCATTCTTGTTAGCGGCGCAAACACAATCTACGAGAGTAGGTTTAGTTACTGAACACACATTCCAGACCCTGTGTTTCAGGCCTCTTCTTGACTTATTCCAACTCAATGAAACCAAACAACAATTCTTATGCCTTCACTAAAAACACTCAAAGGAACGTTTTTGACGGTTGACTGATCTTGAAGGACTTCCACAAACAGCAGCTTGTAAAGGATTTCCCCGTCTGGTTCCATCCAGTCCATATTGTGGACTGGGTTTTATTTGTATAGCCCTTAATCACAGCTAAAGTTCTCAAGGAGCTTTGAAGGCCCACATTATAAGCCCCCCCCACCCCCCCCCTGACCCGAAGCCCCCTGCTGTCAAAAGAAAGGAGAAACACCCTGAATCTAAGCGAGGAAACCTCAAGAAGCAACCAGAGAGAACAGAGAAGATGCATCCCTGTTTCCAAGGATGGTGAGTGAGTGCAATAGGTGACGACTGGGTAGCTATATAACGGCAGCATTAAGAATATAGCATTTCTTGAGAGTGCAAAGCTATTAGGCCGACTGAGACCACTCACGGTCTAGACGAGTAAATAAACGATTCAGACTGGGCCTGGATCATGGCCGTCTCAGGGCAACTAAAAAAGTTGGGAAACACAACACCGGATGAATCGCAACAATTCCCTTCGCTGAGAGCTGGAAACTGAGCCGTGCCATTTCAGGACGCACCACAGGCAATTTACAACCTTTCATGTAATGCTCCCTCCCTAGGCACGCATCTCCAGCATCCAATCTAGCAACTCAAATCTCACAGTCATTCCTCTTATCTAACAAGTGCAGATGTTGCCCGCGACCTTGTGCCGTCTCCACGTTGAGAACCTGGAGTCTGCATTCCAGGATGAATACCATTACCAGATCCCAGCAGCACCGGCCGCCAAAGAATCGTGTCAAAGGGAGAACATAGGGATGGTTTAAGCGACGCAGGAATGCTGTGCTCCCCTCACAACAGATTAGGTAGTACAATTTAGTAGCTCAACTTCATGACCAAAGGATCTTTGGGAAAATATTTTTTGAAAGATAATCTCCTACTGTTTGCAAGTCCTCCTGTAGATGTACAAATAATGCTGATAAGTATGTTTGACATTGTAGGTGATTCCATTGCTTTACTTTCCTTTTTCCTTTCTTCTGGATAAATCAACATGTTGTTAGGCTTGGAACCACTGAATCAGCATGCTTCCCTTGCAAAAGGAATTAAGTTGGAGAATCCACTGGCCTTATTCATTGCCATGGAAATCAACATTTATGTCTCTTAAAGGAGAACTAAATGATAGAGTTGTTGTAAAACACGGATAAAGGTGGAGATGAGTTCATCGCTATTAACCTGTATTCTATAAATCATAAACAGAGAGAAAAAAAGGAAAGAAGAATAGCGATATAAAAGGTAGGAGTGCCACTTACCGTGGGGAGTCATGAGTCCTGTGTGAAGTGAGTTACGAAACAACAGGACAGCCAAGGTACTTCAAAAGGACTACACAATTCAACGACCCATTCCAATTGGACATCTCCATGTGTGACATCACAGGTGGAAGAGTCAACACCAAGGCATGACAGACTGGCAAACCCACAGCTCCAGTACTCGTGTGGGAGGGGAGGCCTGTACAAAGTGGTCTGTTTAAGTGAGTATTTAATGTAGGTTTAATTTGACTTTATATTAGTAAGGGCAGGATCTTGAAGTGATGTTCGACTATCAGCCCATGGTCACTTGGTTTGATCCCCGGTTTCTGCCAGTTGCGGTATGCATCTTAGCTGCTACCTAATGGCATGTACTGGAAACCACTGCAAGTCAATTTGGTTCAAATCCATGGCTAAATAATAAAACAAAAAGCATAACAAAGTGGATGAAGTCAAAACCTGCTGTCAGTTCTAAACAAAGAAAATGGCAGTCAATGGCATGGTCACGTTGTTACCGGAAACATACATGGACAAGGACATGTGAAGGATGAATAAAAGAGCAGGACAAGGCTGTTGGATCATGGATTAGTAGATACTAAGATCTTGGACGTGAACATGGGAACGTCTCCAGTGGAACACGTGAAGGCCTGTTTGCCCGAGCAGTCTGCAGTGCAGTGCCAACACCTGTCATATGCCCAGGAGATCAGCTCAATGAACTATTATGACAAGTCCTCCAGCGATAAAAAGGCTTTGCAGCAACTGCGATAAACACTATCAGAACTGGCAGATGTGGACACAGGATGATCACGCTACCTCAGCCTTCCCTAAGACCACATCTGGACGTCTTTGTGATGCCGTTGTGGCGATACAGAAAGCGCTAGCCATCCTATCCCTGGGGAGAAAGAGAGTCTGTGTGTGTTTGTGGCTTGTTGGGAAGGAGCCAGTGAGTTTCCATGAAGAAAAAATAATCTGTTGTCATAAAATGTACACAATCCCTACCAACCTCCCCCCACACACTTCCATCTGCACGGCTTCCACTCATTCAGACTGACGTCAATGTGCAGATTAGAGCTTATTTTCTCCTTCCTCTTTCCGTATCTCCTCCCTTTTTTCCACACATAATCTGGTTTCTCTCCAGCACTGAATTCAATGGCTGAGATGACACTGAATAGCCACAGACACTAGCAACAGACACACACATCAAAGTGAAGTCACAGCGATGGAAATATGTGTGTGTGTGTGGATGGTGGTGTGGGATGTCATGGGAAATGTGAATAAATATGTCTCAACAATGCCAGGGAAGAGATAGGATGCCACCTTTTGAGAGGGGGGGGGGACAATTTCTTTCCATTCCCTCTGTAGGAAAACAGAGATAGCAAATGGGGTGGATTTGAATATATTAACGTCAAATGTAATTATATGCCAATGGGAGGAATGTAACCGAGGGCTTGTGTGTGTATAGGTTGATAAAACAACAAAGTCATCTCTTGAGTGAGTCATCTGCGTCGCGGTGGAGCATGCCCGCCTGCCAGCAGGGAAAACACGAGTAGCGACAAAGATTATCGAGAAGTAAACTTTCTCTGGAGTTCCCCTCCCCTTCCCCCACCCCGCTCCTCGACAGACCGCCGGCGTGTGACGGCCGAACCATCCCCTCTTATCATCCCTGGAGTTGTTGTGCTTAAATGCTAATGCTCTTCACGTTGCTCCTCATCCCCGCCGGCCCTCGTCACCCTGACACGGGGAGCACGGAGGAGCGCAAGGACGCCAGGGATCACTTGGAGTGGAGGTCAACGTGACGTTGAATAACTCCCGCCTGCCTCCTCGCCGACCGCGGATGGATATACAGTGGAGGTGCGCGGGGGTTGTAAAGTAAACAGTGGGGGCTTGGAAATAAATCAGTGTTCTTATGTTCTTAGAGATGAAAAATCATCTGTGCATGGCGACTCTGAGGCTTAAGCCCCGTGTGCGATGATGAGCTATGAATGCAGAGATAAATGGCGCACTGCACTGGGTCTGCCAGACGCCTATAATAAGTAGCCTTAATATGAGGACCCGGTGGCATTGCAATTGTTATTAGTCAGCAGCCATGTTTGAACACGATAAGCAGAAACACACAATACACATTGTGATGCAGTGAAACCGTGTGTGGAGAGCGCACCAGCAGCCCATGATAGCACAGAAGCCATCACACATTAAGCAGAAGAAGAAGAAGGCGGTTTGCACTGCAGTATAAAATAAAGAGAGAATGACACATCTTAACATGCACAGTTTACAGAGAGTGAGTGTGCAGCTCGACGCAGATTTGACACTGTTTAGCGATGCCACATGCTCAGTGGAGATCACCATTACACTTCAAAACGGGGCCAATCCTCCAAGATGCTTCGGACCAAAGCAAGTCTTCTCTCTCTCGCTCTCTCATGCTCTCTCTCTATCTCTGCAACTGCAGCTGCTCAGGGGAACCGGAGTGATTTCAACCGCCCACACACACACGCACACACAGACACACACGCACATACGGACGGCGAGAGAGCTAGGCCTCGTCCGTGCAGCGAGGACCTTCAGGTTTAGAGAGGGTGAAGTAACAGCGTTGTTTGAACTCGTCGCCCTCGGCACTCACGTTCCTGCCCTCATCATGGCCCTGTTTCCAGTCGTTTCCACCGCCACTGCCCGAGACGGCGAACGCACCCCAGCCATCCATACAGGCCAGAGACAGGGGGTTCTCTATGCCTGGATACTCTTTCTTTTAAACCCGTCTCCTACATTGTCTGAGAAGAGGGTAGGAAGACTGTGAGTGAGGACAGATATGGGAGGTGATGGATGCAAATGCATTACTTGCAATGCTGGAGACATGAATATTTGCTGATGCATAAGCGAAAGTAAGATGCGATTAGAAAATATTCATTGAAGTGATTACAGTTGGTGCACCGCCTCCCAATGACCTTGAACAGCGATGCAACGTGATAGTTTAGCGTGTAATTGTTATACACCACAGTTCTGTAATGTAATCGCGTAACCTTTGATGGAGGCTCTCCATTTTTGGCAGAGGAACCTGAAGCGAAAGGCTCCATCTCTTTCCCACTCCTCTGCCCCGGCGCCCGTCGGGGAGGGAGGCTGGGTTTGGCCCTGGATTCTGTTGCATTTGCGACGCAGGGGCACAGGGGAGACGCAGGCCCCAGTGGTCATCCCCGCAGACCGTTCGGGCTGTGAGTCAGGAAACAACTGGTTTTGAAGTGAGCCCACGGATTACAGGGCTTCCTGTTACTGAAGATTGTTAACGCTCTTACAACCTGTTGTTTATTTATTAAGTCCACAAATAGAGCATTTTAGCTCGGCCCCAAAATGTCAAAAACTGTACTTACACCCCACTTTTTGGGGTGCAGAATGTACCAATGAAAGGGAACATAGATATGCTATCCATGGAAAAACCTGATTCAGCATCGGCCCTCCCTGGCATATGGTTCTTGAATGTCTCAAAGAAAAACGTAATCAGTGTCTTACTGTGATGGTGAAGGCCGGTACACATTTATAATTGATAAAATATCTGCTAAAACACAGCACTCTGACTTTAGGACCAAATGTCAAACTAATGGTATCGGAGCAATTAAACTGAGGTACTTTCTGCTATATTGGCTAAAGTGTGTATGAATTTTTTTAATATATTTTGATTACCAAGAGCACCACTGTGTAAATGTTCAGCCTCCTGGAAAAAAAACAACAGCACATTTTAATTTGGTCAAAATAATGTTGTGTTACCTGAGCCATTAATAATCCTTCACATTTACTGTCACGCCATCAAGTCCACAAAAATTGCAGTGAATTACTATAGTATGCAGCAGCACAACGGCCTCTTGAGGTCAATTTGATTTTTTCTAAATGAAAGCCATTTCATTTCAAGTGCAGTGGTCTACATCGACAAAAAATGAAATCTAAAAGCCTTCAACAAAGCTGTCATTTCTGGGTCACCATCCTGTTTCAAGTCTAGCCCAGGACTTTGCTTCTCTTCACACCAATCTGGGCTTTCAATTTGAAAAGAAAACCAGGGTAAAAAGTAAGTGGACAACCTTCCCATTCAATAGTGTGCGGTGAGCACTGGGTACAGGTAAATAATCTCACATATGTATGCGTTGGATTAATAGTCAGGGAAATTCAAAGCCCTGAATGCTCCAGGAACCAGCAATTCCATTTTGCCTTCTTTTTAAATGAAACGGTTCGAGGTCGATAATAACAGTGGGGTGAAATCGAAAATAGGTTCCGGTTCTTTGTGTGCTTCTTGACACTCTATATTTAGCTGAAATGAATCACCACATTTGAATGGCTTTGAGGCGCTATGTGTATCCCCAATCTTACCACTGGGAGACACTTTCCCCACTGTGTTTTAGGGAGTCTTTCCTCGGGTTGGACATATTATACCAACAGGTGGGAGTGTGATTAGTCATTACAAGCCGTTTTTGAAAATCTGCGTCTTCTGACATCACTAGTGGGTGTGTCCACCTAGATGTATGCTGGATAGATGAGCAACGTTTGCTACAGTCCACTGGGTAGGCTGGCAGACCGATCTATCCAGCACACATCTAGGTGGACACGCCCACTAGTGATGTCAGAAGACGCAGATTTTCAAAACGGCATGTAATGACTAATCACACTCCCACCTGGTGGTATAATATGTACCACCAGGTTTTACTTTAACTTGACATATGCTGCGCCATCCCGATCTGGCCACTAGGGGCCACTAGGGTGGTCAGTAGGTGCTAGCCAGGGTCAGCGTGGAGCCTGACACCAGACCGACGGCCGGTCTAATGCAGCTGAGCACGCTACAGCCCTCAGGGCCTGCTGTCAGGGGAGGTTTATCTGAGTACAATTGACCATTTTCCAATCCGATGACTGCACGGTGCCGGGGAAGGGATATTAGGATCTTATCTTTCCGCAGTTGTATCTTTCGAAATGATGGTTAAGAAAAGAAAAGGGCCATTATCAATGCAAACCACCCCCTTGCTCGCCATAACTCTGTTAGCGACTGCTGCTGCTGCACATTGTGCACACTTCCTAGTTAAGAATCGCAGATTACACGCAAAGAATGGCAGAGGTGCCAAGAAGAAATATGGCTGCTTCAAGCGAAATAGTGTCCTTTGAGTGGCACAGGATAATGTGGTTTAAATTATACCGCGAATTTCACTACATGCTTTATAACCGCGGGTCTGAGGGGGGGTGGGGGGTCAAAGGATCCAGAATTCTATAGAGATGTGCAACAAATCACACCTCTGAGTATATTCTCTATGCATTGATCTTTGCTTTCATTTTAAACCTGCCTGCAGAAACCCATTTGAGGATCCCTACGAGGGGAGATGGAGAGAGGAACACATCAGATTATTTCCAAAAACAATACCGAGGCGGAATGTAAATTAAATGAAACAATGGAGGTCTGCGATTTCTGTGTAATCATTTTATGTAACTGCCGAGCCCGGCCCGAGAAATAAATCCCAGTGATTGTGAGTGTAGATAGCTGTGGAACCAAAGCAATATCTATTCTCACCTCCAGTGACTCAGAGCACAGGGAGGCAAAGTGTTAGGGGGCAGCTGCAGATTTAGCATGGCTTTATTCAAGTCGCCGCTAGCTTGATGCTTGATGTTCAGCGCCACGCCGACCCACCGCGCCAACCCGTCCCAGCCAGGTGGAGATTTGATTCAACAGGCGCAAAGACGGAAGGATTGACTCAATCGACAAATTGGACAGTAAAAATGTACAAAGCAAGTAAACACAAAAAAGGGTTAGAAGCTTCAGGCTGAGGACGGAGCCTGAGCGTTCATGTGTGTCACGTTATTCTGCAAAGGAATTGGAAGGAGCCTTCATGTACCACATTTCAATCTAAAGGTAAATATATCCATTCATCCATCCTTCTATTCATCCATCCTCCCAATTATCCATCACTCAATTTTCTTTCATTCCACCCAGCCATTGATTAATCTATGCCTCAACTCAGGCATGAATGCATTCATTCAGTCATCCATCCATCTATCCTTTGGTTCAAACATGAATGCATTCATTCAGTCATCCATCCATCTATCTCTTGCTTCAAACATGAATGCATTCATTCGTTCAGCCTTCACTTTGTTTGCTCCTTCATGCTATCATTTGTGGCTACGTTCCATCCGTCTATCATGCACAGGTATGTCAGAGGGTGCATGATGTTTGAAGGATCTTTCTTTGTTCACCTCAGAGCCAAGACCAAAGAAGGAGGTCATCTTTATGGATCTGTTTTCTTATTTATATATATTTGGTAGGGTAACATGGCGATGGCAGAGTTAGGCCTGGGGTGAAGAAAAATACTGAAATACACAAAGCGACGGAAGCTAAGGAAGAGGCAGTGAGGCTTGATGAAAACCAGGAGCCAAAGGGGTTGGGTTCCCCTGCAGGTACCATCTAAGGAACAGCCGAAGCCACAGGCTCCTATTCCCCTCGGCTGCCCGCCGATTCTGGCATTGTGCAGTTCATTTGGAAATGAACACACAGCAAAACAATAAGAATGGTGAATAGTAATCAGAGAGAAAGAGAGAGAGAGAGAGAGAGAGAGAGAGAGAGAGAGAGAGAGGCAAATAAAGAGAGAGCGGGACAGAGAGAGAGAGAGAGAGAGAGAAAGAGAAAGAAAAAAAGATGGATAGAGACAATCCCTACAGATTCAAATCTTTCTGTCAATTATGTGCGAACACGCAGACACATACAAGTTCTTTCCTGCTCCACTGACAGCATCTAAAAAGAGCATCTAAGGGGAAATAAGAAATTAATTACGTTTGTCAGGGTGTTCCACCGGGACAAAAAAGAAGATTAAGGATAAAGGCCATTAATTAAGATCTTAAGAAAAACATCCTAATCTTTTTTTTGTAAAAGACCATGTCACAGTTATACGATGATAAAGAGTGAGAGATTTCATTCATATTTTTGTAAAGATCCATGATTACAAATCCGAGTGATATACAAGGGATTAGTACAGTCAGGATTGAGTAAATTTGCCTAGTTTGTTATATGACTCCCAGGTAAGACATTTATAAAAAGTTACTTCTGGTTAAAAACAGGAAATAATACATCTGCAAGAAATTAATAATAATAAAAAATATATATTTGTTGTATTATATTGTTTGAAACAAAACCTTATTACATTCAGCCTGTTATAGCCACTGTCCAAATATACGTCAGTTTGATGTTTGATGCCAAGCATCTAGAGGAGTGGCATCAGAGAGAATACCCCACCTGAAAATATCTAATCCAATCCAATGGAACGTCAAACATTCTCTGTCAGTAGAAAAACTAAAACAACGTAAAACCGTAGTCAGTCCTAACCTCAAAGGTCAGCGTACCACAATGAGGTTTGGCCGATCTCAAAGTTCAGGATAAGGAATTGTGTCCTCTCTTCATTTCTAACCACTGAGGTAATGCAGGATTGCCAGAAGCACCAACAAGAAGAATGTCCTGTGCTTTCATAGCTCTGATGATCACGCTGGTGCCAACATCATGGAAAGAGTGACCAGTGTGTACTCACTTTCACCTTTTCCTAAACACACCGATTGGAAGTCAAGGAAACCTAGGATCCAGAACTATGATGTTGCATTTCTATATTATTAATGGAGGACTGCACCCAGGCATGAACCCCGGTTGAAACAAAAGAATGATCCCAGATCAGATGCACTAAAAGGATTTGTTGTACATATCACATGCCCAAACCCCAGTTTAACAGAAGATAACCAAGTGATGGAGCTATATTATACTACATATCATACTATACATCACACTGCACAAAAGTAAGAGAACACACATGTTGCCTTGAAATGTAAAGTCAGAAAATCATTAGCTTCCAACAAAAACAACAGAGGAATAGCGATGCCTACAGCTAAACAAGATGACATTAAGGTACAAACCTTAAGTACCCTCTAAAGTAGTTGAGTGTTGAACGTGGCGTAAAACCACTGAGGCATTTAAGTAAAAGCTATCGGTTTCCTAAAAGGGGTCCATTTTGAATTGCAAGCCCTTGACTAAGTCATATTTTGTGCAGGACTGAGCATTAATATCTTTGGGGATAAAAGCATGACCACTCTGTGAAACACTTGATTAAACCTCAAACCCCTACCGGTTGCAAATATTTTGCAAGCAAAAAGAGAAATGAATGAATAGCCACTAATTGCATACGTGGTACAGCTGTTTACTACAACCCCACCTTCCTCACTTGAGTCACAATTGCAACAAAGCTAAGCAAATACAAACACTCGGGAAACAAAGCTAACTAAACACAGATCAACGCCCCATAGACTGATGGTGTGGGCCAAGTCCAACACACTCCGCACCCTGAACCCCTTCTTCACTGCTGTTTACTCAGAGCTCAATACTATTCAATCCTGCCCCTGGCATTAGATGTGTGAAACTAGGGCAGAATCATTACGAGGGTGGAATTAATGGTTCAATTAGGATTTGGGAGTTCATGACTTAAATTGACTCACGGTCTTGGGTGAAAGAGATGATGACATCACAAGACGGAGTGTCGTAGCAGACGTATAATGGACAGGTCAGCCTGTACAGCCTCCTCTGTGCCTACCAACCGGTAGGCTGATCCCTTACAGAGCCCCGCCCCTTACACTGTCCCTGATTGGTCCTTATTTCGGAAAGAATATGTATGGTAGTCAATGGTGACAGGCTTATTATTTCTTGATCCCATTGGCATTGTGCCACACATTATGGATATAATGTTTACAAATTTTAAAATGACCATTTTGGAAATCTCGATATTCACAATAGTTTGTCGGGAAACATTTTGTGAAGTTTGTGCCCGCTCAGTGCACTTATCTCCTCTCACACAATAAAGGTCCCCAACATGCATGTTACCTGATGATCTTATACTTCAA
Source organism: Pollachius pollachius (assembly GCF_949987615.1). NCBI lineage: Eukaryota > Metazoa > Chordata > Actinopteri > Gadiformes > Gadidae > Pollachius > Pollachius pollachius. The sequence continues at coordinate 23,255,835 of NC_136945.1, read as the reverse complement.
CCGTTCACCTCCCAAATTATCTTTTAAATTGACAAACATGTGTAATTTATGGAAAATACTAATGGGATGGTCTGTCAAAATAATTGTCTAATGTCAATTTTTTTCGCTGAAAATAAGGTCTCATGGGGGGCAATGGAAGGAGCGTGTCTTAAAATGCATGAATCTGGGTGGACACTCCCACTTCTGACGTCATTTTAGGCTACTGGGGTTGAGTTTGAAATGGTTAACCGACAACAGCTGGGGTAAAACACCCCCCCTTTAATATCAGGTCAGAGGTGGTGGTAGCTGCTCATCACATTGACCACATGGTCTATCGGTGGCCCTTACAGTAGACCCATTGACTACTGCTCAATGTGGGCCAGGATAACACAGTAAAACTTTTGGACTCAGACTAGTAGACTATTATTGTGATCTAATAGCCTACTCTGACAAAAATGACAAACTGATTCAGTCTAAAAATGATTCCATGTTCAACAGAAGTTTAACATAATATGTGTGGACATTTCTCTGTCGCTCCTGGGTTGAGCCTGTCCATCTCCCCTCATGGGAGTCAACTGGACTAAATGAATGCGAGAATAACTTCCAGTCAAGTCTACCGAACACCGACGTAGCATCATGAGGCGTGGATTAGTATACTGACCGATGGCCAGTTGTTGCCATGATTTCTGAGGGAGACCATCCAGCAAATTAACTGCTCCTTTTGCACTTTTATAATTGCTCAGTATGAGCTATCGGGGCAACGACGAGGGGCGCGCACGTCCTCCCAAACGGATGAACAACAGGGCGTGTTTAGTGGTCACAGCCTCGAGGCCTCGGCGGATCGCCAGGGACTCGACCAGTAATGGACAAGAGGTGGATGCAATTTCCATCCCATCATTGTCACGTCGTTACCTCTTTGCCAATAAGCATTGACAGGCCGTTAAGTTTGATTTATCCATCGATCCCTGAATCCGAAGCGCAATCCTACAGCATCAAATGCACCCAACCTTTACCCAGAGAATAACCTCATCACCAACCGCTTATAAAAAATATATTAGCATTTTGGATATTCTCATTTTTAGCAGAGCAGCACCGAGAGGGGGTGCACGACAGGAAGATGCCGTGACATATTTCAAGGCAGTAACTTTGAGATCTGTTGCAGGTCTGCCTGCTGGTCGTACCGCAGCCACGGCGACACTCATCACGTCTGGGGAGGACAGCCTGCCTGTCTGTACTGCCATGCGTGTGCGTTTGTAAACGCTATTCATACAGGCCTGAATTAAATTTGGATTATTTATACGAGCCGATGGCATAAGCCACTTTTTTACCCATCCTCACCCTGCATGCCCACATGCCACCGTCGTGAATCCATGACCCGTAATTATTAATAACCGTGGATTTGTCTTCCCCCACTTGTATGTCTTGGCGTAAAAGTTGCACGGGGATGAAGGACATCGCCGCCCTTCAACTGAGCCGTTGAACCACCAACATCACCGCGTTCATTACATCACAGAACGGGACCCGCCGGTCCCTTTACAAATCGAATACGCAACACCGCGCAATGGAAGGTTTCGAAAGGGTTCCGACTGCCGCGGAAACGATGAGTACATGGAGAGATGGAGGGATGATCCGAGGACTGGCTTACCCACGGCTAGGTCCAGCAGGTCCGCGCACAAGAGCAAGCACAAAGAGAAGACGGTCATCTTTCCCTTATTTCGCAATAAATCCCAAACTCCATCTGCGTTCACATGCTCTCCGCTCTGGGGCTGCGTAATCCCCACCATGCCAAAGGGATGCGACCGACAGAGGCTCTCCAACTATTCATGGTGCAGTTCAAGAGCGAGTGGAAAACAGGTGAAGTTGGCCGAGATGACACCGTGGAGAGCGACGTAGTCGAACATGAGACCTGAACGGACGCGGAGGACTTCTCTAAAAAACGTATTCTCCCAATTCAGAGTCAGACCAGTGGATCTGCAGTTCAGACCATTGGATGTGCGGTTCAGACCAGTGGATGTGCGGTTCAGCCCAGTTGATCTGCGGTTCAGACCAGTGGATGTGCGGTTCAGCCGGGAAGCCGAGGAGTCGAAAGCGGATGGAATGAAAATCTGCTCCTCAGTCAGTGAGTGTTCTCTCTCTCCCCTCGCTCTCTCTCTTCCGCTCTCTCGCTCTCCCTCACACTCCCTCTCTCTCCCTCCCTCTCGTTTGTACCTCCCTCTCCCCCTCGTTTTCACCTCTCTCTCGTTTACTCTCTCTCTCCCTCTTACTCTCTCCCTCTCGTTTACTCTCCTTCCTCCCTCTCTCCCTTTCGTTTTCACCTCTCTCTCTCTCTCTCGTTTTCACCTCTCTCTCGTTTACTCTCCCTCTTACTCTCTCGCTCTCGTTTACTCTCCTTCCTCCCTCTCTCCCTTTCGTTTTCACCTCTCTCTCTCCCCCCCTCCGACTCTCCCTCTCGTTTACTCTCTCTCTCTCTCTCTCTCTCTCTCTCTCTCTCTCTCTCTCTCCAGCTGGCTCGCGTTTTCTCCCGCCCTCCAGACAGACGCCCGTTTAGCTATTCCTGATCATTCGCTCTTTATTTCACACAGTTCTCCTTAATCCCACCCTGGATTGAAACCTCTCTAATTCTGTCCATTAAGCCGATTTATTGATGCTAGGTTTTGTTTCCTCTTTGTTGGAGGGGCTGTTTGTGTTTTTGTCAAACGTGTTGTTGTCCGGATACTTCTTCTGCCCGCGGCCTGCGGTCCAAAAGGGGGTAGAAACATATTGCTGCAGATCTGTATCTCAGCAGGAGCCCTGGTTGGCAGTCCTCTGGTTTATAGGCTCCTATGGCGGCCATCGGGAGGCTTTCACTGTCAAGCTGTCCCATTTGATTTGAGTCCATAAAAATATGATGTTCCCTCAGCATTTAAAGGAATATAGGCTAACTGCACAGCGCCACAACCCCTCAACCTATAGGCATGTTGGAGAAAGGATGAGGACTGGTTGGAGATCTTTGTGGAGAGAAAAAGGCGGCCCCTATGTTGCCTTTCAGACAAACGCAGACACTCAAAAGATGGATTAAGAAGAAGCATATTATAGATGAAAACAAAATGGTCTAGATCCTGCAATGTCATAATCTTTACCAGAAGGTTTAAACCAGACCCCATGTAGTCCTACATTTGTCTGTCTGTCTGTCTGTCCATCCGTCCGTCCGTCCGTCCGTCTGTCTGTCTGTGTGTGTCTGCTATATAAACCCATAAAAAGCTCCACTATGCGCTCACATGAGTCTCTGAGATGCCTCCATTGCATTCGGTTCCACTAGCTTACGTTTACATAGATACAGTATACGGTATGAATTCCTGTAAATACTCCTCATGGTCAGACCTTCGATGAAGGCATGTCTCTGAGCACTGGTGCCACGGGCGCTCGCCTGGGGGTAATGTATTCAACGAGCACCACCTCAATGAAGGGCAGTGGAATACCTATCTGGAATCTAGAGTCTAGAATACCTGAGCTCCCATTCCACGGCTTATTTTTTTTTTACCATTCTCTCCATTTAATACCTCTCTTCTCTGTAATGAAGTCCGTGGAGATCAAATCCAACGATGAGAGGACTGTTGGGGGGAGTGTGGAATGGGGGGGGGGCTCTTCTCTCCCATGTAATTTGAGGCGATTGCAGAAAGACCTCGACTCTAGCATGACCAATCCATGTTGTGTAAATATGGATGCAGTGGAATAGAGCCAGTGAGATGAGTTCTGCGCCGCCCATTCGCCCTGAACTCCGCCCCAGTGTTTCATGGCTGTTAATGCATCTATTGACCGGGCTGAACTGTGACTAAGCGAGCCTGTGGTCGGCGCTATTTGAAAACATCCCAGGATATTTCCACCGGCCGACCAATATATGAAAAGCGTGGAGAAGAAAAACCATAGCATACAAGACATCATAAAGTCCCAACGCTTTTGTGACTCGTCTTCAACACGGACAAAAATCAATTGACAGAAAAAATCAATCCCTGATCGACATGTTGTGTCTCTGTGTCCCATGGTAAACAAACGCGCTGGCGGAGGAGAGAGCCTACCTCTAGCCAGACAAAGGTGTGCAGTACTTATGTACAATTACACATCTCTAGAGGGCAGTGTCAACAGCAATCTGTCGAAGCAACAGAGCCCAACGTGTTCCTGTCTAGATGGCACCTACCTAACCCACGGACAATTGGATTCTTCGGTCTTCTGGGATTTCACATATGCCTAATATTTCTTACTTCATGGCTCCTAGTGACACGGGCGCAAATCAATAAACAGCAAATTGTTTTTAGTCGCTTGTCGGCGGGCCCCCGCTATCCCTGTGGGAACTGGCCAGAACCGGCGCCGTGTGAGGAGAGGCTGACACTGACACTTTGGGGGTTCAGTCGCCTTCAAGTTGAAACTGACTTCTCAGTTGTCACCCGAATACTGTTTGACAATTCCTACAGTTTCCGACACAGACAAATATAAATATTTTAACTAGGAGTAGAAAATAATATTACGAAACAAGTGAACACAGGACTCTGCTTTCTTAAGCAAATGGCTTTTTTTCTGCTGACTTAAATAAACAGACTTTCTGAGTTTGTATTCATTGTTATTATTTATCCTTTTTTGAAAAGGATAGACAACGAGGAGAATTACCCCACCTCAACCCTATCTTATAATACTGCCCATTAGTTTTTCTTTTTGAACGAAACTGCTACATTTCTTGCCCTCTATTGATTTATATATATTTCATGGTTTATGCAATGAATAATTATACGTCTATAATGATAAATAGATTCACTTAACATACTGTGGGAGCCGTTATAAAGGCAGAATTTCAAATGGCCTAATCTTAGGCATACACATTTCAGTACCTAAAAGCCACAATACATTATGGTTCAGTCGCATCCAAATTCAAATGAGACCCCAGACCGACGTTATCCTGCAAAACACCAATACCAAGTTAGCACAACACGGTATTCCCTGAGAAGCTCCAAAACCCATGAAAAAACTCAGTCATGACATATTCATGAATGGAAATTATACATTCACCACATCTTCATTAGTCTGTGAGCTGATCCATGGGCCTGCAACAGAATGAACTTGCATGTAAAACCAGTAATGTTAGAAGTCAAAGTGATGCAGACTGTGACCCTACATTGTAAACATTTTAACAAGCCAACTGCTTTGCATTTAAGCGTAATTTGAGCCCCTAATAACATTCAAGTTGGCTGACATCTTAAGAGAAAAAAAGCCACTTTTTGTAAATATTATTATTGCTTCTAAGTAGAATCCTCAAAACCATTTTGTTTGGTTTTAAAAGATGTCACTAAACAACCTCTGTTCTGTGACCAAAGGTGACACCCCGTTGGTGATTTGATGGTTACGTACTAATCCAGGTGTCTTAAGAAGCCATTCATATGAGCACAGTTTGATGTTAGATAGCAATCAGCCATTATTAGACTGATGGTTACAGAATAGTGTTAGGGGAAGCATCCAGTCAATCATCTTGATATTGTAATTGTAGCCTCATTTTAGTGCTTTATTTTACAGTAACTGTCTCCATTATACACGGCCACAGGCTCATTATTTCAAAGTCTCATAAATGATACATATAATCTATTTTATTAGCATTAGTGTTAATATGGTTTGTTGGAATATTGGAAACTGGAATATTTACCAAAACCGTCGGAAAATAGAAGGTCATGCAAGGGACCTCCACTGCCACTGCTCAGGCGAGGAGGGGGGTAATTGAGAGAGCCTGGTCTGTACATTCTGCCTTTCTTTATCCAACCTTGGTTTACCTCAAAGGCTCTTTACAGAAGCTCTTTATGATAACACGCTATTGGAGCTGGAAATGAAGAGAGTACAGTATCCTAACGACTACAGTATCCTGTCCCTAGCACCCCACTGTGCTACACGCTATGCCACAGCAAGCATTTTATTGATTAGTGTTAATGTCTCTAAAACTGTACTGTCTGACGCTGTGTTAACGAGGTACACAACAGTGGTCAACATTGTTTAGATCATTAGATAAGTTGTCCCTTACGATTCGTGTAGCAGAATGACGCCTTCTATGATAAACGCATATGGCTTGAGCCTTTCCGAAATACACTTCTACATATGTTGACATCGCTGTCCTAAATTTCCTACCTCAAATTTGTTACTACTGATTTTCTTCACAATCTTTGTTATACTGCAGGGTGATCCTGAGCTAACAAAAGTACATTTCTCCCCTGCCTCAGTTGGAAAAAACTAAACCACCTGCCAGGGGAAACATAGGCAATCTTGAAATAATCTGATATCGTTTCATTATATGTGGTACATTATGAAACACTGGTGAGTGTCCATACTCTATATTTTCGTATTATCATATACCGGGACTTAAACAACTTGATAAAAGGCTGTAAATGTACTTGAGGAGAAAACAGTGTTGTAGTTTAACACACATCATGTTTGCGTCCAACAGAATTCAAGGACAAACATTCATGTGGATTAGCCTGGCTCCGCCCGCCTAAGTACTTCCGCTCAATTTTCATTTGCCTTCAGTACTACGTCTGGGTTTGCGGTATATTCCTGGGTTTTCTCCATCCAAATTTTGTGCGTCCAATCAGTGAACAGAGGGAGTGGCTGAGAACAATGACGTTAAAGTCAGCTGTCGTTGACGGACATCTTCACGCACGGTGTTGGTTTTATTTACAGCTTGCGCGCAACGTCATTCCCGGCCAAACGTTAGCGATTGGTTATGGCAGATCCACAGTGGCACTGGGCAGATCCAATAGTTTTAAACTTCAACAGACACCCGACTTCAAGTGAGTTACCGTTAGTCAATTGAGTAGGTCCAGACTCTGTACAAATGAAATGAAGTACGAGAGTCTGGTAGGACCAGGCTACACGTGGGTAGGATCCATAAGGATTGTGACAGAATGTCAGGGATGATGATGTGTAAGGAAAGGTGGTTCAGCACTGCAATTAAAATGAATACCGAACCATCACCCTGGTAACATTTATATCACGGTTATAGAAAAATTTAAAAAAATATTTTCTTCTCTCCATTTGATGTCCATCTTTAAGTTTGAACGGCAGGAGTAAAGAACTCTCTCTAAAATGCCTATGGATGAGTTATATATATATATATATATATATATATATATATATATATATATATATATATATATATATATATATATATATATCTATATATATATATATATATATATATATATATATATATATGTTATACAGACTTAAGAAAAATGTGACATCAGTATAAAACATAAATTGGTGATGTACGTCGCACCCCTGGTCCTCTTCTACCACTTTGTGGAGTATTTCACCTTGCCTCAACTATATTTTTTTACGTCACACGTAGACACTTGAATCTGATGTTGGCCGCATATTTCAATCATGTGAACAGCCAAACTAAAAAATGTCATCCAACCAATGAATGAGAATTGAACAGTGAGGCATGTAGCATGAAGAATGCCTCAGGCGTCAATTAACATTTTTAAAGGTGTTTCAAAAAGGATTTCTCATTGTTTTTTGAATGCACAAATGACATACCTTACAGTGGTTTTCATTTACATTCATTAATCACTGATGAAATTCAAAAACCCTGGTCAATATGAGGACCGAAAACTGAAGTAGTACACAAAAAATGCGAACACACAACCTTACCGTGGAAATCTACATACATGTGGCTACGCAAGAGTAGTCGATCGCTGCTCTCAACGCCCGTCTTCAGAGCGGTGACACCGACCCACGGCTGTCGGAAGCAGAGCTGCATGGATATCATTGCCCTGTGAGGACGGGGTCTCAGGTGTCATGGTTGATGCACACAGTATTGTGCCAAAGCCATCACCTACGATTAGGGGCAGACTGCTGAGAAGCGGACAAGAGGACGGCAGTCTGGCTGACCAGGGCTGGCACCGCCGGCGCAGACGTGCTTGTGATGCACAATCTGTTTCCTCCGATGTTGCTGCCCTAGCACAGGTGGTCACTGACAAATTAAACCTCCGGGCCAGCAACACGTGCGATCCTCCTAAAGGCTAGAGAGGTACGGCCGTGTATTGTATGGACCGTGTTACACTTTGCATTTGATGATCAAACACTCCTACTGTTCAGACATGGCAGGGTAGCCATTCAAATACATTATGTTTGAGTTATCAATTCCTTATTGGGGCCAGGGTCATGTTCATGGTATCTTTGAATCTGATTAATGCCTCTTTGCAGGAGAGCATTCTCGTAAAATGATACTGTAGGATATCAAACATCAATATTACATTTGATTAAGAAACCATTTATCATGTTGGCCTTGTGCTGCCATCCTCACTGCAATATCTAAAAAGGGTTTCACAACCTTAGAAATTATTCAAACACAAAACCAAAAAGATTTGTACTGTTTTGGTCCAATGAGGCCTATAGTATGACACACAGACACATCCTTATCCAAGGCAACCTACAAGAGAGACTTTAGAAGCCGATAGGAGGAACTAGAGACAATCTGGTAAGAACATACAGGAATCAGAGCAAGGAAGCTTTAAGATTTCAATTCAAGAGAGGATCAACCCAAATAGGAAGGCATTCTTCAGTTTATATTGGCCTGGGAAGCTCGTTCCACCATCAAGGTGCCATCCTCAAAAAGAGTGGTACGGAATGGGATTTGGTTCCATTTAATGGGGGCCACAAACGTCATCAGTTACAGAGAGAGAGAGGGAGCAACAGATACTGCAATAAAAAGATTTGGAGTCACAAAGAACATCTAGCAGCTGCATCACAATTAATTAACCAACTATTTGAAGGGACCCAGTGGAGGCAGATGCCACTGCATATTGTGTTGAGTCTCCATGTTTTAATCAATGCTGTTTGTACATTCGTTGAATACAATCGCATACATCACTCAAACTGGCTGAACTGGCAGAAATATTCATATTAATGTTAATTTTCCACTATAATATAGTTTGTGTGTTTAGTGGGACTTTTGTTTTACAATTATATGCAAATATTGAATCCCGAGCAGGGCCCGGTAAGCCATCTGGCAGACGGGGGTTTTCCCCGGCGGGGCGACGGCACAACTAGCTTTTCCTTAAAATACATCTTGTTGTCTGAAGGCCATGAAAACAGGTGGATCGGCCCTTTGGTCATTTCCTTAATTGGCGCTGGGCTGGCCAATCCCATTGCCAAACCCCCGCCCCCTTTGGGCTACCTGCCTCCATCAAGCAACATGTCTGCAATACAAACATGACCAAGGCGTGGAGATATGGCAGGCCAACAAGAGAAAGGCCCTTGGACAGTCTGATACTTGAGCCAGTCTGACGGATACGTCTGCTGCAGGACCTTCAGCAGAATGTTCCAGGGCCCGACTGGGGCCGGCAGACACATGGAGACTTCCGAGCAGGGAGGGCTTTGCGAGCGCAGAATTAAAATGTCAGGGTCAGTGTGGGCCGATATGCCAGGCCGGTCTCCCTAATAGGCTACAAAGGGTCCTACTCAAATCCGTCAAGACATTTAGCCTAAAAACAAAACTAAAATACTACAAAAGAATGGAATTGGGGCAAGGCCTGTTGAAGAACGAATATGGGGTAGGGATGAGTGTTGCAGAAGCTTATTATTATTTACTTAAATGTGTTGCCTTATGTTTCAATTTATAGGCCTAGGCCTTAGGTTAACTGGTTTGGCCTGATCATAACACTTTAATTTAAGTGCTGCCTCCTGTCCGTTTAACAACCATCGTTTGTTTCCTGTTATGAGGTTGTTTCACTGTGTGCAACTTTATTACAATGTATTTAATTTGCGCCGTTCAACTTTCATCTCACTCGTTTAAAATGCACGAAACAATAAAACAGTTTGCTAATTACGTCACGTCAACAAAACAACACTGTCCTTCTACGCCTCGCTCACCTTACCTAAGGGCTAGCTATAGTATAGGAATCAACACAACAGTCACACAAAGAGGACCAGAGTGGGGTGCAGCCAGCTTCATGAGACCCCTCCAATCCCACAAGGAACATTGTGTTTCCCCCTGCAGAGCGGCCAGCGTCCATCCCTCTAAAGCCTTTCCCACATATTCAAAATGCTCGGACCCCCGGCGGGGGGTTGTTCCAGTTCATGAAAATGAAGCAGCGCCAAACAGAAAGAGTAAATGGCGGCACCCTGGGTAAGTGTGCCACTCAAAGCGTTTTTTATCCGAAAAACAATTTTCGAAAATTAAAGCAACCCGGCGCAGAAAGCTTTTCCTAGCTTCTAATATGTTGTTCTGCTCTGTTTCCGACCGGATTCTACAGCAGGGTAGAAAGCACAAGCCTCTTTCTGACCGGAGTTCTTTGAACAACGATAGGCTGTGGCCATATTTGGAAATCAATTGGTGCCCAGCCAAGACCAGACGGAAGTTCATTGTGAAAAAGCAAATGTGATTAACAGGAGGGTCTCTCTAGGCTAGAGGGAAGGTTCTTTCTGTCTTATTGCCTTGCATTACCTTCCTCTGCTACGATCGAAAGCATTGAGCCTGGTTTGCTCCTTGAGCCTGTCTGCAGTATGGCCAGATATGGTTTACCCAAAATGAGGGAAATTATTTTGGAAGCAAAACCCTGCAAGCTCTACATGGATCTTCACTGTTGTCATGGGTAACAGAAGGAACATGACAAACACACATAAATAACATAAATGATCAGTCAAAGAAAACGTAGTAAACAATGACTTTGGGTTATCAAAAGTCTTTAGCCTACAGTCTTCAGAAGTTAACAAATAATACATTCATTAAAATATACACACTTAAACCACCATCACCATCACCTGTATATTAATCTGGGTCTGAGCTTGGAGAATCGAAAAGGGCAAAGGTAGATTTTTTATTAAAAAGCAACAGAAGATGAACCATTAAAGGTTCTAAACTTTACTAAAGGGTATAAAGTTAGCATGAAAAAGTCTGATACAACATGCTGTCATTCTAATTTCAAATGATATAGTCTGATTACCTATATTAATACAAGACTATCTAAATCTTTTCCCTGATGAATGTAGAATTCAAACGTAACAATGAGGCATTTGAAAGCACCCCATAAATTTAAGTGATGAAATACTTTGTATACAACATACATGATTATAGGGTTGACAATTAAACTGAATATTTGCATGTATTTTGCAAAAGCAGGAAAACAATTTAAAAAAGGACCCAGAGATTAATTTAAATACCTTTTTTAAAAAATTACCTGATTGACTCCAATTCCGTGGATAATAATTCCAACCACTATCAAACGGGCAGCCATCCATGACAGTTATTAAAAAAACAACAATGACAAACAATAGAAGGCACCTTGGCTCCGACCAGAATCATCTACCACCACATGGAGTCACACTGAGAGTCATGCGACTGGGATTGAGATGCAGATTGCCTCACACTCCCCACACCTATAATCAGTGTCAACCTCACTTCCACTTCCACTGAGCGCTGGGCTTGGACAGCCAGGCCAGCACACAACGATCAGGATCCCAACATGGGGTTGTGTTTTGTCCTTTTTCCTGAGAGATTGAATTGGATAGCGCTTTTTGTTGAATTTCCATGACACTCGGGGGACAATTTTGTAAGGATCTAACCCCTGTGAATTGTTTTTGCTTTGTTTTTTTGTTCTCAAAAGGATTTGATGGTTAACGGAATGACAAACAGTCCCCAATGATCTGTGTCGCTGTCTTAGAAGTAATGCTCTGATGCAGAGGTGACAAGCAATAAAACACTGACTAACAGCACTTACTATAAACACTGACTATCAACACTGACTATAAACACTGACTAACAGCACTGACTATCAACACTGACTATAAACACTGACAATAAGCACTGACTATCAACACTGACTATCAACACTGACTAACAGCACTGACTATCAACACTGACTATAAACACTGACTAACAGCACTGACTATCAACACTGACTATCAACACTGACTAACAGCACTGACTATCAACACTGACTATCAACACTGACTAACAGCACTGACTAAAAGCACTGACTATCAACACTGACTAACAGCACTGACTAGCAGCACTGACTAGCAGCACTGACTAAAAGCACTGACTATCAACACTGACTAACAGCACTGACTAACAGCACTGACTATCAACACTGACTAACAGCACTGACTAGCAGCAGACTACCACCACCACATTTTCGGCTATTCACCTCACCAGGGTTGACGGATAAGTAACATGGCAAAGGCATGTTATGTCCTTTGTAAAAATATAATACAATTATACTCGTAATATAATGATTAAACAGTACTATATTATAGTACTAGCATGTCAGAACTTTCCTGAGTGTGTGTGGATGCGTCTAGTGAGGGCTGCTCTAACATGTGCGCATTGATTGGTCAATGCACCACAGGGTGCCGCCCCCCGACCCCAGAGTCCAATCAGTGTGACTCAGGCCAGGTGAGGCTGCTGAACCAGCCATCAACCACACGCACACCACAGTCCCACTTTGATGTAGCGGTTTAATATTTCAATATTATTTTGAAATATATATACATATATAGGGTATAAGATACATTTAGTAATAAAAACAAAGTAACATAAAAGCACAGCTCTCACAGCTTTTACTTTTCCATTCAGAATAATCTTGTCTGCCCGCCCCACTGGTTTCCTTTGGCACGGAGTGAAGGGTGTGTAATGTTCCATGTGCTTTAATGTGAAATAGTGATGTAGGTTCCAGCAATCAAACGGATACTGTTATCTGCCACACTCTATTCTGAATGCACTCCAGCGAGTGCAAACGCATGCTGTGAGATACAATGGCTAATTGGCTGATCCAACTCAACATTAAGGCATTTCATAGCACACTTAGAGCCTTTCAAAACTATTCAATGTGCCATTACTGGGATTCAATTGAGGAGAGACATGAGGAAGAGGGTTGCTCAGAAATAAGCATTCACTCCTCTGACTGATTCAGGGCCCCATCTTAAACTGATCTATGTTATAATGAGCATCATTTTTGTTTCTGAATCCTCTTTTCTTGAAGGCATCACTGATATACAAGCATAATTTGATGTGAGTGTTACTTAACGTGAACTACAGAGAGGGCGCGTGGAACGCGGCGCCATCTACAACTGGGAGGCATTTATTTTCTGCGTCGAGAATCCCGAAACATCTGCGGCAGGAAGTTCACAAGAGCCACATCGTAAAAGTCCCCAATACGGCCTAATAAAGGTGGATCCATGTTTCATACAGCTCATGCAGCTGGGAGCCGTTCATTTCCTGAAGTTTAATGCACTTTAGCCCTGCTGTAATCTATAACTTTGTGCTGATATAATCCATATATCTCCACTTGTCATTTTCCCCCAATATGCTTCTCTTCAATCAGTGACTAAAAGGCCCATTAATTTGCCGAAGTAACATAGCCGAAGACGGGATTCTATTGATCATGCAATTGCAGTAAGGACTACCCTTTTAGTCCCCCCTCCTAAAATAATCCTTGGTTTGTTCTTGAGTAAAACAGATGATTTACTAAAGTCCAACATCTATTTTTATTTTGGTACGCGCTCTTAAGGGAGCAGGGGAGCACTCGTCTGTGGACGGATAACCGTTTAACAGTCGGGCGCAGGGAGACTGACCTCAGCTGTAAGGCTGTTTATTGAAAGCAACAAACTAACAAGATCACACCATCGTGGACAAAGGACAATTCAACAAACACAGCCCACGGACAACACTCCTGTATAGCAATAGACAATACAAAGGTTGAATATTAACTTAGATCGTAAGACACTTCATCATTAGGTCGATGTGTGCATGTTTCAGTGCTAATGGAATATATATTGATAAATAATAATGTTTAGGGTTAAAATGCTCTAGGTGATATTGGAGAATCCACCCGTTGTGTATAGTCCTGAAGGCTGTTGTTCTGTACACCGTACTGTACATGGTTTAGTACGGGATGGTAGAGCACAGAGCAGAGCATACTATTATAGTATGGTTTGGTATAGTTTGGTTTAGTATGTTGTGGTCTAGTTGGCCATCTTATGATATCGTATATTATGGTATGGTATAGGATGGTACGGTCTAGTATGGTATAGGATGTTACGGTCTAGTATGGTATAGGATGGTATGGTCCAGTATGGTATAGGATGGTACGGTCCAGTATGGTATAGGATGGTATGGTCTAGTATGGTATAGGATGGTATGGTCTAGTATGGTATAGGATGGTACGGTCTAGTATGGTATAGAATGGTACGGTCTAGTATGGTATAGGATGGTACGGTCTAGTATGGTATAGGATGGTACGGTCTAGTATGGTATAGGATGGTATAGGATGGTATGGTCTAGTATGGTATAGGATGGTACGGTCTAGTATGGTATAGGATGGTATGGTATAGGATGGTATAGGATGGTATGGTCTAGTATGGTATAGGATGGTACGGTCTAGTATGGTATAGGATGTTACGGTCTAGTATGGTATAGGATGGTATGGTCCAGTATGGTATAGGATGATACGGTCCAGTATGGTATAGGATGGTATGGTCTAGTATGGTATAGGATGGTATGGTCTAGTATGGTATAGGATGGTACGGTCTAGTATGGTATAGAATGGTACGGTCTAGTATGGTATAGGATGGTACGGTCTAGTATGGTATAGGATGGTACGGTCTAGTATGGTATAGGATGGTATAGGATGGTATGGTCTAGTATGGTATAGGATGGTACGGTCTAGTATGGTATAGGATGGTATGGTATAGGATGGTATAGGATGGTATGGTCTAGTATGGTATAGGATGGTACGGTCTAGTATGGTATAGGATGGTATGGTATAGGATGGTATAGGATGGTTTAGTATGGTATAGGATGGTACAGTCTAGTATGGTATAGTATGGTATGGTATAGGTTGGTATAGGATGGTTTAGTATGGTATAGGATGGTATGGTCTAGTATGGTATAGGATGGTATAGGATGGTATAGGATGGTACGGTCATGTACACTGCAACATTCGATAGTAGTCTCAGAACACACCACTCGCTGTGGTGGGGGAAGCGTCCATATCAAAATATCTATAAATAATTTTCTACAGTGAGAGCTGTGTAGAGATGAAATGTAGGGGGGTGAGGGAGGGAGGGGGTATAGGTTGTTTTTCATTAACTCCTCGACACCCAAGCCGTGTTCGGCACGAATGGCTGTTTACCAGGTCAGATGGAGACTTGACCTTGACTATTTACCCTACTGTTCTCTCTCTGTCTCTCTATCTGTCTCTCTCTCTCTCTCTCTCTCTGTCTCTCTCCCCCCCTCCCTCTCTCTCTCTCTCTCCCCTGAGGTGGTGGCTGGGCTGTGGCTCAGTAGACAGCCACAGTGCTCTTCTCCTCATGTGCCCCCCCCCCCCAGTACAGAGCCTCTTCCTGTACACCTGAACAGAGCGGCTGACAGGCTCGCTGGTGCAGATGCAGACTGCAAAGCCCAGAGAACAGGGAGTGGGAACTGCGGTTCATATTTCGTAACTCGATCCAAAACATAAGTACAGTCTTATTGTTTTAAGGGCGCAGAGCTCGTGGGGGTTGGCTATATGCAGGCTGTGTCCCTGGGGCTCACCACGTCTCCAGGACATTATGGAAGAGAAAATCAAAAAACATTATTTCAAGTCCGTCCCAGCCGCGAGATTTTGACTTAAGAGGGAGTAAAAGAAGTATGGGAAAATGGATCTCTTCTTCATGTTTGTCGTGATTTTTTTTTCATTATGTAGGTTTTTGTTATTTATCATTCATTATTAAAAAATAGAAGTATTAAAGGTTTTACCAGCAATGTTGGGTGACCTCACTTCTGTTGGTATTTGAAGCGAGATCCCAAACAAACAGAGCCCGCTCGCCCCTCCCTTCCGTGTTTCGTGCATCCATTAAAAACGATCATGAACGCAGCGCAAAACCCCCACAACACCCACTCCTCGTCGGTGATTGGTTGGAATACTGTTTATTTTGGTTTGAGTGGTTGGTAGTACCACTTGTTTTTTTGTACGATCTCGGAGCCCGCCTGCAGAGACGCGTTATTTTGATCCGCTATCTGCCTGCTTACGGGGCAGGCAGATAGCGGATCGTGAGGAAAGATCAGAGGAATGTGATCATTTATGTTGCGGCCTAGAATCACTGATACAACCTTTAATAGTTAGAATAAATTTGTACTAAAATTAAGAAAAAAATATTGTGTTCACAAATTTGTATTTTCATTTGAATTCTGACTCAAATTCGTATACATTTCAACGTAATGCTCCAGAGATTTTTTACTTCAACTCAGTAGCCAATGTGGACCAAATCACATCCATGGCTGGCGTTGTGCGTTCCTTTATCGCTAGGAACACGTTGAATAAACCAACAGGTCTTTATCAGAAGAACCCTGATCTGCTCTGTGCTTTAAATGTCTCGTCAGCAGGACCTGCAGAGTGCGGCGTTATTATCTGTGTTCCGGATTCAGATACAGGGGGGTCAGTTCCATTTACAGTGTGTTTCATGGGTCTGCGTGTGTGTGTGTGTGTGTGTGTGTGTGTGTGTGTGTGTGTGCAGATATACATTTCCTACAATTGTTAATGCTTAGTTGGATTGTTTTCATACTCCTATAAGTTGCTTGTAAGTCAAGCATCTGCTAAATGAGTAATTAAGAGATGTGGTTGGGCGTGTGTGTTCGGCCTTGGTCTGTGCGTGCATGTGTATCTGTGAGTGTGTGTGTGCATGTGTGGTTTTATGTGTATCTGTGTTTACGAGTGTGTTTACCTGTGTGTGTGTGTGTGTTTACCTGTGTGTGTGTTTACCTGTGTGTGTGTGTGTTTACCTGTGTGTGTGTGTGTTTACCTGTGTGTGTGTGTGTGTTTACCTGTGTGTGTGTTTACCTGTGTGTGTCCCTGCTCGCGGCCGTGGGCGAGGTGTGGACGGGTTGGAGGGTGAGCGCTCTAAACCCTTCAATAGGATTAATTCAAGGTGGCCGACACCTCCAGAGGTGGGTTCAGTGGTTCCTCTCGCACTGTTTCAAGGGGCGGTCGCAGGCGTTGCTCCATCAACACACTGGAGGAAAGCGTCCAGACACAAGTTATGGATCTCAATGAAACATTACAATTCGGCTGAAAAAAGCCAATATACAGAGTGCTCTGATGAAAGAATTGTGTGATTTAGCTTTCATACGCGCTCACAGATTGATTCCCGGGCGAATTTCAAGCAGCGCTGAAAAATGATCTCAAGGCGGCAGATGTTACTTACTGCGAGACGCACACACAAAGGTCTGCCTCCGTCAGAAATCCAGAATGGTATTCTCTCCCTCCTGCATTATGTCTCCGTGTAATACGAGCGTATGGGGGTAGTGTTCCCGTTCCTCCACAGGCTGCTGTGGAGAGCCTGGAGGTTGAGTTCTAAACACACAGAGTCGGGTAAAGGGATGTGTGGTGGGTGCGTTTGGGAATTGCGCGCATGTGGTGCCTGTGTTTGTAAATATGCGTTTGTGTGTGTGTGTGTGCGTATGTCTGTTTGTGCCTTTGTGTGTGTGTGTGTGTGTGTGTGTGTGTGTGTGTGTGTAGAAGAACTCTAAGCAATTAGCCAAATACTGCTCCGTGTCATCAATCATAGGCAGTCTGCATGGAGAAGGCTCTGTCGTCTCTACCCATAATATAACTAACTTTATATTTATCTCTACTGATTCACTTGGTTTGTGCAAAGTGTTTGTGTTGTTGTGTGAGACACATTAGGCTCTTTATTCATGTTTGGATGCTATGGTGTTGTTATATTGGTCATTCCAAATAAATGAACCAAATGTGTGTGTGTGTGTGTGTCTGTGAGTGTGTCTCTAAGTGTGGTTGCGTTTGTGTATATGTGCATTTGTGTGTGCATGTGTGTGTATGTGTGTGTGTGTGCATTTGTGTACATGTGCACGTGTGTGTGTACGTTTCAAGAATCTTAAAGCTGTAGCGTACTTTTAAAGGTGTGCCTCCTGGCCCCCGGTTGATGAGCTCATCAGGACCGGAGCGACCCCCTGACAGGGGGAGGGGGGAGAGGTTGACACGCGGATGACACCCGCCCCCCCGAGCCTATCTCAGGTGACACCCACCACCTGGGCCTCACCTGATAAGACCTGGGGAGGGACGAGAGAGAGAGAGAGAGAGAGAGAGAGAGAGAGAGAGAGAGAGAGAGAAAGGGAGAGAGAGAGAGGGATGGAGAGAGAGAAAGAGGGATGGAGAGAGAGAGAGAGAGAGAAAGAGGGATGGAGAGAGAGAAAGAGGGATGGAGAGAGAGAGAGAGAGAGAAAGAGGGATGGAGAGAGAGAGAGGGAGATGGAGCGACAAATGTGGAAGGAGAGAGAGGGCAAGAGATATATATATATGGAGAGAATTAAGAGAGAGATACTGCATATATATAGAGAGAGACAAATTGGGAGGGAGGAGAGAGGGAGTGATGGGGGGCGGGAGAGAGAGAAAGAGAGAGAGAGAGAGGGAGGGGGGAGGGAGAGAAAGAGAGAGAGAGAGAGAGAGAGAGAGAGAGAGAGAAAGAGATTGGGGCTGGATATTGAACCGTTTAACCATCCCTGGAGCTCCGGCGATGAATACATTTACCCTCTTGTAATTTCTCAGTGAAAGAAGGGAAGCTCAGGAAAGCGTGGATTTTTCCCTGCAGAATAGTACGTCTCTATTCCGCCCCTGTAAAACACAAACACACACACACGCTCAAACATACTCCCTCACAATTACACACACGCACACGCACACACACACACACGCTCAAACACAGGCTCAAACATACTCCCTCACAATTACGCACACCATCACACACACACACACACACACACATGCTCAAACACACTCCCTCCCCCTCAAACAAACACACACCCTCTCACACACAGACACACCCTTACACACTCAGTCCAGTTCTTTTTCTTACCCTGCTGGGATCTGAAGAAGTGTGTGTGAGCGTGGGCACGCAGACGCTGCGCTGAGCCTCTCCCTCCAGACTTGGCCGCCAGCAGCGGGGTTATTGGCAGACTAGGACACCTCCAGCCCCCCCCCCGTGTGTCAGGGGGGGGGGGGGGGATGGCTCTGACACCCCCACAAAGGAGGCCTCTCCCAGACACGTTATCTCTGAGACCAGCGCCAGCGACCGGCGACCAGACCGCGGGGAGGGGGGCGCCCTTCAACTGGACGCGTGAAGCACTTCCCAGAGATGATAGGAAGGGAGGAGAGGGTCCCAGCGGGAGTGGTGTGGGGGGGAGGGTCCTTCATTAACACGGCCCTCGGCTGGGTGCTGTATCACCACCTCATGGGGCTTCAGGAGATAGATATCACAGAGACAGCTGCGCTCGCCCTTCCCTTGCCTCTCTCTCTCTCTCTCTCTCTCTCTCTCTCTATTTATATATCTCACTCTTTCTCTCTATCCCTCCCTCCCTCTCTCTCCCTGTCACTCACTCTCCCTCTCTTCTGTTGGGCTTTGAATGGTCATAGCACAAGAACGAGAGAGTGAGAGAGAGACAGAGAGAGAGAGAGAGAGAGAGAGAGAGAGAGGGGGAGAGAGAGAGTGAGAGAGAGAGAGAGAGAGAGAGAGAGGGAGAGAGAGAGTGAGAGTGTGAGAGAGAGAGAGAGAGAGAGGGAGAGAGAGAGTGAGAGTGTGAGAGAGAGAGAGAGAGAGGGAGAGAGTCATAGATTATTGTAATATTTCGGTCCAAGGACCTTTCTGAACGAAGACGGAGTAGATCGTCTCCGATGGCAACCACTCAGCGACCTCGGGTCTGGTCGCTGGAGGTCAGAGAATTCACACAAACAGGCAACACTTTAACACACACACACACACTGAGAGCTGACACCTCTGCAGGTGATGCCAGGTCATTGGGCGGTCGTGAACACAAGTCGTTTGGGGGAACTTTAAAAGAGCAGTTAATTCAGGCGTGAAAAATAACAACAAATTATTTAAACAATAACTATTATTCAAATAGCATCAAAAGGTTTTCAGCGATATATTCAACATCCAATTTTGACATGCCCTAAACTTCGATAATAATAAAAAAGATAAAAACATATTTTTAGATAATTTGGTTACATACAAATATGAATCAATAACAGGCGATATCAATGGAGATGGGTCGTCCATCCACTCCGTGCGCTGGTCCTGTGAGCTGCCCCACATCGGGATGGGCGCTGCACCACTGATTGACGGACCGCTGCGCCCAGGGAGAGGAGCCAACATATTGGACGCGAGTCGCCTTGACTGACAGCGAGTGTACCCTGATATTAGCGAGTGTATTTACATGGCGTGTGGAGCGGCGGACACTAACAGGTGTCTGCTTCCAACTGTCACTAGCGGTAACAGTCAGAGCACACATCTATCACAACCATTAGCTAAGCCCCTAATGTCGCTGTCGTCTGGCGGCGGCCTGTGCGTTAAAGCCTTTGACTAGCGGAAACGAAGTCTAATAGGAGTGAAAATATGCGGCATGGCTTACGCAATATTCCATTTTACATTTCAGCTCTGAGGAGTTAGTCGAGGGTTTTATTGTAAGCAAATGTGTGAGACGATGAATTATAGATACAAATGACTATTTTATGACTTTCCATTAAGGCTATTTTTGAAATGTAAACGTTGCACATTAAGTTAAACATCCCGTTATGCTATGAAATAAACCATTACGCGCTGAATCTTTAATTTGGAGTAAACAACGACAGTAGTGTTCCTTACCCAGACAGTTCTGAGTGGAAGGCAGTGAACGGTGAAATAAATAGCGCTCTTAATGCCACTCCACTCTGGGAATTTATCACAGCAGAAGGGAACATCTTGGGCATTAATTAATGGTGCATTAATGAAATGATTAACCTAATTACTCAACGTCGACATTTCCCCCAAATTATTGATAACGCCGGCTTCCACATCACGGTGATTCCCGGACATATTAGACAATCGCGATATCGATCGATTAGGATGATATCAGTACATGGTCTCTTTTCCCTCTAAGATAAACTGGATATGAATAAAACCACAAGCCGGTCAGTCAGGTCTCCTCAGATCCCCAGCTGCCGACCGGGCATCCCCCTCAGAACCCGGAGCAGGCCGAGACAGAGCTTCAGTTCAGGCTGCGCTGATAAATCACATGAAACCAAGCGTTAAAGCGAGAGCGCGACACGCCCAGCCAGAGCCCCCCCCCCTCCCACCTGGGGAGGAGGAGGTGCCCTCTGTTCTCTGACCCGGCCCACAATTACAGCCGCTTCCTTTGTCATTGGTGGAGGACAGCGTGAACACATTGAGTCATACCAGACACACACACACACACACACACACACACACACACACACACACACACACACCCACACAATCGCACACACACACACACACACACACACACACACACAGTCGCACACACAAACACACACACAATCGCACGCACACACACACACACACACACACACACAATCGCACACACACAGTCGCACACACACACAATCGCACACACACACACACAGAGTCGCACACACACACACACACACACACATACACACACAGAATTATACACACACAGACCCCCCCACACACACACAGAACTACACACACACACACACACACAAGGCAACGAACATGTTCTTGGCTTTCTCCCCTGCAGCTGAACGTGGGTCGTTGGTACGTCACCCATATCTAAGCGTGGTCACACATACCATGCAAACATTTACAATGGAATTGAAAAAACCACTCACATGCACTGCATCCCCTCACCCAAACAAACATGGTTCTTCAGTTTCCTCTGGGTCTTGGATATGATGACAGCGGGCCTCACTGTTTAGAAAGGGTCCACTACACCGATAGAGAGAGACCTGTGTGTTGATGCAACAGAACGCATGTGTAGCATAAGGCCCACACTACGCTGAGGGCACAGACGCCTCATGTGCATGAATAATAGAGATTCAATAAAGGGAGCTCTCTCACTCTCTCGCTCTCTCTCCCCCTCTCTCTCATAATGTGAAGTGCATCGGCGTGGGCACTGGAAGCAGCCCTGGTCCGCTGAGATGCGGCAGAATGTTTCCGTATCGTCAGAGAGGGCCTCCAACCACAAACTCACTCCACGATAACAGCGCTTTAGGAATCGTGCGGGTCGCGAGGTCAAGAGGTGGGCGTGTAAAAACCACTCTCTGATTAAATCGTTTTTTTGGGTTCCATACTAAATTATCTGGAGTATCTGATGTTCATAGTTGGTTCCGGCCCAGCTGAAACTCCCACATACTAACTATCCCAGTGTTGGAGGCTGGCTGTGGAATGGTTGCCTATCCACTCTGCTGGTGGTGTGTGTTTGTTCCTCTCTGAGGGCGATGTATCCCGCTGCTTATCGATTCCTTCTTCCATGTCTCCTTCATCCCTCCGAGCTTGTATTCACCCAGCTTCTTCTAACTCGCTCCCTTTCATGCATCCACCAATCCAACTATCACCACCCGTTTATTCATTCATCCATCCATCAGCCATCCATCTGTCCATTATCCTTCAAGTCATCCATCCATTTACCCTCCATCTACCCGTCTACCTATTCATCCGTTCACCCAGGCTTTCCCTCTTTCCATCCGTTTATCATGCACCTATCCATTCATCCATCCACCCCTTTTTCCATCAATCAGTTAATCCGTTCATGCATTGGTCAATCTTCTCATCAGGGTCACCACCTCTCCATCACCCCCCCCGGCTGTGTGGAGGAGACAGGGAGAGAAGCAGAGTCCACTTCTCCCCAGGCCACTCTAGCGTTGTCAACATCCATTAAACACAACACATCCAATCTGCACCTCACTTTCTTTTAGGGAGAAACTAATTTGTAAATGTTTTGCGATATTGTTCTCATTTCCCTTTTCGTCTCCTCAAAGTAGTTCGCCTCGCACTCCTTTGCGTTGTTTCTTTTTTAAAAGCCAACACGGCATATTTCATTTGCACACAACAGACGGAATGTATACACAGAACTGCCAGGAACGGCGGTAATTTGTGTATTATTGAAGGTTCCTGACGCCCGTGACAATAAGAAGAATCCACCGTCCCCGGCACCGCGCTGCCATCACACTGCAGTCCACTGCACTCCATCATTATTCTAACAATCTGTCACGCTACATCAAACAGCTCCTGGCTTTTAAATTATAAAGATAATTAATGGAACGCCAGCGTCGGAGGGGGAGGAGCACGGGGGAGAGCCCCCCCCCCCTCCTCTTGTCCAGGATCCGTATTTCCATCATGGGAACAGTCACCGGAAGTCAAGCAGGGGGCGGTAAATATTTACCACCCAAACGCCTTTAATCAGCTTGTCTGACAAGTGTTTCCTGTGGATGGCGCCGTTCCCGCCCCCCAGAGGGTCAAGGTAGTTAGGTTGGAGAGAGAAGCGGCCATAAATCCACGCTGGGCGTAGTTGAACCTCCATCCATTAGGGCTGCATGACACATTTGTATGCTTTGTATGAGAGATGGCTGCGTCAGACATAGAGAGAGAGAGGGAGAGGGGCAGAGAGAGAGAGAGGTGGGGGGCAGAGAGAGAGAGAGGTGGGGGGCAGAGAGAGAGAGAGAGAGAGAGAGGGGGGGGGCAGAGAGAGAGAGAGAGAGAGAGAGAGAGACAGAGCGAGAGAGAGAGAGAGAGAGGGGGGGGCAGAGAGAGAGAGAGAGAGAGCGAGAGAGAGAGAGAGGGGGGGGGGCAGAGAGAGAGAGAAAGAGAGAGAGAGAGAGAGGTGCGTGCCAAAAGGTGTTTGTACTCTCCTGCATACTGTGGCAGCAGAGAGAGAGAGAGAGAGAGAGAGAGAGACGGGGGGGCAGAGAGAGAGAGAGAGAGCGAGAGAGAGAGAGAGAGAGAGGGGGGGGGGCAGAGAGAGAGAGAAAGAGAGAGAGAGAGAGAGAGGTGCGTGCCAAAAGGTGTTTGTGGTCTCCTGCATACTGTGGTTTAAAGCTCATGAACAAATCATGTTTAATAATAATCATAAGAAGAATAAGAATAAATATAATCATATCATCGTAACAATATTAATAATGAATAGAAAATAAAAAGTAATAGTCATAATTAACTAAAGACCTGTCGACTGCTTGGCTGTTTTAAAAGGTAGAGGCTCCCGGGCGGACACAAGTTCACTCTGTCAAAGCTCATCGCTTAAGACCACTGGCCAGAAGCGCCTGACAGGGTCCCATGGAGACGCGCCTGCTTGAGACACCCCCACGCTGAGCCAGACAGCCTCCCATCAGAGCCCTTTGAGGTGCCGTGGTCTCCAGTGTCCCCAGGTGTCCCGTGTCTCCGGTGTCTCCCTGTACGCCTGGGGCCAAGGCGGGGAGCTGCTGTTCCCGTGTCCGGCGCCACAGCGTCCAACAGCAGAGATAATGTCAGCACCATCCAGATTAATCTGTCCCAGGCCAGGGATTAAGGCCATGCATGAAAGTGGGACAGCGGGGAATCAGGGCTGGGCCGGAGGGGTGGGTGGGGGGCGGGGGCCTGGCTGGGACAGCGCCACGCTGTGGTGGTGGGGGTCAGGAACAGGGTCTCAGACACCGGCCGCCCACAAAGCTCCACAGATTGTTGGCACGCCGTGTATTTCATTATTATTTTTAAAACGTATAATGTGGTATTAAAATATAATCCAAAAAGAATTGATATCGATAGATAAAGAAAGAAAGGAATTAATAAATGAATACTTTGCAAAGGAAATGACAGGAGAACAAGGTTCGTCCGTTTCACCTAAGGGGACTGCCCCGTTTCATTATCAAACATTTAGTTTGGCTGTAGAACTGCGCACATGAATAAGATATTACCAACTTCATTGCAAATATGGGCATGATCAAGGGTCTTCACAATTCATGCCTTCTTTGACCACTGGAAGGAATGGTCAAAGAAGGCATTAAGGTATTGAGCGTATGTATCAGGCCCACTGCCAGTCTATGAATATAGACAATGTTTTAAAGATGTGGATGTCCTGAGGATGGTTCTAAGACGATGGTTTAAAGGAGGACAGTGATTCTAAGAACAGTTCTCAGAATGGTTGCAACGTTGGTTCTTAGAATCCTTCTAGAGTTCATAGAAAAGAAGGGTTGGAAGAGGTGCTAGGAAGGTTCTAAGGAGGGTTCTGAGAAGGCTTATATTGAGGGCTCTAAGGAAGGTTCTGAGAAGGCTTCTATTGAGGGTTCTAAGGAGGGTTCTGAGAAGGCTTCTATTGAGGGTTCTAAGGAGGGTTCTGAGAAGGCTTCTACTGAGGGTTATAAGGAGGGTTCTGAGAAGGCTTCTATTGAGGGTTCTAAGGAGGGTTCTGAGAAGGCTTCTATAAAGGGGTTTAAGGAGGGTTCTAAGGATTATTCATGGCCTGTACCTAAGGAGGATTCTATGGTTCTGTCGTTGGTGAACACCAGCTCTTTGCAGCCCACTCTGGCTGTTAATCATGGTCCCTGCTCAGGCTTCTAACAACACGCTAATACATTCTACACAGCGAGCCCTTTAAGTAAGGGATAATCACAGTCAGAATCATAAACAACTATGCATTTTAAAGGCGGATAATGAGTGCCCATATGTAACATCCCTTGTGCACCATAGATACCTCTACTACTGCTACTGGTGCTGTTGCTGCGTTTGGGGAGTGAGGAAACATGCTTTCCTTCACCGCACACATAGACTTTTGAAAAAAGTGAAGGAAAGGAGAAGAGCCGTGGTCTTGAGTGTGAGAGGATCAGAGGCATCTTAAAGTCATTCTGCTGGTTAATTACACGGAGTGCTGGGGCTAAATCTGGACCGACTGTCATTAATGGAGCTAGGCCACGTCTCAAACAATGCTACTGACACCTTTATTAGTTCTTGGTAACAAATTGAAATCCAATCTACCTTCGGACATTGCCTTAATGGATCCCGAAGCAGCCTTCCGGAACAATATTGTGTGTGTTTTTCTGTTGGGCGCCTGGCGACTTTGTGTTTTACGGTGCAGTCGGGCCGTTACATGGTTTTCGGCGGAAGTCGATAAACACTAGTGCTGTTTAGCGGTACTTATGTATATCTTATGGTACTTGTGTTTTAACAACAGGGAGTGGATAATCACCCCTTGGCTCAATGGCTCCGGCCCTACAGAGGAAGTCTGAAGTGAGCCCGGCGTGGGGTTAGTTTGTGTGTTATTTAGGTTTAAAATGGAACACAGCTGCTTAAAGGATGAGTCGTCCTTGAGCGAGACTTAGGTTAAAACAACAAACAGGATCAAGCGAAAGGTCAGGCAGAAGTCGAAGTTCTCCCTAGAGATCCTTCCTTCGTGTCGTCTGACACTGATAATATCAACCTCAGCCTGTCATAAACAAGCACTTTCAGAGCACTACGTTGACGGGCGCTATTGCCCAATAGGGTTACATTGCAGCTTGTTTTCACGAGAGCACTTCATGGCTTTGAAGTGCTCTAGCTCAATACAAGACCAATTTATCGTTTTTTAGTTTTAGTTTTTTGAGATAAATAAGACCGGACATGTTGGGAAAATAAGGTCCAGATTTTGGACCTGAAGTTATCCTTTAAGTGTCCAAGACTAGCCAATACTGTAAATCTATAACTTTAACTCGAAAGTGCTTATCAATTAACAACTGGATTCAAACTAGACATGAAATAATAAGTAATCTATAAATCAAACACTTTATTTATTGATTTTCATTTTACAAAACAAAAACAAACATTAAAGAAGAGTCCCCCTACCACCCCAAGGCCTTAGTGGGGATTTATTTTTACAAAAATAAAAAATGAGAAAACAATTAGCTCTAACATGTTTGCATGTTGACAGTTCCTTCCTCATGCGCATTGTCTAGCAGTGTTTGCGAGAGGAACATTGAATAACATGATGTATTTTTGGATCCAAGACACTATCTTAGGTGCACGGAAATATATCGGAGAGAAATTGAAATAACCTTTATGATCTTTCCTGAATGCAGAACGCTGCCCTTCAGTCCCTCCCTCGAGTGTGTTTGTGGCGAAGGCCCTGATAAAAGTTTTCTTACTTTTGAAAAGGAAGTATCCTTCTGTTTGCCATGTTGGATTGTGTGTGTGTGTGTGTGTGTGTGTGTGTGTGTGTGTGTGTGTGTGTGCGGGTGTGCGTACGTGTGTGCATGCCTGCCTGTGTGCGCGTGCATGCGTGCGTGTCTGCCTGCCTGTGTGCGCACGTGTTTCTCTGGAAGTGATAACTCCTCGGCAGATATGGATCAGTGATGGGTCCATTTACCAGGGGGGAGAGAAGTCTTGTGTTTTCCAGTCTTACTTCTTGAGTTCAGACAGAGTGACGGCCGCTGGGGTGCTCTGTATTAACAGATTGTATCGTTGTGGAGGGCATATTAAAGCTATAAGATCAAAGATATGTTTTTAAATTCTGTTCCTCTCTTATCCTTTCCCCTCAGCACCTCATGGCTAACCGAAAACAAGCAGTTCAACATTGGGAAAAGATAGAGACAAAGGCATGGTGACAAACTACAGCCATTCACATGTTCTATATTCATCCTTCTGGAGTAGACAGATCTTGGCTGAACTAAAGGTGAGCAATAGGGAGAATCCAAATGTGAGCCAGATTGTGTCATTAATATTTCATTGGTCGTGTATATTTGAAACCTGACTGCGTCTGTAAGAGCTTTACATTCTATTTGATGAGCAGTTTCTTTATAGATGTTACAGGAAGCACGAATGCCTGGCAATGCAGTGAAGCTTAGTATTAGAGTATTAATTGGAACATTATACTACAGAATACATTTTCTGATCACATGTGCAAAGTAACAAGGTACAAACACTTTGGTATAGTACATTTTTTTAGAGCACCTGTACTTTACCTGAGTTTTTATTAATCTTACAAACCTTAAAAAAAGCTGGAGTGCCTAATAAATCACTTCTGCTTTTACTCCAGTAATGTGAACTCATCACTGAACCCATGGATACAAAGAAACGCAGCCGATATGAAACTAAAACTGTTATTCTGAATAAAGTATAAACAATATTGATATTTCGTTTTCATATTATTGAAGTGTAGATTTGTCTTCACTCGTTGTTTTCTTTTTCATCTTCACGGAAGTGAATGCGTCTTGGGTGTCTAGCCCTCTAAACAGGTTAGATATCTAAAACAATGAATGTTTTTGACTCAAGACATGTCGAGTCATTACAAGTCAAAGAGGCAAAGTCCGAGTCAAGTCTCAAGTCAATAGCAGTCAAGTCTAAGCCGAGTCGCAAGTCATGCGTAATCTTAACAAGTCGAGTCTGAAGTCATCAAAATCATGACTCGAGTCCGACTCGAGTCCAAGTCATGTGACTCGAGTCCACATCTCTGCTGGATCCCTCCCCAGGCCCCAGGCGCAGTCACGCTACAGGCGTCCGTCCACGGACCTCATTGCACGGGAAGGTCCTGAAATGCATTGTGGGTCTGTCTGTCGGCTCCGTGGCATGCGTCAATAGTTGAGAAATGTTCGACTTTTCAGGCAGCGACGGATCAATCGGTCAATCAGATCGCGTTATGCAAATATACGCAAGTACACTGTCCAGTGAAATCGCCTTTGTAACACAAACACATGGATACGTCAAAAAGCCCCATCCCTGGACGGACGGGGGCAGTGTGCGGCACAGCAGCCGTCCAGCAGGGGCCCAACGCTAGTCGGGGACTGCTGAGGACAAACACCTGGGACCAGAGTTTATACTTATATTTTTAAACTTCAGTACTTGATTTACTTTGACTTTATTTTAACCCAGATAAATAAAGTTTGATTCAGTAAACGTATGATTACCTCAAGTTCCATACGGATAACTCAAAGTTCACCAGAGTCACTTTCCTCTTAGATATCCGTACTTTGACTAAAGTGTCACTTTGTAGTTCGCCGTAAACCCTTGTTTCTGACGAGGCTGCGGAAGAGGGGGATGTTTCCCCTGCGGTTCGTTGGCGTTCCCACGCTCGCAGCGAGGATGAGTTGGCCCAGATGGGCGCCACACACTGAAGCAGAGATGGATGATGGATTACGTGCCTATTTTGATTAAATATGACAGGTTATACAATCAACAAACAACACACAAAACAGAATATTTGACGTGTACATCAACTGTGTGCTCCTAGCTAGCTGCACCTGCTGCTGGCTTTTTTAATTAATCGTCACGCTACAACCTATTTATACGTGTTTTTATAAACGTATGTGAAGTACAAGCAGCAATTACCTTTCCCCCCGTGTGCCCTAAGGCGTAACGCTGTCTATATTTTACCCAAGGGCATCCTTTGTACTCTATGCCATTTTTAACCAAGGGCAAACAATAACACATGGAGATAAGGATACTTTCATCAGCCTGCTCATTTTGTGGAGGACTGCTTCTTTGTGCGAAGAATTGGAAACCATTTGGAATGTGGAGTTTAAATTCTTCCACATTTACAATGTGGAAGAATGATACTTGTTAATATGCTTCTTGGAGCTTCTTGTTTACCCTTGACTATTGACTATTTGACAATTTTTTGGCCTAATGGCCCTTTGAAAAACTGCCAAACAGAACTAAGACATTTTCAATTCAATACACTGGTCTGCCAAACAAACATTTGTGAATGTTGGAGTATCACTTTTGTTTGTTTGTGTGTGTGTGTGTGTGCGTGTGTATTCAAACCAAACTAAAATACAAAATAACATTTTTGAGCGATAAACCAATATGACTGATAATTTAGAAGACAAAGCCTGGAATGTTTTTATACCACCAAGAACAGAAAAAGTGTCCCTTGCACAATAAGGTGACTTTACTCACACAAGACGTTTTCTTTCTTTCCGTCATCTCCAGTGAGAAGGGGAGAGGCGTTTCTTCTCATCATTACTATTCTGCTCTGTATTTAATGCCTTCTCTCATTCTCTCCTCCAGGAGCCTTTACAGACAACAACCTCTTTAGGGGCCAATGGAGACTAGTTCAGAGCCTTGCCTGCAAGTTCTCGTTTCTTTGAAAGGCTACTGAGTACTGACCAATCCTGCAGAGTCGGCGGAGGTGGAATGAAACGCTGTCACCTTCAGAAAGGATCCTGATAAAGGACAATCGAGTCAGAGAGGCCCACGGGGCTGGTGACCTCTAGCACACCCGGAATAAAAGGCCGGGCTGAAGACGTCTCTGGGACACCAAGTCATTCCTCAGACCCATCGCAGAAGTCATTCTTGTTCTGAATAAAGAGGACTGATAAGTTAACTTTAGCGTTTTTGGTTAGTTAATAGTGGCGCCCCACAGATGCCAGGCGGGGAATATTCTTCTGCTTTTATTGCGTTGTTTCATTTGTTTTGTACTTGCATTATCTCGTGACATCAGGAAGTTACGTTCAGTATTAGCAGTGGTCGAGTTGTAAAAAAAAGCCAGGGGGGATGGTGGATTTTAACTTTTAGGGACAGATCATATGTGCTGATGACAGCGCATATGGTGGGAGACCAACGTGTGATGATAATAATAATAATAATAATAATTATTATTATTATTATTATTATTATTATATTATTATATATTTTATCCCCAAAAACGCAGCTGATCGGACGCACCACACGATTCGGAGGAATGCATCATATTTAAGGATTTAAAAAACTGATTATTTTTCTATTTTTTCAAAAATGCATTCGGCAGAGAAGGGAGACTAGCGTTGCTCACTGGTTGGAATGAAAGGGAGAAAAGGGGACAGAGTTGCCTGCGGAAGCGATGTCTGAGATGCAGAGACAGTTTCGCGCTACCAGTGTCTGTCTCGTACGGTATGGAATGAGAGCTCGTGAAGGCACTATTGCGCAAGTATGCAGGCGCACAGCAAGCGTGCCTGCGCGCTTGCGCAATAGCATACTGCCCGAGAATGCAGCATCGCTGTCAAATCTGTCCCATCCGTTGTGTTTTCCTGGTTAGAAACACCTCAAGGAGGACTGTTACTGCCTTTCAACGCCCTACCTCGCTGTGAACTTTCCTCTCAGCAAATCAGAGCTTTTTCACTCTGTTACAATTAACCTTTTAAAAGATGCTTTTTTACAAGGCGACTTACCATATATTCAGACAGGTTAGGGCGCCCACAGGCTGTGGAGGGGACCACCTCGTAACCACCAGACTACCCCAGCGTTCCTCCTCCCGTTCTCTCCTACCGCCATTCCCCATCTTACGGTTCTTTATGAGATTCTTCGTGGAAACATCTCTGTCATTATTAAGCGCTATCCTGTGTCGACGGTGATCCAACAGACGCGTGTGATGCAGCGAGGAGATAAAAGGAGTCGCAGATGAAACAAGTGCGATGAATCATCAATGGAGTGTCATAAGAAAGACTCTTTGTTGTCAGGCGTCACAGGGAAGGAGCGTGATACAGGAATGCTGCGCTCGGAGAAGACAAAGGAACAGTACAGAAATGAACACAGCGACAAAAGAGGACTAGTTAACCTTTGAGCAGGGCTTTTGAGACGGATGTTGGTACAGTAGTACCGATGTTCAAAAGAAACCGTTTGCCAACATGTTTCTAGCTTTAAGTCAACAGCAGGCGAGCAAAAAGAGAAGATCTCCAAAGATGTTTTTGTTGACTCATAGAATGAGACTGCGGGATTCCTTTCCACTTGCTAAGCCCTTCGTTATCTGCCTGTTTAGGGAAGGTGTTCCGCCTGCTCCGGGTAAGCATAGGGTAACAGGTGGCAGGCTCGTACATATACAGAGTGTTTTCATTTGAATTTGCTTAGATACGAGAAAGAATTACTTTTTTTTTGAAAGCCACTACCAATCCAATATCTTTCTGTGAATAGCCTCCCAGACCAACTGAGCGTGTAAAATAAAAGACTTGATGTGACATTAATTTTAAGCCCCGGCAAAATCCAACATTGGAGCGGCTTGTTTTTGGCAATGCTTTTGCTATCCCAGGTTTTTGCCAGGTGATAATGACATTCCTGCCAATTGTCCCCCGGTAATCTATTCTCCTCCAGATGGATCCACACAATTCACTGCTGCCTCACCTGCTCCACGCCAACTTGAGGAAAAAACACAACTAGCGGCATAATTGATACGAAACCATCCTTATAGAATTAACCGCTGATTAACAGCCAGAGTGAGAGCAGGATGTTTAGAAAGCAGCCACCATGTTTCGCCTGGCACCTTGCTCCTCGAAGAACATCCACATCAGCTCATCGCTCCGTCTCATACGCTGGCCGTTCTCAAGCGTGAATAATGGAAGCGGTACGTGAAGCAGTACGTGGAGCAGCGTGGCGGGGATGAGGTGGTGCTGAAACCCCGGCAGATTGATCCAAGACTCCAGGGCCGAAGTACGATCAAGGTGAGGCAATCTACCACACAATGATCCATGGTCTTCCCAGCGCCTCGGAGAGGCAATCCATGTTCTCATATAGGCGAGAGGTTTTTCTCTTTCTTCCCCTCTTTCTATTTTCTCACTCTGTAGATATGACTCCATATTGCATGTGGTAACTTTTTATGAGAGATGTCCCCCTGTATCAGCGATCCCCTGCAGTTCTTATCAGTCGAGCGTCGGAACGGGGAGTGCAAACGAATTGATTCAGCCGTGGGCGGTAATCAGGGAGGTCAAGTGTCCAGACGGAGTGCACGTTGACCGTATTAACGCTCTTTTGCACTCGCACCAAGACCAAAAGGAAGACAAGGGAGATAAAAACAATAAAGGAACACAAATGTATATCCTAAGTAATGTGGTGATGGCGCAGGCATTGAGAAAATACCAAAGAATGAAATGGTCAGGGACCAAAAAAATCAATGATCCGGTGGAGGGGGGACATCACAGTCAATTCAGACCCCAGTCCTTAAAGAGCAGGAAGGGGTTGAGGAATCGTACGCTTCAGGGTGACTGCAACTAGACTGCGGATAATGGGGTGCGAACCTAGAAACCTTATGCTGGGACTCATTCCAACACCTTAACATCCATCTTTATCGTGCTTCTGAGAAGGCTTATGGTGATTTATTGAACTCTAAAACTATAAAGTTGTCGTTTCTGCATTTGTGACAAGTCCATTTGCGTTCCTTGTCACGTTTCCTAACTTCACTCTGCTCATCCTTTATTTTTATAAAAAGGTGCATTATTAGACAAACACATAATTAAAATAATGGTTAAACCGTTCCCCCGTTCTGTCTTGTATTCACAAAGGACCCATGGAGACCTGGCATTGTTTACAACACGGAGTAAATATGCGAATGCAATGTAATTGGTGTTTTTCTGCCTTGTTATTTAGCTTGCCTCCTTTTGTTTGTGAGCTTTTTTCCGGATTCTTTTATACCCAAAGGATTCCTGCTCACACGTGGAATCATGGAGGCGTTGGTGCGTCTAACTTTTCCACAGGTGAATCTTGTCAACTTTGGTTGACTTTGGAAGTACTCCCTTGCTGAGAATAGACGCAAAATTAAATACCTTGAAGAGAGAGGGGGTTTACTTTTTATTATGTTTGGCAAAGTCTGTATGAATAGCTGACCATAGAGTAAAAGTATTTATATGAAGACAGGGCAAATTAGAAAAATATATACTGAAACTGGATTTTATGCCCACTATAACACACCAAAGAACAACATTTTGGTAATTAAAACATGCATTGAATCAATCGTAATAAAACCAACACGAGAAAACTGAAAATCCCTACCTGAATACAAGCATGACTAAGAAGGCATTCTGTGGGCAGTTTTTTTAGAAATAAAGAAAAATGTAAGCTCTATTTTTGACGTACATGTGTGGTGATTATCCACGGAGAGGGCAGTGTTCTGTCAGGGTTGAACCATGTCTATGTAGACCGACTGAAAGGAGATGCATTAGCCTGCATAAAAGTTTGTTTTTTTTAGAGCATGAGGTCACCATCACATATTCCAAAGTTGAATGGCCTCAAATAAAAATATGCTTATGTATCATAAATGTTACCTTTCTATTAAACGCCAACAAAATCCTTCTGTGGGCTGAGAACTTTATCTACTTGCCTTCTGGTTTGTCTCTCTTAGCCTTCCATTACCTGCTCCCTCTCTCACATCCTCTTGTCTCTCTGCCTTCAACATTACATTCTTTGTTCATTTCTCTCTCCCTCCTCTACTCTTTGTTCGCTCTCGCCCTCTGTATTCACTGCCTATCTCTCTCTGAGACTCCTGACTTACCTCTCCAGCCATAGTACATAAGAAACAAATTTAGGACAATTATTTACACCTTTAATTATAATTATAGAACTATGACTCAAACAGTACAAAACCTAAGCAAAATGTGTGTTACACATCCGTATATTTTTTACAATAATGCTTTGTGAATACATTATAATTATGCAAGGTGTCGCGGTGTTAATTGAGCACATGTATATCCTGTAATTAGCACCACTGTTTGGAACACACCAGGTCAGCGTGAGTTTGTGTTGAACAGTACAGGGGCGTGATGCTAATCTAACCGAGGCTTTCATTGTTGTATCAGTGAAGAAGGTAAACACAGGGTCAATTGATATTTATATGCAAATGTTAGCAGCAAACCCAAACATATAAGATGAATTGAACACCTTAAGATGAATTCAGACTGAATTGAAAGAAAAGCTTTTCCACTCGGACTGAACGTTTATTCGTCTATCATTGGATGGATCAACATTAATGAATTCAAGTGAGATGAACGAGCCGGCGTCATGACTGACAGCTGCTCTTTAACGTAGCGCAGGACCGCCCAGGAGTCATTGGTCAGCTGAAGGTCTGGGGGCTGAACCACCAGGAGCTCACCACCACAGTCCTCTAGTGGCCTCCCCTGGATCCCCTCTGAGCGGGCTCAGCACATGGACCGTTTGGTGGCCTGATCAACCACAGCGTTGAATCAAGGTGCTTAGGATAATATCATCCACTCCCCCTGCTCCTACACACCTCATCCCCCCTCCTACCCTCACACAAGCTCCTCCCCCCACCCCCTCCCTACCCGAGCAGTGGCCCCGACGACGGAGATCAGAGTGGCAAGTATCTGACGCCCCCGCCGGCAGCATAGTCCCGTCCGGCGGGACTATGTGTCTCCCCGGGGGGCCTGAGGAGCATGAAGGGCCCGGGCGTGGAGGGGTCTGTGAGGGCCCTTGGTTAAGATGCCTCAAAACAACACACAGCACTTCTACGGGCAGCTGCCACTCGGACCACCTCGGTACGGCCGCACACGACAGCAGCACGAGACCAACCCCCTCTGAGACCAACCCCCTCTGAGGCAAACCCCCTCTGAGGCACCGCGAGACCAACCACCACGAGACCAACCCCCTCTGAGGCACCGCGAGACCAACCACCACGAGACCAACCCCCTCTGAGGCACCGCGAGACCAACCCCCTCTGAGGCACCGCGAGACCATCCACCGCGAGACCAACCCCCTCTGAGACCAACCCCCTCTGAGGCACTGCGAGACCAACCCCCTCTGAGGCCAACCCCCTCTGAGGCACCGCGAGACCAACCACCACGAGACCAACCCCCTCTGAGACCAACCACCACGAGACCAACCCCCTCTGAGACCAACCACCAGGAGACCAACCCCCTCTGAGGCACCGCGAGACCAACCCCCTCTGAGGCCAACCCCCTCTGAGGCACCGCGAGACCAACCACCACGAGACCAACCCCCTCTGAGGCACCGCGAGACCAACCACCACGAGACCAACCCCCTCTGAGGCACTGCGAGACCAACCACCGCGAGACCAACCCCCTCTGAGACCAACCCCCTCTGAGGCCAACCCCCTCTGAGGCACCGCGAGACCAACCACCACGAGACCAACCCCCTCTGAGGCACCGCGAGACCAACCACCACGAGACCAACCCCCTCTGAGGCACCGCGAGACCAACCACCGCGAGACCAACCCCCTCTGAGACCAACCACCACGAGACCAACCCCCTCTGAGACCAACCACCACGAGACCAACCCCCTCTGAGACCAACCACCACGAGACCAGCCCCCTCTGAGGCACTGCGGAGACGGAGAGAGGGAGACTGTGGCCTTGGTTCAGATGTTGAGAAGAATGCAGTGGGATTTCCGAAAACCTTTTCAGCTGTAAGCTTTCTGCTCCATGGTCTGTATTTTTACACGACTTCCTTCCTTTTGCAATTTTCCTTCAAGGTGAAACCAAACAGCGAAAGGAAGACAGAGATGTAAATAACTTCCACGCCTCAAACCAAGTTGAATTGCAAATACGAGATTATCCAGAGTTTATTTGTAGGAGGAACATCCTCAGGTTCCCTATGTGAATAAATAAAATATGATGATGAAATAAATAAATAACTAGGAGGGCTGAGGGCTGGAGGGGTCTTCGAGTGCTGGGCTGGGTTCTTGGGGGGGGGGGGGGCAGGTTGCGCCATGACCCTGGGTCGAAGCAGAGGATTCTGGGAAGGGTTATCCACATGGAAGGTCAGGAGAAAAATGCACCAGACTCCGTCCTTGAGGTGCTGAAGTTGTGAGGAAGTCACAACATTTATAAAGCGACAAAGAATGGACCCGGTTTCTCAGACTGCGTGCTAATCAAGCCTCACATACATTCATTAATCAGGTGGATCAATTATTTGGTTAGAAACAATTCAAACTCAGATGATTGTTTGACTCACATTATAAAGCGTTGAAAACAGAAGGAATTGGATTGAATTGAATTGGATAAGAATTTAGGGATGAACCAAGCTATTCTATATAGTCTCGCAGATACCTGACAGCTACAATCATTTAAATGTTGTTATTATATATAATATTCTTTATTAAGTGTTATTAAAATGTGAAAATGTCTGATTGCATTGCAACCAACTGAAAAACGGACTAATCATCTGACTGACAGACCAACAGACAGACACATTAATATGTACAGATATTGTTCTTCACATATGAGGACAGAGGGTCTGTTAACTATAAAACCATGTCGTTAGGGTCTGGTCCTTTCTGGTCTCTTCCTTGCAAGAATTGCACCGAGAAACTTTGAGGTGTCAGGCGATGCACTGTATGGGCCCTATCTTGCATCCGACGCATGTGTCGTTGCTAGTTTGCAACTGGCACAGGGCGTTCTTTTCCCTCCTGCGCCACGCGTCGTTTAATTAGGGAATGATCTTGCGCCCCAAGGGGGCGGTTTGGCGAAAGGAGGAGGCGTGTTCTGGCGCAAACGTTCCCACAAACCAGGAAATGCCTGGTTTAAAGTCAGTGGCGCGTTGTTCAGATGCTATTTTAAGGGCGCATGCATAATGTTGCTTGTGCACCTCTTGTATACACTTTGCTTCTCTCATCTACCTAGCCACACATTCTTGGTAAATTATTTGGGAAAGAACAGCTGATACAGCGGTAATAAGTTGTACTTTTAAATCAATGCATCTGCAAACACCGTACAGCAAACACATATTTTCGTCACACAGACATCGTGTACATGCCCATAACATTTTAGGATTGATGAGTATTTGATTGTGAGAAAACATTGTTTTACCGAGAGTGATTGTTAAAAAGAATGAATGAATGCGGGAGTGCGTGTGTGTATGTGTAAAAGAATTAATGAATGCGGCCGCGCGTGTGTGCGTCCATCTGTTTAAACACACGCAAACTAAGCACGTAACACATAATACAGTCCATGGCAATGTATAAGTCGATAACGATAATGCATACAATACTGATAAGAAACAATGTTTATGATGTATTGCGTATATCATTAAATAGAACCACAGTTACCGCATATCATATGTGTGTTAAGTTTTCTTTGCCGAAATCTATTTGAGGACTCAGTACTTCTGAAATTGTGGAAGAAAACCTTATTCCATGTGTGAATTAGGCCACATTATTTGGCCATAAACTGAGCCATTTGTAGTTTGAAATTCATGTGCATCTGTCTCATCGCAGACTGCAGACGCGCTGTCAAAATATCAACTCGTCAGATTCAAATGCGCTCATGGCTCTTAAAGGGGATGGGAGCTGGCACTCTCATTGGTTTATTGCACAAACCACACCTACGGGTAATTAGGCTACTTCAGAGCAACCCTTTTTAGATTTGTGCCGGGCGCAAGAGTCATTTTTGCGCCGGTAAAATAGCGACATCGCCAAAGAACCGCCCACAAAGCTACTTGCGCTTGGCGCTTCTCACTTACGTTTCAGACCGTTAAAATAGGGCCTTATACGTATACGGAGAGAGAGAGAGAGAGAGAGGGAGAAAGAGAGACTATATCTACATGGGAGGCTGTTGGGGGCTATATGAATTGCGTATCCACAAAGACTCATGGAGCCAAAGAATAATGATGCTTCCTCCTCTCCTTCAGCAGCGATGTGTGGCCCTTAGGCTGTGGTCGACGGCTCGGTAACCACAGGCCTGTGAGATTAGTTTAGTGTAAAATAGCCTTTCTATTTCAGAGAGTACATCAATAATGCGTCTCGATCTATTAAGCACCAAGCAGTGAGTTGATTTTGCTGCCCTTAACTCACTAGACTGTGGCCGATGTTTGTCGAAACTTCAGAGCAGAAACTATGTTTAGGGATGGATAACCCAGGAATGGAGTTTGCTATGAAGGTACAACAATAACACATGTCTGTTGCAGTGAAGATACAACAAGTATTTGGCAATCAGAGACAAGACACAAAAACACACAGAAAATGAGACTACTCTCTCCTTTAAATGCATGCACAAATGACGAAGCCTCGTTCAACACACACAAGACTGACTCCCATCATCGCACTGTGCCGAGTAAATAACCGTACAGGCACTAACAGCACACACAGCCTTACTGTCTGTTGATCCTTGATGCCTTTCTCAACATTTTATCAGTCCTGTTATCATCGTCCTCCTTGTGCCCCAGCTATAGGGCGTCGACCCAGGGCTCTCTCTCCGCCGCTTCATCACACTTCAACCTAACTCGCCCTCTGAGCTGTTGACTCGGAGACGCAGAG
>NC_136945.1:23122126-23214626 GCF_949987615.1 Pollachius pollachius | reverse complement strand
CTCTCGCCTCGTTCTCATCTGAGGCACGCGCACCAAACAATTACCCCCACACACACACCTGAGAGCACACAGGGGGGAGAGGGGGGAGGGAGAGAGAGGGGGAGGGAGACAGAAGGGAGAGAGACTAAGCAAGAGAGACACAGAGAGAGAAATGGAGGATGAGAAAGAGGCAAGATGGAGAGAGATAGAGAGAGAAGGGAGGGAGTCAGGAAAAACAGATTGAGTTGGACAGAGAGAGGAGAGAGAGAGAGAGAGAGAGAGAGAGAGGGAGAGAGAGAGAGAGACAGGAGAGAGAGACAGGAGAGAGCGAGAAATGCAAGATGGAGAGACAGGCAGGGAGAGGAATTCAGGAAATAGGAAGAGAGGCAGGAGGGTAAGACAGGCCAAACAGAAGGGTAAGAACCAGTAGGCTGCCTTGAAATGGTAAGTGGCTAAAGCCCAATCCAATCATGCCTTCAGCATTCCCATGGTGCTGGGGCGTGCTGTGAATGTGTGTATCATGATGGTAGAAATGGAAGAAATGATTAAATAGATATTCTTTGCGAAAAAATCACAGAGGGTGCCACTTTTAAAGCACTTCAACATAGCTAGTGTATGCCTGATGTACAAAGTGTACTAATATGTGAACTAAATTTCGAAGTGGGTCAATTTTAAGTAAACACCAGGCCGTTGAAGTAGCAAAGCCCAATTACTATTGCAGATACATACATAAATATATTCTATTTTATATATGACATTTGTATAGACGTTGCATCAGAGCCACCAGATCTGAGAGGATTTGATTGACAGGAAGGTGCAGAAAAGTCCATTTGACCGTCCAGCAACCTGTGTGGATGATACGCTGTAAAGCTAATCACACCGGCATCCCATTGGACACACCTCACGGCGCCAGCTGTCCATTACGGTTTGTGATTGGCTCATGAAATAGTGTATTCATATTAATGTTATTATTACTATTCTAATTTCCTAATCTCCTCAGCAGTAACATGCTTTCCCAGCAGGTCCTGACAGCCACGGGGCCCTAATGGAGTCCCCTGGTGAGCTCCCGGGGTCCATTTGCTGAGCGGCTGCTTCCCGTCCCCCACGCGGCTATTGGCAGCTGTCCTTGTCGCTCATCTTCTTGGCAGCAGGCTAATCTCGCCTGCCTTCCCCTCCTAAATGTGTTTGGTGAAGGGCAGATAAGGCTTGTCACATATGAAATATATACAGCCCCGGCACCCCCACAACAACATCACCACCACACAAACAACATCACCTTCCTGCTAATGTCCTGACGGACGCATTAGCCACAGGTGATGGAGGAGGAAGAGGAGGATGAGGAGGAGGCCAGCGTGAACCGCCGAGGTTAATGACAGATTCTCGTCTTGCAGCGGATTGTAAATCGAAATGCCAAACGTATACAAATGACGAGTGTGCTATAACATGTCATCAGCCACAGGTCCGATGGGAGGTTATTTAAAGAAGCTGCTGTCACTTCTTGGAACTGGGCGGGGGTGTTTTGGGTAAAAGTTTCCAGGGAACGGCGTGTCACGGTGTCAGTGTGGGGTAAACACACCCTGCGATGCTATGGCATTGATTCAGTGCCTTTTTATACACATAATGTTTCAAAGACTAAGAGCACTCACAGACAGAGTGCAGTTTATGCAGCGCACTCACACACATACACACACACACACACACAGGCGCACACACACACACACACACACACACACACACTCACGACGGGGGCGCAGAGTGGAAGCAGCACAATGCCATGTTGATTGTTACTGTTACATAGCGTAACTTCCTGGCTAATGTGGACGCCTCAGGCTGTCACTGCTGATTGGTTACAGGCTGCTAATGTAGTGTGACAGCCTCCCTTATCACTTGTGATGAACTAATGCAGCCTCTTCTTATCACCTCTCGTGCCAAATTGCATCCAAGCGACTTGTTTGATGTTGTTTTTTCTGTTTTTTTACATGCAGAGTCCAATCTACCCAATTTGAGAGGCTGCTAATTGGGTGGCTGTGCTAATGTGAGGGGTGGGATATGGTCGGTTGCGTGGGGTGGCGGCTGACGTTGAAATAATGGATTGCATATGAAGATTTAACATATGCAACATTTATAAGACCTGATGGGGGTTGAAAGTGTCAAGCAGGATTTGGCTGATTCCAGTGGGATCCTCTGTGAATTAACATGATTTAATCATTGACTCACAGCGAACGAATAGGGGATGAAGTTAACGTTTGCTTAGAGTTTATCATGATACTATTCAATATTCAGATAGGAAATGATGATTTGTTTATTATTTCACATCGTATATATTTAATACACTACTCAGTGAGAATCCACATTATCTTTCCGCCTTTAACTTCACAGAGCATGAATATGCAAATCATGCCAAATTAAAAGTTGTTGCAGCTAACATTCCGATGTGCGACATTTCATCTGGTGCTGAAGCAACCGTTTGCCCCTCCGAGTGCACCAGTCAACTCTGTATGCACTCGACAACATCAAGACAGATCTCCCGAGTCGGCTGATCGACTACGCACATTTAAAGACATTGCTCTACTGTATCATTGTCACACTCTTATTTTGGCGCCGCCTCTGCATCTTCTGTTGTTTGTTTAGCCGTTGAGGAGGGGAAGAAGGGATCCTGTTCCTTAAAAAAGATGACATTGTCTGGTTCAAACCACCAAACGGTTTAATTATATAAAGCTGATTACATAAAGGGTTATATATCAAAGGATCGACACGTTTATGGGAACACGCTGTAAAAAAAGAAATTGCTAATAATAATTTAATCAGATCTTTTATTCCCAACATTAAAATAGACTATTCGACCTTTAACCTCAACAAGGTAGTTGGCATATTATTGTCATGTAGCTATAACTGGATCCAGCCACCATGAGAAAGAAGGGTTTAACTACGTCTAGACACCATCTTCTAACTTCCTCCTTCAATAAGTCCTTCTTCAGATGTAGTCCCATTCCCTCTCCTAACAGGAATGAACCACAGTGCCATGTTTCATTTTTCTGCGATTTTTATGTCCTGCTACTAAAAACACACCGGCACTTAATCCTTCTTTGAACCTTGAGGTTACCTCACCTCATTCAGCACTCGCATTTTCTGGTTAAATGAATCGCGCCAACATGTTCACGGAGATAGACACATCATTGTCAGTCCAACTTGGCTACTCTCCTTAAAGAGAATCATTTTGTTGATTCATTATTATGTTGTTCTACCTTGACTTACGTCTACGTGGTTACATTCGCCACAAACATTTTACTCAGCCTTATCTATCCTGAGCCATGCGCTGGAGCTGCTGAATAGGAGCAGGACGTAAGCCTTGAACAGAGGGACTAGGTAACAAACTTTCAGCCTTTCAAAAAACAAAGCCCCAGGTAAGCTTGGATATGCATGCACATTATTATACATTTCAGCAGTTTACCAGAGTCAGTTTAGCACAGAATCCATATAATTATTAAAAAAACAACAGAAACACCCATTTTGGTTTAAAGAGCAGCTATTACCATAGAAATGTAATTACAAAGGTGGAGATTCC
Organism: Pollachius pollachius; assembly: GCF_949987615.1. Lineage (NCBI taxonomy): Eukaryota > Metazoa > Chordata > Actinopteri > Gadiformes > Gadidae > Pollachius > Pollachius pollachius. Next base: position 23,211,082 of record NC_136945.1, on the reverse strand, counting down.
CATTGTCCTGTGTAACGGTAGACAACTGGCAATGCTAGATGTATTGCCAAGTACTATTTTACATGAAACTATGAGAAATATGGAATAAGGAACACATGGCATGGAAATCATAATATTTGGCTCCCAAAAATGTACACTGCTATAAAGATTTACATTTGCATTACAATAATTTCAACAACTTCACAAACAGATTGTTAACAATTATCGGCTTGGCCTCCACCAACATGACTCAAAGCGTTCGCATCAAACAGAACTGTAAACAAGATGTCCTCTGCCATGTCAGGGACCGGCTCAATATGGACTAGAAACGTTTATGGAATACATAAGCTAACAATTATAATCTGTTTCATCTAAGTGCACATTTTAAGGTAATTGCAGTGTCAACTTTGTTTTTCTTGGGAGTTCTTGCTTGAGCCAAGAATGCAGCACTCCACTATGCTGCTTGAGGAAATTAACTATTTATTTTTTGTTTTAAAGTAAAAAAACATGGTTAATAAACATAATAGTGTTAAAGTTAACCAAGAAGATGGCGTCTAAGAACCCTTAACCTAACCCACACCCCATGGTAATGCTTTATAATAATGCCTATTACTGCATTCACTAATGATAATTAATGTTTAATTTATGTACCCTCATTATATTATAAAATATTAATAATAATGATATAAATGTATGGATAATTGCTCTGTAAATAACTGATCATTAACCCGTCAATGAAGCACAGCTGTGGTTCCGGGGGGGTTGGGGTGAGTCTTATAAACATCTCATAAATGTACAGATTAAAATGAATTAAGGCTGAAGGGAGAGTTCATTCTAATATTATAATTATGAGACCGCCAAAGAAAGGATTGAACAAAGTTAGATTTAATCAAAAGGTGTTGGAGCTAAGACAAACAGGGTGCGAGAGAAAGAGAAAGAAAGAAAGAAAGAAAGAAAAAAGAGACAGAGAGCAGTCTTTAACACACAGTGGAAAACCACATTACATATCTTAAGGTTAATAAACGACTCAACAATTTATACAGAAATTAAGTTAGAATTGAGGCCTATATGAGATGGAGATAAAATGGCTGACTGACTTTCTTTAATGTGTTGCCTTTGAATCTGATGATACAGAGAGTAAAGAAACTCCTTGGAAGGCTTTGCAGTATCCTGTGTTTGCTATTGAATTCCAAGGAAACGTATATATGCCTGTAGCTGACCAAAGATTTTAGTAGAAGCTGATATAACATCATTATGCAGGCCAGTGCAGTGCTGTAGAGATGGTGCAGTCACGTGATCTGACCATTTCAGTCAACCAGCTCTCCGGCGTAGATTGTGAGCTAAACTTTCTTACAAGTTGGCCGTTTGCACAAATTGAGAAAAACTTCAATCGTGTTCATCTCACATTAGTGGGATGACATGAACGGGCCAACATTGACGACAAAACGTCTGTTAGTACATCCAAATACAGAGCTCAAAATCTCAATGATGCAGCAAGATCTGTACCAAGCAAGCACCTCGTTATATTAGAGGAATGTGTTAGATCGACACGCGTAATAGCGAAGGTAAAGCTCCCAATAATATTTACAACCAATCAATTCAGGCCAAGTAGATGCTGATAATGCATCTCCAACCAACTCCAGTCAAAAATGGAATTCCTGTGACTAAGAAAAGCCGGTGCAATATTGCTGTCATACGATTTTACTGTTGTGACTTTATTTGGACCCACAGTTGAAATAGGAACTCCCAAGTTTCGCTTAAAGTATTGCACTGCAGAAGAAGATCCAATTTATGACAAAGTGTAGCTCTCTTTTGATCCCCCAGAAAGCAATTACAGCAGTATTTGGTACAAAGCCACTTTGTCCTGGCAGGTTTGAGCACAAGCATTTACTGAACGCCTGAATCAACTTAGTTTGCACAGCCTGCAAAGGGCAAAGAGTACACAGCGCTTTCAGTTGGGGCCTTTTTAAGAATACAATTTGTATTTCAATAGTGTGGATAATTATCACATTACCTTGGGAAACCTTTGAATGCAGAAGTAGGTATTAAAAAAAGGAATGAAGTCGTAAAATGCAGAGTGACAGACAGGCAGACAGACATAGACAGAGATACAGACATACAGTAGAAAGAAAGAATCACAGACAGACAGATAGATACTGTAGACAGATAGAAAAGGTAAGCAGAAAAAAAGACAGATGCACGGACTGGGACGGGTGTCTAGGTAAACAAAGAGGAGGACAGATATTGACAGAATAATGCAGAGTAGAACCTCCACTCCTCCAGTGTAAACAGTGTGGGCTGGGTATAAACATGAGCCTTAACCGTAGCCGGGTCCACCTATCTCTGGGTTATATCCCACCCCCAGCCCAGCGCCGAGCCCAGCGCCGACGTGGGGAAAACTCCCACTACAGGAGATTATTTTGACGTATGTTCCACAGCAGTGAAATCCCCAGAGGAGTGCGTGTGTGCGATAGCTCAGCCGCCCACCAACACGATTATCCCCCCAACACCCTCCGCCGGCGCTGCCGCTGGCGGAGAGAGAGGCGGGCCCACCTTGAGACGGGCCGACGGGTGAACGCCGAGAAGAGACAGAACTGGCAGCTCTGAGCCTTCGGAGCGTCCCGGCACGTCCAGAGGATTCACTGGGGCCAGATCTGCTGAGCAGCCCGACAGATGTACTCCGAGATGTGAACTAACTGGCAGCGCTGAGCGACGCATCGTCCCGGGGCCTCATTGGCTGGACCCCCCGCTGGGGCCCCGCTGGGGCCCCGTCGGCTCTGCAGACCTGCCCCCGCTGAGCGAGTAGCCCTGTTAGCGAGTAGCCCTGCTAACAAGTAGCTTGGATAGCGAGTAGCCCGGTTAGCGGGTAGCTAGGCTCGCGAGTAGCCCGGTTAGCGAGTAGCCTGTCTAGCTAGTAGCCCGCCTAGCGAGTAGCTCACCTAGCAAGTAACCCAGTTAGCAAGTAGCTGGGTTAGCAAGTAGCCTGCCTAGCTAGTAGTCCGGATAGCGAGTAGCCGGATATGGACTAACCTGCCTAGCGAGTAGCCCCGGTTAGCGAGTAGCCCGCCTAGCAAGTACCCCGGGTAGCGTACAGCCCTGCTAGCCTACTAATCAGAGTCTGTGGTGTGCTGCGGGCAGCATATTGATTTCCCGGTGTGGTCCGACATGGATTTAAATACGCCCATCACTATTTCCTCGTGTGCGCTCCCCCCTCCCCGAGGTGGGAAGTAGGGAAGGGAAGTGTGTCTGCGTGTGTGGGGCGGGGAGCGAAGTGTGTGTGCGTGCGTGTCATTTTGATTCTAATTCTGCATGATCCAGGGCACACTTTGGAGACAGACTACGGGAGACAGAGAGAGTCAGAGAGGGAGATGATTGCACTGCGGGCGATGCACTTTTGAACTGGAAGTTGCCAGGCAACCGTTTAAGTGACGAGGCTTGCTTGGATGAAGTAGTTGGTAAACACTCCTGAATACTTGGAGCTGGATTGGCTGAAGGCAGCGTACGTTCAGACTGGGTTGAGCGGTCCTCCTCAGGACTGGGGGATGAGTCGGTTTAATGTGGGACTTGTACTGATCAGAGAGAAGGGCTGACCTGGCTAGCACGTCCACCAAACCCCCCCAGAAGAAAAAAGGAAAAGAAAAATCGATAGTTTCCCAGGAACCCCGCAGCTCTTTTCCGGAGTGAGAATGCCTGTCAGTTTGTTGCAGGAGTACTTTAACTCGGGGTTAGGTCTTGGTTTGAATGTTTCGGGAACAAGTTAAGACCCCCAGGGTTTCACGGACACTGAGTGCCGGTCTAGCCGTAGATCGGCCGGTGGTTTGAGTCTGAAGTCAGACTCCTGTCTCTGAGCAGAGAAAACAAGGCAGAGAGAGACTCCTGTCCATGAATGTGTCTGACGCTATACTTCTCTGGTTGTGACACTTTTCTCTGTTAAAACTCCTGAACAAGTATCAAAGCACTTAAAAAAAAAGATATATATTTATATTTATATTTACACAACCTCAAACTTAGCTTCAATGGAGGCTGAATTCCGTCTCCATTGACGTTCAGTTTGAGGGTGCCCTTAACTCTAACAGGAGCGCTCTGAGAGTATCTGCTCTCAATGTGTAGCTATCACGACTAGGGGAATAGAACAACGGGCACTAAATACCAAACTAATCCTTGAATGGGATATAATGTGATTTTTTTCAAATGCGTCGACATAGAAAATGTCCTGTTGCCTTTAAAGGCTAGTGTGTTTATCCTTATCTCTTGCGAGACATCACACACTGGATGGACGGGTCTGCTGGCTCACTCTTCTGGTAGCTCATCATGAATAGCTCTAGCGATGTCTTTGACAAGGCATTCATTTCATTGCAGTTCGAAATAAAATGTAGCATTGTTTTTTAAGCAGTGAAGACAATCGATTCTTGGCTGATACTTGAACTGATAATGCGATGTGTATGTTTTATTTGCGCCAACCAATACATACATTCATTCAAAGCATACTAATGCATTTACTTAGGATAGGGTAATATCTTTAAATGCTTGCCCGTGAAAACCAGTTGAACCCACCGATCAATGCAAGAGAAATGACTGTTCTCCTATTTGCCGCTATTTGGGCAGAGCTGGACAAGTTGGCATTGTGGAGTTGCATTTATATTTAGTCCACCTCCTGCTTAGCAGCTTCAGCCACCCCTTAGCTCACCTAACAACGCCTCACCAAGGAATGAACATGATAGGAGCCTGGGTTCGAGGGGGCCCATGGGCTGCTCTAAGCTGATGAGACTCTACAAGGCCCACTCCCTGTGTTTCAGGGATAACAGGCCTTCACCAACAGACCTAACTCTTTTACGGACCTTCCAGGAACATTATTTGGCCGGGTTACCAAAATCGATGTGAAGTGAGTTAATACCTTTTTACACCGGCTGTAACCAACATTCCCAGCAGATTTGAGGCCAATCCATGCTCAACTTTTCGAGCCATCCCGCACACAGACACAGATGAAAACATATCCGCCATGGTAGAGGTAATGCAACTCAGAGAAACCGCCATTCGGTAAGGCACCGTCCAAAGACGACATCCAGTATTCAAAGGAATCTGTTGTGATACCAGCTATCTATTTAAATATATTCTACAAATGGATTAAGAGTGTCTGACAACAGAAATACATTAACGTTACTGCAGTGACTGCAGGTTTTCCGAGGCGTTATTTGGTAGGATCGTGTTTACTATTCAGAAGGAATTACAGCTCAGCGCTGGGAAACGCACAGTTGAGAACTGATTTCCAAGGATTATTAAGGAATAAAGAAATCACGTGAAAATGAGTGCCAGAGATTATCACTGCCGAGATGTTATACAATACCTGGCCTTCGCTATTGTAATTCTTACATGCCGTGGAATTTGAGCGATAAGAGACTCAATTAAATAAATAAAAATAAATGTGGATTTGAAGAAAACCAAGTTGTGTCAATATTTGTTTTTCTGCGCTTTGCAACAAATTATTTTTTGGGTTTCTGCCAAGCAATATTTAAAGGTGGGTGGTGTGATAATGATTAAGTCCTATTCCTACTGCCTAAACACACCAAGGCTGTAAAGGAGAGTGCAAGCTCAAAGCGCATCCGCTGTCAAAGCGCTCCACTCTGACCAAGGCCTCCCCGCCACAGAGAGGCCACAGAGAGGCCTCAGAGAGGCCTCAGAGAGGCCACAGAGAGGCCACAGAGAGGCCACAGAGAGGCCACAGAGAGGCCACAGAGAGGCCTCAGAGAGGCCACAGAGAGGCCTCAGAGAGGCCACAGAGAGGCCACAGAGAGGCCTCAGAGAGGCCACAGAGAGGCCACAGAGAGGCCACAGAGAGGCCTCAGAGAGGCCACAGAGAGGCCACAGAGAGGCCTCAGAGAGGCCACAGAGAGGCCACAGAGAGGCCACAGAGAGGGGCCACAGAGAGGCCACAGAGAGGCCACAGAGAGGCCACAGAGGGGCCAGAGAGAGGCCAGAGAGAGGCCACAGAGAGGCCAGAGAGAGGCCACAGAGAGGCAACAGAGGGGCCACAGAGAGGCCATAGAGAGGCCAGAGAGAGGCCACAGAGGGGCCAGAGAGAGGCAACAGAGAGGCCACAGAGGGGCCAGAGAGAGGCCACAGAGAGGCCAGAGAGAGGCCACAGAGAGGCAACAGAGGGGCCACAGAGAGGCCACAGAGAGGCCAGAGAGAGGCCACAGAGGGGCCAGAGAGAGGCCACAGAGAGGCCACAGAGGGGCCAGAGAGAGGCCACAGAGAGGCCAGAGAGAGGTCACAGAGAGGCAACAGAGGGGCCACAGAGAGGCCACAGAGAGGCCACAGAGAGGCCACAGAGGGGCCAGAGAGAGGCAACAGAGAGGCCACAGAGAGGCCACAGAGAGGCCACAGAGGGGCCAGAGACGTTTCCACAGATAATTCAAATGACCTTGACCAGTAATTCTGCTGGGCGGCTTCGGTCGCCAGTCCTGTACGTTTCAAACCCTGATTGTTTTTTTCAAAATCTCAAACTTCCTTCACTCACTGAATAGATGCGTTTTAAAGATGTGTGAAAATAATATTTACGAAGGACCTCATAGTTTGTTGTGCGACCATATTTGATGGAATAACCTGGAAGGGTATAGGGCCCGTGTCCTTGGATTAAATATATAATAAAACGGGGCAGCAGAGAATGCTTTAAGGAGCAGAGCCTTAAGCAGAGCACATAGTGGAATTGAAGGAGACATATGCGCTGTATACATCCCACTCCCGATGAATCTCCCATAGGTAGAAACCAGTGGACAGGTATCTGCCCTCTGCGTTGTCCATTCAAACAGCATAGATGCATGGATGGGTTAGTCCAGAAGGAAGTCTTATTCATATATTTGAATAGCAAAGCATTAAGGCCCAAAGCAACATGCAGTGGTTCAAAACACAATGCCTCGGGCTGTTGAATGGATGTCGACCTGATAAATACTCTGCAAAGGGATGCGTTGAATACTTTACGTAAGCATACACACTGGCACAGGCGCACACACACACACACACACACACACACACACACACACACACACACACACACACACACACACACACACACACACACACACCTCTTATAAAAAAACTCAGGATTTCACTTCTTAATTAATTAACGGCAGCACTTGTTCAAGTTGTCCATGCTGGGACGATCAACTTTGAGAGTGTGCCCCTCCATCAGTAACCTTGATTATCAAAGAGATCATCAGACCTAAGGAACGTGCTGTGATGAATAATAGATGGCGAGGGAGGAAGCGGACATCATTTCATCCCGATGTCACGGCGACGATGTCTGCCAGAGACTCACATCGCTAATAACACTTTAACTGCTCCTGAGATCGAATGTCGGTCGATGTTGAAAAATAAGTATTTACCCCATTTTGGTGTTTCCAAAAACAGGATACTAACTAGCAAAGCGGTTAGTTGTTTTTTTTAGATCTCGTGGATGATAGCATAATGTGTACAGCGCGCTTCTGATTCAATTGGTGACCACGTCTCCACTCCTTCGACGGGCGGAAAGGCCTTGCTCATAAGCGCCACGGTTGTGGGGATAATTTTGCGGAACTATTAAATGCTTCTTTGTTTGGTTCCATTTGCTGATGCGGCGGCTGGGTTGCCTGCACCACAAGGCTAGGGAACGGCAGGCGAAGGCGTCAGCAGAAAATAAAGGTCTCCAGATACGGCTGTCGAAGAGAGTGAGCGGTGGTCAGGCGCCAATGCAGTCCAATCAAAGACAAACTTTGATTGGACACGATGGAAACGATGGGTGAATACTGTAGGGATATATATATATATTTGGTTCTGCAGAACAGCTGGTAGTATCGGCTCGCTTTGACTGAGTATTTTCTTACCATGGCCATGTGATTTAATCTTCTTCTTCTCTCATGCTACCAGGCTGTGAAATAGGAGAGGACTCCCTGTGGAGGGCAGAACGACACCTCAATCAGGCCGGAGAACACGGAGGAACATCTCAGAGCCATAGAGCTGTGGCTACGCCGCCATTAACCCACTGCTTTGACACGTGAGTCAATGAGTGTGTGGTCAGCATGACGACCGTCTGACGTGGACCCTGCTGGTGGGATGGCAGAGCCCTTGGGGGCGGGAGAGTCGTGCTGAATTTCTGTTTCATTTCACTTTGTAATTTTCTGAGCCTTTCAGTAGTGAGTCTCTCTCTCCCTCTCTCTCTCTCCCTCCCTCCCTCCCCCTCTCTCTCTCTCTCTCTCTCTCTCTCTCTCTCTCATTTCAGCATGACTCCTATGACGCATAAACACCTATGTAGAAATATCTTATTTTACGTAATAACAGATGCTAGGAAAACAAGCAAATTCATAGAAACAGGAATTTGCTTTTGAGGGCGTTTGATGTGCAAGCGGTGTGCATCAACAACAGGACGAGGATTTCACGAAGAAGAATCTACAGACCCCAGAGGCGTTGGACGATGGCCTCGCTGGGGGAAGCGGCCCATGACCCGGGCTCGTTGACCTGTTGACCCCACGCCCTGTAGCTCTCCTTCAGACGACGGGCAGGGTTCCTCACATGCTTGTTCTCCTCGCGGGGATAAGCTGTGTGTGTGAACGGAGCGATCGAGTGTGACGTGACACCGCCGCGGAGCTACTGTTAGCCTGTCATTTACTACACAGTGAGTCAATGAGTGTGTGTGATCACCATGGCAACCCGACCGGCCGAGGGCGTGGCTGGGATGACGGCGGGGCCCCTGGGAGCCTGCTGGTCGTCCTGCGTTCCTGTTTCAGTTCAGTTCATCCTTCATTCTGAGTACGGGCTCGTCCGCTGGGCCCATTCAGAAGACTTTCGGGGTCAGACACTGAGTTGTTGCCATTTTATCTCACCGCACCACTGACTCTGCGTTCTGTTGTCAATTTCAGAGCCGCTATTTCTGTGTTTATGTTTAAACGGCTTCAATGGCAGAAGCGAAAGACTTCACCAGACTTTATAGGCAGAGTCCAAATTTTTGTTTTCTGTGGGTCACCCTGGTCACACACATTACGTCGTCATATTTTCTTTCGAGTCCCTCCTATATGACACTGATTGGCTCAGTGATCATTAACATTCCATGAATCGCTGAGGTTTGGAAAACGTGGGAGATCACTAATAAGCCCAAACCAATGACACACAACAGCAGCGCCATACCTGACTCATTAGGCTTCCTGTGTCATTGCTGGCTCATAGTGGTTCACTTGGTATTAGATTGCACCATTCAGCCCGTGCATGAGTCACGTGTTGCAGTCCCTGCGGTGGTTTCACTGGGATCGAAGCGACGCCACGCCCGCTCCTCACAAAGGAGCAAATATTCTGTCTCAATAATAGAATATCACCAGTCAATAATTTGTGTCTTCAAGATCCAATTGTAACCAGGTAACCAGTCTAGCATTTACTCTAATTCGGCTATTGAGTCCGTTGTCATGGCGATATCAATCACGTTATATTAGCCCCAGTGTTGCCACTATTCATGTCCCAGGGGCAACGGTTTAGCCAAAGACAACACACAGTCAGTCAGTCAGTTAGACTCTCTCTCTGCTTTTTCAACCTTCCTATTTTTTCATTCATACGATTTTTTTCTAATAAACTCAAAGTTAGCATTTTTCATTTTCCCCTTTCTGCCCAATCTCACTAAAGATCTCCAGTGTGTCCCCGGGGAGAGGATCCAAGTAAAAGACATGCACACTTCACTGTGCACGAGGTCATTCTTGCGATAAAGCAGGAGGAGTAGGAGATCGAAGAACTAGATTGAAGAACAGAATCATGAAATAATCAAAATCTGATTATTTCTTTTAGTTTCTGTGAGGCCAGAGAACCCCGCCTTCTGATTGACCTAGCATAGAAACATGTTTTAGTATTTTCCCCCTCGGCCGACCCACCAGCCGCTCCATAAATTTCCATACAAACATGACATTAGCTATTCCTCCAGTGAATGTTTGTATGTCTGCCCCGAGATGGGCGTGGTTTTACATGTGTTGGATTCCATTTTGGTGCAACTCATCAAACTCATTTGCTTGCTTGTTAATGTACAGTAATCGAGGAGGACAGGAAATGTGTGTGTGTGTGTGTGTGTGTGTGTGTGTGTGTGTGTGTGTGTGTGTGTGTGTGTGTGTGTGTGTGTGTGTAATTATGTAGCCTAGTGCATTTATGTGTTTTCATGCCTCAGTGAGTCTGTGTGTTTATGTATGTTTGTGTGCTAGGGTATGTTTGGATTTATGCTTTGTTTGTGTATGTGTGTTTATTATGTATTTGCGTGTTTTTGACTTGTGTGTGTTTGTGTGTGTGTGTGTGTGTGTGTGTGTGTGTGTGTGTGTGTGTGTGTGTGTGTGTGTTTGCGTGTTTGTGTGTGTCTGTACTGGGAGCCTCTGCCGTGGAGTTTGAAATATGTGTTTTTTCATTATGATTTCAGCGACAGAAGACAGTGCTGGAATTGATTTCTTTCTCTATTGGTTTTGTAAAGATGAGTTCTTTATAGCAGCCCGTACATCATCTTAAGGAGCTCACAGTTAAAGATTAGCTCTCAGTGAACCCCTTGTCCTATCTCACTGTGGACTGGAATAGCTGTTAGATACCCAGAGACAAAGCCGTTTCTCTAAAGCAAACCCTCTGCTCCTAAGACACTCAGCTACTACTGCTACAACTAAAACTACACCTTATATAATACTGCAGTTCCTCTGAAAACAATCTTCTACTCAAACACTAAAACTAACACTACCTCTAATTCAATACTAACGTTCATCTTATAACAGTGATTGACAAAAAAATCACTAAAACGATGACTACCTCTACTACTAATACAATACTACTTTGACTGCTATTATGGCTTATAGTTTTTTCTCCGTTAAATGCTTTTCCAAATTGTATAGCACTTTGTCACTGCTGTTAGAAACAACCACATAATATCATATTTATAAATAATGTTTATTTGGCTCCTTGCTGCTACTTCTCTAACGGTTTTTAAAACAATCTTCTACTCCTTTAAGACTCTACGCAACAATTACAACTACATCTTATTCTTCTAGTACTGCTACTACTACAGCTAGAGGCAGGCATTAAACCCCAACCGGTATAGTGTAGAACTGAAGGGTCCTGACGCAGGAGGAGGTCGACCCTAGTCCCAGCGGGGGGGTCCCTATCTTCCTCTGGCGCTTCTGCTTTAATAAGCCTGCAAGTTGTGGACAAGGAATAGATAGTTCAATTAACTCGCATAAAACAGAGGGCATTTGGGCACAAGGTGAGGCTTATTGGTCTACTTCTGAAACAGTCTGAATAAAAACAGAATAAAACCATGAAAAAAACGAATAAAGAAAAAGACAGAGCAAGAGAAGAGTGTGGAAATGAAGTCCTAACTTTAGAGTGTGTACATAGAGTAAATACTAAAGTATGCCCCTTTAGGTTTCGTGGCAGTGTTTGAGGATACACAGTGTCTGTGTATCGAATTGTTGAAATCTAATTCTCACATTACGCTTTATCATTAATAATAGCTTCTTCTACCAGTCCACCCCCCCTCCCCCCCCCCCCCCCCCCCCAGTATACTGACTCGTACTGGTACTGGTTGGTGGAGCTTTGCCCATACTGGTTGGTGGTTGGTGGTTGGTGGTGGACCCATACGACCAGTATACTGACTCAGCGTACTGGTTGGTGGTTGGTGGTGGACCCATACGACCAGTTTACTGACTCAGTGTACTGGTTGGTGGTTGGTGGTGGACCCATACGACCAGTATACTGACTCAGCGTACTGGTTGGTGGTTGGTGGTGGACCCATACGACCAGTATACTGACTCAGCGTACTGGTTGGTGGTTGGTGGTGGACCCATACGACCAGTATACTGACTCAGCGTACTGGTTGGTGGTTGGTGGTGGACCCATACGACCAGTATACTGACTCAGCGTACTGGTTGGTGGTTGGTGGTGGACCCATACGACCAGTATACTGACTCAGCGTACTGGTTGGTGTTGGTGGTGGACCCATACGACCAGTATACTGACGCAGCGTACTGGTTGGTGGTTGGTGGTGGACCCATACGACCAGTATACTGACGCAGCGTACTGGTTGGTGGTTGGTGGTGGACCCATACGACCAGTATACTGACTCAGCGTACTGGTTGGTGGTTGGTGGTGGACCCATACGACCAGTATACTGACGCAGCGTACTGGTTGGTGGTTGGTGGTGGACCCATACGACCAGTATACTGACTCAGCGTACTGGTTGGTGTTGGTGGACCGATTCCACAGGGCGGCTGTATGATGAACAGAGCTCAGAGCGCCGTGCCTCTCGATTGATTAAAGCACAAGTTGGTGTCCGTCTGTTTGGACCACAAACGTCAGACAATTAAGCAGCGCTGGGTACCGCCCGAGCGTGACCACCGCCCTGAACCGGGCTCCCACCCTGACCAATTACAATCACTCCACTCAACAACACCCCCAGCGCGGCTCCGGAGGTGGGGGCTGCTGACGGCACAACCACTTAGTGTTGGCTCCCAGGGGGAGGTCTCTCTCTCTCTCTCCCTCCCCCCCATCTCTCTCACCTTTCTCTCCCTATAATTATCCCTTGCTCTCTCTCTCTCGCTCCGACCCTTTTGCCTGTCGCTTCCTCCTTTTCACCTCCTTTCGCTCCATGGTTCTCCTTTGCTACATCTTTCTCCCTCCCTCCTCGTCTATCTCTCTGCAGTTGCTCTCCCCCTTTCTGTTTTTTGTCTTTATCCCTCTCCCCCCTCTCCTTTTCTCCCTCTCTATGATAGTTATCCCCCCATTGTCCTGTTTATATTATTTTTTATTTTATCTCTCTTCATTCCTCTTTCTATACGGCTCCTTCTGAGATTTCTCTCCTTCACTCTACACCCCCCCGCCCCCCCCCATCTATAATATGCTCAGCTCCAACCTGCTCCATATCTCAGAATTCAACCATTAACACCCCCCCCTCACCCAACCCCTGCAGTGGGGGGGATTGATGTTATTAGACGGCTGGGGGGATGGGCGGCGGCTCTATGGAAGAACCTTAGAGCGATGTCTCCTCAGTCTCCTGTCGATTCCGGTGTGAAGGAATTCACCCTAGCCCCTCTGGAAGGAGGGGCTAGGGGCCGGCAGCCATTAGAAGCTGGCTGGTGTGTGACCTCATCGCAGCCCCCTGGGAGAGGGGGGGCCACCTCTGTAAAGAGGAGCCCCTCCCCGGAGAGGCGGGAAAAGTTCAGCCCAACCAATGACCAGAGAAGATGGCTTCCGCTGCCATGACAACCTCGGGACCTAATTAACGATGTAATCAATGTGATAGGAAAACAACAATCACAACAATAACGCCGTCATATGTGTCACCATATTATAATAATGTCCTAATCAAAATGCTCATCAGAATTATAGTCATCACATCATCATCAGCCCTAACGATGATTAAGGGTTAGTCTCAGCGTCACTGGCACTGAGACTAACCCTAAATCATCATCAGACCTAACGATGATTTAGGGTTAGTCTCAGCGTCACTGACACTGAGACTTACCCTAAATCATCATCAGACCTAACGATGATTTAAGGTTAGTCTCAGCGTCACTGACACTGAGACTAACCCTAAATCATCATCAGACCTAACGATGATTTAGGGTTAGTCTCAGCGTCACTGGCTCTGAGTCACCGTCGTCAGGAAGAGTGACAGGCCCAAGGTCTTTAACGACTCCTGCTCCCATAATGCCTTGCTCACCCCCCCCCCCCCACCTCAGCCTGACCTCCACCGTGACCCAAACCCCACCTGAACCCCATCTATAAAACAGCCCCCCGCCCCAACGCATACCATTACCGTCCACGCCCCAGTGCATTGTGGGAATAAGTCGCGGCGCCAGGTGAGTGACAGGACAGGGCACGACATGTCAACGCGACAACCGCTCGCCTACTGGGGCGCCGGAGGAGACGATGAGTCTCCGTCAAACCTCTGCTCCGCGGGCTAGCGACGGATCATTAACACGGCTTTCTTCCCTCTCTGCCTCCCCCACTTGCTTGGCTCCTCCCCCCCACGCTTGGCTCCTCCCCCCCACGCCTGGCTCCTCCCCTCCTCTACGCAACATTAAACTGCAATCACGTTGACTGATCGCGGTCATCGGCGCATTAAGGGGGGTGGGGGGCTGTCATGGGCCTGGCCTGGGTTAGTTTGGGGAGGGGGGTTAGAATGATGGGCTTCCGTCTGGGCTTTGGACAGCCGTTCTGGATCCTTCTCTCTGGGGGGCGGGCAGGTTTCTGATTTCATTTGGTGACCTATTTCCTGATTGGCCGAGCTAAAGTAAACAGCAGTTTGTTTATGGCCTGGAGTGCTTATGCACGTCGTTAGGTTAAGTAGTTAATTTAGGCTAAATTGAAGGAGAGAAATTTGAAATGGCTGGCTTAGAGTTGTCGCTATATGAACTGGTTTCATTAATTAAAACAAAAATTATTCTGAACTCAGTACTTGTGTGAATAATAAGCGTTATGTTTAGTTAATGTTTTGTCTTTTATTTTAATTTGTTATATATACCAACAGACGCCTCGGGTTTCAATGAATTAGACTAATCGTTGCAATAGTCCTGCTATAATGAACACGGCATTGAATATGTGGAGAGAGGCATTAAACCAGCTCTTTATTTATGAAAAGCAGCCAGAAGGATGTATGGGTCGGGGTTTGTAAAGCGCGGTGCTATCCGATGAGCAGGATGCGCACCATGCTATTCGACTCTGGATTTTAATGTTGTGTGGGGGGGGAAGTTTGAATCTTTAAGCCGGAAGAAATTATTTGAAAAAAAAATCTGTTTTGTTCTACAATCACGGAGAGCCAAAAAATGCTTTCAGGTTGTTATTTTTTGTACTTTGGGTCAGGGCTGTTGGCTCCCCTGTGAATCCTTTTAGTCAAATTCAGTTTCAATAATTGGAGACAGGTTTTGCCTCACCACTTGATCAGCAGGTGTAGGGCAACAGTATCAGCCAGCAAGAGGTTATGCGTGCAATAGCGCACGTTTAACCTATAGAGGGAGTCGTCTGATGCAAACCAATCTACGAGTGGAGTTAAAGTTCGGCTGCCCTTTAAGACAGCTAGCGTTGTGGGATCGTTTCTCTGATAGCCTTCTTGGCTTCTGAGGTGTCATCATATTTTAGGCTCAATGGAGCCACAGACTTTGGGGGCGAAGCAATTCATGGATTCAAAAACCCACTGGCTTCCCTAGCTCAACTGATGTAAGCATTTATATAATCTGAACGAAATCTCAAATATGGAATCAAATGCTTCCCAAGGAGTTATATTGAAATATTTTAGGTTGATATATATATATATATATATATATATATATATATAATACAATCTTGCAGCTGAATATAATTTGGCTCGAAGCTGCTATCGGAATGGCCAGTAGTCACATTGCATGAGAACCTTGAGATTCAATAAAAAATATTTGATAAAAAATGAAATTGGGGCAGGCAAAAATAGCTGATTGCAGCATTCATACATGTACTAATGTAAAATGCATACACTTGATATCAGAAGACACCAAATACTGAACATGCGTTGCCACACCTAAAAATAAATAAATACATTTTCAAAAGTCAAGTTGGACAAAAGTGTTCACAAATGGATTCCGTCCCTCAGAATCAGGCCCCTGGGGGCTCCAGCACATTGCTCTCTTTCCCTTTCCAACAGACCAGGGAAGCAGACAGGAGGAAGGAAAAACTTTTCAACAGGGATTGAGGAAATAATTCCTCAGTTCCCATTGGACTCCACTGTCATTATGTTCCTTCAGATGGTATTCCCTGAAGCCCAGCCCCACCATAACCCAAACACACACACAGACACACACACACACACACACACACACACACACAGACACACACCCAAGCGTTGTATATACCTACAGCACTACCTAGCACACTGACATAAGAAGACATTATTTTTCTTTTGTTCATTCATTGGCTTCGATCGCTTTGAGGACTCAGTGTTGCATCCTGGGTAAACAATGTAATCCCTGGATTCAGGGCCTCTCTACGAGATCACTCCCACTCCCCCGCCTCTGTGATTACAGAGCTACGGCATAAATGAACACATACACACACACACACACACACACACAAGTCCGCCGCTGTAGAATGAGACACTTTTCCAGCGGGTTTTTGAGAATTGGCGGCTGTCCTTCACCGGTGGGGTCTTATTGATGCCGGTCGCAGAGGGCGCCCTGTAGAGGGTTTGACCCACCAAGGCGCTAACCCTTGTTTTGGTCTTAGTTGCTGCCTCTTTGCAGGTTATTGCTGGCACTGGGGGTGTAATCATGGCAAAGCCCCAGCTTAATGACTGTCTTTGGGCTGGGAAAAGAGCTTGCTGCGAGAATCCGACAAATAACTTCAAGTAAACACGAGACGCAATTCAACCTTCTTAGGTTTTTTATCCCTGCAAGCGTGAATGTACAAACGCATCTTGAGTGTGGCTCGGATTGTGTTCACAGAGGCAACACTAGAGCAAGAGTCAATCTCAAAAGATCAGCACGCTTCGGAAATGCATGGTTAAATTCTTCCTCTGTTGATACTTATTTAGTGAATATCCAATATATAACTGCCGTAAAATTAACCAAATTGAAGCTTTGGATATGGTTTAATTAATAGTATTACTTATAACTGTTTTCAACAGCTAAGGTTGTCTTTTGATTCAGCATAGTGTTAATAGATTATATTGGAAAAACAAGATGAGATGGTCCTTTACCCCTAAAACTTGAAATAGGCTTTGGCTGTAATGAGTATTGTTAGTAAATATGGGTTTTATAAATATAATGGATCTCACAAGGCCTTTTGCAGAGTTCACCGCCGTCTTGCCGAAATGTTCCCAAGGCATTTTGAGTGTGAATCTGGAAAACCTCTGTTTGAAGTGTCATGTGGCCCTAACCACTTGGACCTTCCCCTCAATTCGAACAAGAGTAGGGACACCCTACCTCAACGCTTGAACCCGCAAACCGGAGGAGTACGGCTAACTGGTATGGGCAAGGGACGAATTAGGATTGGGCCAAAGCCTTGGTAGTAAACAATTCTGGAATTTCTTTATGTTGGGCCACGCAGGTGGCCTGTCTTACTGTTTTATACAGTGTTGTGCCTGAACGCGTTCACTGAACGAAAGTTCATGAACCCGTTCATATTTTGGGCGAACGTGAACTGAACGTACCGTATTACTGCCTGATGAACGTTACTGTGAACTCGTTCATTCTGGTGTCAGTGAACGGCACGCTCACTTTGTTTAACTTCGTTCAATGGGGGGGTTATTTCTCTATCAACACGGCGGATGCGCGCGCAGATCGCCGTGTTGTTTGACCGGTTGCCATGGTAATCTCCATGCGGTTCATTTGCAGTTGAGGTGTTGCCAGCTTACTGTTACATTAAACTGTAATCAGACAACGCGGTTATATGCTATAGAGCCTAGTGTATCTGTGATATAAAGGCTGAGACGAATTTCGAATTATAAATATGTACAATCCATAACGTTAGCTCTCTCTGGCTCATAGCTCAGCGGACTAGAATATCTCATAGAATCATTGCTTGTTGGCCGGAAACGGAAAGGGGGGCTGTTCACGTTTGGTTGTAGTCTTTTCGCTCGGTTCTCCGTCTCATCAGTAGGGCTAGAACCGAGCTAAAAGACGACAACCAAACGTGAACACTCCCCCCATTCCGTTTCCGGCCAACGAGCAATGAGTCTTCCAACAGAAATCAATGGGATTTACAAAATGCGCTAAATGTGCAATAAAACACGATAGAAACCGTATTTCGCTACGATACTTGATTCAACCACTCTATATCATCCTAGACAAACCACAAAGGGGGCTCAATGTTCAAAATACCAGAAAAAACGAAAAGCTCACAGCAACATATTGAAAAAAAGAACTATGAACTAGTTCATTTTTTGGAACTGTGAACTTAGTTCAAAATTTTGAATTATGAACGTTTAACTGAACTAGTTCATTTTAAGATTTGTGAACTGAACTTTGAACTAGTTCACGAAGAAAGTGAACTTTCCCAACACTGGTTTTATAATCCTAAACCTTGCCTATTTCATTGTGCATGTCTTATGTATGCAATGTGTCTGTTTATGTCACTTGTTGTTTGTGATTGTGCTGCTATCACGTTTCTGTCTAAAAGACGTTCCTGACCCCAATAAGAATTGAATAGAAGTTACTTTCAAAATAATACAATTGTCTGGTAGTGTATTGTTACGCCGCTTGACATATTTCTACTTAAATCTCCCAGATGACCATATGAAAATTTGTCGTTGGCCCATAAAATGTGTGAAAAAAACACTATTAAAGCACCATTTATTAAAGTCATGTTTTCAGATATTGCAGTCATTAGACGTACTGAATAGTACGATTCAAATGACATGAGCCCTGAATGTTGCCTACTTAGTAAGAACATCCTCCCTGTTTTCTTTATAAGATATACCGATGAATTGACTGTCCAAAAAAAACATTTGAACAGAAGACACTAATTCAAGGCAATAGTACTCATAAATATCTCTGAAACAGCCACGGAATATAGTTATGATAGTCAGAAAAAATAAGCGAATATGTGAAAAAGAAAAAACAGCAAAAAATAAACTGCCAATTAAATAGTCTGATGGGTTGACAGCTGCCTGTGATCTTTCAATCACAGGGTGTGTGTGTGTGTGTGTGTGTGTGTGTGTGTGTGTGTGTGCGTGGGTGGATGTGTGTGCATGGAGGGAGGCGGGGTTGGCCCGTGGTTCAACAAGTCGATCTGCAGGGACTTTCTATGATGAATGGAGAGAGTAAAGCGAGAGAGATGGGGAGCGAGAGAGTGAGCGAGCGAGAGAGAGAGAGAGAGAGCCGGAGCAGTTGAGCCCATTACTACTAGTGACATGTGGGGATAGATGTTGTCCTCATTTGGCTTCAGACTACTGCAGCTGAGGGTTCTCCCATCGCTGGGATCTCATTAGTGGACAGGGAGCCCTCACCCCCCCCCCTCAAAGCTCCATGTTCTCTAGCCTGGTGAACATCTGGCCAGGTGAGGCCACTGTATAAGGCGTGTTCTCTAGCCTGGTGAACATCTGGCCAGGTGAGGCCACTGTAAGGCGTGTCCCTTACAGCGCGCCTTACTCTCGCCCCCTCTGACCGTGATAGGGGAATCGACCTGACCAGATTAGACACAAAGTATAAACAGCCAGTACACACTACCTGCTGAAAACTGATGTCTGAAATCGGTTACATTGAGAATAATATTGAGAAATACAAGTGCAGATGTTTCTTGCGAACGTCCGCCAATCAGACCGTCACTGCATTTAAACCGCTCGTCAATCTGTTGGAGTTAGCCTGTTCCGTTTGAACCCCATCTGCCAGTCTGTTTGTCCTGCTGTCGCCATCCAGTTGGCCACCGGTTTGTTCTGTTTTCTTACTGCTGGTGCATGTCTGCCTTGCCCATTTTGTATTTTGTCATTTTTTGTATGATTATTTGTATGATAATTCTTTTAACAATTGACATTTTATCTGTTTCGACTTTGGGGTGAACTTTCCTGAAACGTGTCAAGAAGGTAAGCCTACAGTATATAAAGTATATATACAATGTATTGTTTCTGTATTGAAATATATGCTGCTGCTTTGGCTTATACATATTTGCAGGTTTAAAGTAATCGATAGACTTAAAGTGAAATGTTTGATATAAATATAATTTTTTTCAAAGGTCATTTTTTGTTATGTATATCCCTTCATTAGTTCTGAATGAAACACCAAAGTAGGCAGGTGGGGAAACATTAGACTTTCGATAGAGTCCAGTGACTCTCTGAGAATTCTGAAAATGACATGAGATGGTTATTTAATGGCAGTACATTTATTTATTCACGTTATTAAAACCCATTTTCAGCCCAGCCTTGGGCGACTGGCCTTCATGCTGTAATGAGTATTCCGACATGGTGCTGCCTGTCCTCCGTGAACTGCTCAATCCAAGAAGAAAGAACAATGAATTCAAGTGGTGTTATGGTGTCTTCAGTGCTTAAATGTTACCTTTCATATTGGTTGGAAAGACCGATCTATATTTGGAAGGGATTTATTTGAGCAAATGATAAACTTTATTTCAGTTTTTGTTGGACCCATTTTATAATGTAAATTATAGCAGCAAACTCACACAGGGTTTTAGGAGTTTGGATTCCGGGGATATTCCTAATAGAATAACTACAATAGTTAGTTATCGGGAGGGAAAAAAACGTCCAAA
This sequence comes from Pollachius pollachius, assembly GCF_949987615.1. Classification (NCBI taxonomy): domain Eukaryota; kingdom Metazoa; phylum Chordata; class Actinopteri; order Gadiformes; family Gadidae; genus Pollachius; species Pollachius pollachius. Next base: position 23,190,901 of record NC_136945.1, on the reverse strand, counting down.
ACGGACAAATTGAAATTCTGCAAATGAATAACCTGCAGGTGACCGAGGCAAATACATTATATCAGGTTCCCAGAGGTGGCCATTTTGAGTATGAATGTACCAATGTGTTTGGCCCAAAGAGTCGCCATTACTTATCTGGGACCCGGAGACGGTGCGCTGACTGCTGTGGGCTGTTCCGGCTCCCCTAAGCCAGCTGACAAAGAGCCGCCCTGGGCTCCACCAGCCCCACAAAGACCGCTGGTTCCCCACGCGGCCTGAACCCGGCCCCCCGCCTGTACACCTAGTCATCTTACCTCCCCGCTCAGCCACGTCTCCACGGCGCCTCTGAGATTTACTCTGATTCTCCTTTCTCACTGTTTTCCGACCGTGTCCGTTATTTTATATTTTGCTCGTCTTTCCGGGGGGGGAAGGGGACAAACCGAACGCACAAAGTATAATCCTAAACCTGTAAAGTAGAGCGTTATACGACTGGTGAAGGGACCACAATGAGGCTGCTTATAGAAGCAGCCTCCTCGCTGTATTACATCACAAACAGAATACCAGCATTATGCTGTTTATACGGTTCAAGGGTGTACTATTATTGCCTGTAGTTTGTTGTGTAACCACACTATGTCGTCAACTCCTACACAATTATATTATGCCATCATTCAAAGCATCGTCACATCCTCCATCAAAACACGGCTGCAGCTACACACAAAACACGTGTGTGTGTAGATAGATCGTCCGTCGATCAGCCAAAATAGTTAGCCTACCCTTTGAGGCGGAGAGATTCTATTGATGCCAACACACCATTAACGAGGCAAAGAGGTCCTCCAGACCACAGCCGCTCTGCTGTGCACCCCTCCCCACTGCTGCCCCCCAGAACACAGATACACTCCATGTGCATCACGTCTTCCCAACTGCATTACAGACACTCAATAAAAAGCATTCTTCCTTCCTTATTGAGTTAAATGTTTTCTTCTTCTCTTATGTTATCTTATGTTGAGCTGATGAGGTCCAATCCAACTGTGAGGTCATTAAACATTTGAAGGGAATTCAAAGCTAACAATGTGGTTCGACCTCTGGGTCGATAATGAATACAGACGTCACAAACCGACATCGTCTCATTACATCAACCCTCCTCTCCTTCGCGATTATCTGACCGGCCTCAGAAGATACTTCACACACCGTCACATGCGGTGCACTTAGAATCTCCCATAAATAAATGAAAATGTGATACGTGAGAAATACCTGTGAGACCTGGGGAGTTGCACAAGTGACCGCGGAACAGAGCGGTCGGTGGAAGGGTCCGGTTAAACATCCTATTTAAATGCATGGGCTGCAGGACACGGAGCCTCTCGCACGGCGGGCCGCGGTGGGGGGGCGCCAGCACACACCCGGGGATCCGCAGGCTTTGACGCACGGATCACTCCAGCGGAGATAACTTCATTCTCAGTTGGCTTCTGAGAGGGGCTCTGAGAAACTACCCGCCACCACATGCTGGCCTCGGATGGACCAGCTAGTGGAGTTGTTTAACCTTCGGGAGGTCTGCTTAGTGGCTGCCCGGTTCAGTGTCCAAATCCCTCAGCCACCCTGTGAACGTCTGAAGACCAACAGCAGAGCCCTGCAGATGGTGTGTGTTCCATGCGTTGGTCCTTTCTGTACAACGTAAAGGCAAATTAACAATGACAATCTATTCAATGAGAATGACACTTTCAAGGAGATCGTGAGAGTTTCTTGATAAAAGCCGGTGACAATTTGTGTCACTCTTTGCTGAGGTCACAGAGCCAAAATCAAAGCTAATGTGTTTCAACAAGTTGTTTTAACATTGGGGGGCTCGGGCTGTAGGTGGGCTGAAGCTGCTGCAACGTGCCCCTCAATCTTACCACCGGGAGCGAGGTTGATTAGCCATTAAGTGGGTCGCCCCCCAGGGGAGCTCCAGGGCGCCACGTCGGGCTACGCCGCACACTAGCAAGGACAATGCGGGTACGAAGATTTGGTTTTCGGTCTTACATTTACATTTTACATTTAGGGCATCTAGCAGACGCTTTTATCCAAAACAAAAGAAAAGTCTTGTGCCGTGTTTAATGTTAAAGTTTGGAATGGATGCCATGAGTCCAGCCCCATTTATAAGTCATTTAAAAATCTATCCCTTTGTGACATCACAAGTGGGAGATGTAAGAAACTGATCGGCCTCAGCCGAAAGTTGATATAATTCAGTCAGTCCACCAATCAACTCCTCACATCCGATGGACTCTCCCACATTGTGGTGTCACAAAGGGATAGACTTTTAAATGGACCGTAATGACTCATCAACATGACACCTGACACGTGGTGAAAGGAAGAAGGGGCCTTTTGATTTAATTCATTGCTTGAGTCCCATGTGATATGTTCTCCTTCCATTTGAACCCTTCACAATAGGCTGCTCGGATTGGTGGAGGGACAGAGGTGATGAAACGTTTTTAATAGGAAGTTCAGGCAGCCATCCCCCTCCCCCCCCCCCCAAAATAAAGCACAAACAGACTGACAAGCACAGCAGTCTGCTCACGGAGAAATACAATTAAATATGAATAATAGATCCTCGTCCACTGTAGGCAGATTGGCTCCATAAAGCCTAATGACCAGCGCCACGAGTCAACCCTGTGCATCTCGTTATTGACGCAAGCGGGAATCTTCCACCATCCCGTCAGTCTCCCGGCGAGGTCAACCAGCTGCTGAGCCGCATTAAAGCGGGTCACTAGCATTAAGGGCTAAGTAATGGTGCTAATAAGTTCCAGCCACGATATGGCCTGATTAACCACCCTACTAGTCAAGCTGCCCCCCACTAAGTGCCCCGACGCGACACCCCGGCATGCAGAATGAGCGAGGCGGAGACAATTACTTGCGTGTATTATATCGCATCGTACACCCGCGTGCCTGACCCCAAGCAACGAAGACGGAATGGTACCTTCAAGTCCGGAGAATAAACACTCTGTTGGTGTTATTTCTCACCTGTAAACCAGGTAAATCTGGGGTCCCCGTGTTAATCTAGGGTCCCCCGGATTCAGCCGCCAAACTAAAGTTAACGGGTTCCAGCACTCCAGCGCATGGATTTCCCGTGAATTAACGGCAATGTTTGGGCATTTTTAATATTCATGAAAATGTTCAGTCACTGTAGCGTTACAATTATAATAAAACTGACACCTAATCCTTTTATCTTACTGTGGCCTTTCCCCAATAGTCTGCATGGCTTAAAACGACAGTATATCATGTGGAGCTCCAGCCAGTGTAGCACGGCCTCAAATTACATTAAGCATGTCTGTACAGTAAGAAATGACTTGTTTTATGACAAACTATGCCGCGTACTTGTTCCTTTCAGAGTGCCCAATTGAATTCTACCCTTGGGGTGATTTTGTGATGTCACAAAGCGTTCTAAATCAAAATGGAGTCCTGTTTTCTAATTAAGAACGTTTTGAGGGCGTCACATTTTAGTACACTCACAGTGCATGTAGTAGGCGAGAGAAAATAATGTACAATATGGGGGACATTATAAATCAGAGCGTACCATAATCATCCAAGCCACCACCACAGAAAACATTGTTGTTGTTTTGTTATTTATGGTCTCGAGGATTAGTGGCTTTAGAAAAAAAAAGGGGTTGTGACCAACAGCAGCGCCCCCTAAACCGCAGAAGAACCCATTCAATTTTATCTAATGTGTTCATACATTAACCTTCAGCTCTCATATTATCAAGGACTGAACTTCCGAAACTTTGAAAAACATCCGTCCCTCCTGAATCCGAGCACTCTCATTACTTAAGACCGCTCAGTCTGTGGTATAAAGGATTTACGGGTTCAGCTCACAAGACCTTCGGACCACCAGCAGATGTTCACGAGGCTTCATGACAGGGCAAACAAAATGCATTCAAGCCCATTTTCAAAGAAAAACATTAAATGAATTGGTTCATTGGGAGTTCAGCCGCAAGCACGCAATGCTTGAAAATACAATACACTATAATAGCAGTCAGCAATTAATTGCAATAGAACCCAATTTGCTGCCTGAAACGATAGACAGCAGTAACCCTTTTTTTATACTTGCAGTGCAAGTGAAAGGCGGGTAAAAATAAATTTGGCCACAGCATGAACCTAAAATCAAAGGCAAAATAGAGAAACAAATTGACTGTAGTAAATCATAAAATGGTCTCACATCATAGATTCAGGAAACCGAAAAAGTCAAAATATTGGTTTCACTGACCGCAGTGCTACAGCCAGGATGTTCTCCCTTAAGATTTCCTCTCCAGGTTTTTGTTTTGGCCTGTGTGTTTCCATTCACTATTCCCTGAGTATCTCGGGTTGCCAGATATGATCCAAATTAGCACACAAACACAGTGTGCTGTAGCAAGGGAAGCAAGCAAACAGAACAGCATTTCTCTGGACAACACCCTCTATCAACCCCGCCCCTGGTGTTGGGAGACAGGGTCAAAGGTTTGGGCAGTTTGTAATCAAGAAGACCACTTTCTGATTTTCAATCAGGTGGAGGTCAAGGCAACCAGAAAAACACCAGACAAATAAAGAGGGTAATAATGGAAGGACCAGACTCCAGGTCATCCCAGGTTATAACTGGGTTATAACTGAGTAACCCACAGCACAAAAACAAGAATTGTACTTCTCAAAACATTTTTACAAGTTAAACATCCATTGCGTTCTGTGAATAAAATACCAAAACCAAACGCGCCAAACATTGAGGAGACCAATAAATCGCATTTCAATGAACGAGGCAGAGATCAAGGCAACTGAAAAAACAGACCTGAATGAATGAGGCAGGACTCTGCAGCAAAGCATATCCAAACAAATAAGACCCAAACCAAAATCACGTTTGGTTCAAACATTTAAGAGAGTAGCATTTTAGCATATGAGAGTTCAACATTTGAAATGAAATCCTAAGTTCTTCATTGGTCCTGGGAGTCTTGCAGCACGGGGTGGGAGACCCTGTAGGTGAGCATGTCCATACCTGAACGGGGTGGTGATTAGCTAATCTACCATACATACCACTGTGTTACAACTACTAGAAACGGGGTTATAAATGGTCATATTAAAGATACCAATACATCCTGTTTAAGATGTTCAGCCAATGTGCTGGAGACTGGTTACAAAGGCACAGAATTGCAAATACAGTCGATTTCTATAGTAGATTTAACTCCAGTATTTAACCAATCAGCATGGAACTTGGTATGTCGCATGAACAGAGGGACTCAGAGGGGATCAATCCAATCACTAAGATGGCCGAAAATATAGATACGAAAATATGAATACATGGCGTTCACAGCCCACTCCTCACCTAGAACCACTATAGCCACCATAACCCAGACCTCCGGCTATAAGGAATCGCCTAGGATAGTAGAATAATAATATTGCAATCACCACCCTAAAGGTTGATTATTTGTGTTATTTAAAGTACTTTGGGATTGTTATAACCCATTAGAAACTGCTAATGTAATCCGTCTCAGTGAGTCGTTGGGTTCCCTAGGGGCGTTCCACAGCTTTGTAATGTCACAAAATGCTATGAATCAAATTCACTGTTTAAAAATGTCACCGTCGAGAGAGCTATTCCCGCTCTGTGTTGAAGGCCCCACCAACGCTGGGAGACACGGACTTTACAGCCAGATAATGATCTGCGGGAAGACGGCGGCGCTGGGAGACAGCATCGTTTAAAGGGTCCGGCTTACTGAGGCTGAATCACAAAGGCCTCACGGAGAAGGAGGGGGAATCCACAGGGTGTCCTTCAAGTGTTTCCCCCACGAGATGCATTCAAGACGGATAAACAATGTGCTGTTGGAGCGAAGGGTTTTTACCATTCCACACACAGACACACAATCACACACACACACGCTTATGACGCCATCCCTTGCACCGCATTCCTACGGGGGATTGAATGAATATGGTAAAGGCATTTGTAGCGCTTGTTGTTCACCAGCAGTACAAATCCATTTGTCATGGATTTCCATGTGTGCACCTCCTTCAGGAGGAGCTAAATATGGAACCAGCAATGTCTCCAGCATCCACACACACACACACACACACACACACACGTGCATGCACAAGCAGGAATGGACACACACATCCACACAGGAGCCAACACACCAACACAGACACACACACAGTCCCCACAGCGAACAGTCCAAAGATACGGGTCCGTAAGGGAGGGAGGGGCAGAGCTGCAGCCCCCGTCTACTGCTGTTTGGAGCCATAAAGGAAATGTGTCACACACAGTGAAGGCAAACTGGGACTATCGGGTCAAAGGTCAGCCCCAGCTGAGTTGATGTCATTACGGCGCTTAGCTGACATTTTAATTTAGAGCGCCTCGCGTAGAGGCTGGGAGCGATCAAAGGTACCGATCGATACCCCCGCGACTGAGACTGGTGTGCTCGCACAAGCACATCTCCTCCTCACCGCCCAGGGAGGCGGTGAGAGCTGTACAGCTCTGGAGAGCAGAAGCAATGGCCACTGCTTTGGAGACAAATCCCAAAAAAGAATCACGCAAGTATGTCACCCATAACAACAAGAGCAAAACGACACAGACAGGCCCGTCGTCGAGGCGTTCCCAGAAGGCACCAGGCCTCATTTCCTCTGCTCCTGCCCCACGTTGAGTCATATGCGGCTGCTTTCCAAGACCGTTTGCTGCCTGGTCCGCGCCGGGACCTTCATCTCCTCAGAGATCCCAGTCAGCCGGCCGCTCGTCGGTCGAGGGCCGTGGGCGGACGGCGCGGTGTGAACCAACAACCAGGGATTCGCTGTTGGAGCCACAGAAGGCAGCTGGGAAGTGATCCCCCGACTCTAGGTCCTTCTCTCCTCCCTGCTGCCACTGTCAGCACAAACACCAGCAACAGCGCCAACATCAAACCATCACCACCACCAACACCGCTCTCTCTCAATTTAACAAACCTGTATGGTGGCATGTTTTGTAGTTTGGGCTACAGTATATTTACTTTCTGATGCCAAATAATGACTTCTGCCATTGCTATGAATAGTAAAACATATCACGATGTACGTGACAGATTATATATACATATCTGTTAGTTTTCTTTACACAGTTCCTGCTTGCTTCCATGGCAATATTCATACAAACGTGCTCTTTCGGTTTTAATAAGCAGAAGGTTTTCACAGAAGAAAAAATATAATTATTGAGTAATTCAATTTGAAATATCCATCATTTATTAACTATATTCACTATTATTTATCATTATCTAATGTCTTCCCTATCAACAGATCATCACAGCTTCGTTTGTGACTTCAAAATAAAAGCGTTTGAACAGGCCGAGTAATAATGTTTACCTCATGCTGTTCCTGCCAAATTTAATCCTTTAAATAAATCAAATGAAATTAAAAAACTAAGAGGATTACTTCTATGACATCAAAAACATTTAAAATGGACTTAATATTTGTATCATTCATTATTCAGTGTAAATTATCACTGGACTACTCTTTTCCATGGCCACAGATCGAGAAACTGAACATTTATTGGAGGAGGTCATTGAGCATGTGAAAACTTGCCCAATTACCATTCTATCTAGTAAATATTTAATATGTTGCCTCCTTGTTAACATTATCTTCCTAGAAAATACTATTGCAACGTAATACTTTTCACATGAGGTATAATAGTGTCAGTGACAATAGACAGACTATCAATCCATCGATAGATTCTCTATACATTTACTCTATATATTTTTCTCGGAAGATAACGTTAAGTTCCATTGGAAGGTAACATTATTTATTCATCCATTTATTGCAAGTGACTGAAGAGGAGGAGGAATTAGAGGGTAATGCGTGTGATCTTCATGAAGGAGCAGAAGGTGTGATGTTCATCAATCCCAAACAGCCGCAGAATGAGTCTCCTGTGATTCAACAAAGGAGAGTGAGTGAGCACGGTGAGCCTTTGGCCTTGTCCTACTTCCACTACGCCCCTGAATATATTTCAAAAATAACCACACAGTCGTCCAGCCGTCATCCAAGGTCGGTGATTTGGCGGTTGAGCACGCAGGGCGGTTGTGTGTGTGTGTGTGTGTGTGTGTGTGTGTGTGTGTGTGTGTGTGTGTGTGTGTGTGTGTGTGCGCTAGGGGTCGGATAAGGACGCGAGCTGAGGGGTCCAGTTTCCCGTTGTACTGCAGAGAAAAAAACACACACACAGACACACACACACAGACACACACACCCCTAATCCGGAATGCGCGGTGCGTTGTTAGCGCACACGCTAACCTCCCCCTGACACACCAAACAGATGCTCATCATTTGTTTTAGTCAAACGTCTCCGCTGGAGAAGGTCAAGGAGGCCGCGCTGCACGCACACACACACACATAAACAACACTATTCATACCTAACACTGTGTGTGTGTGTGTGTGTGTGTGTGTGTGTGTGTGTGCAGACAAGTGAGTGCGTCTCCCATCGTCACTCCTAAGACACGCACTGGAGTCTGTCCCCGGTCATAGGTGGGTCTAGGCGGGGGGGTGGGGGTGAGGGTTGGGGTGAGGGTTAGGGTTCTGTGTTGGGGTGGGGGTGAGGGTGGTGGGTTAGGGTTCTGTGTTGGGGGGGGTGAGGGTGGTGGGTTAGGGTTCTGTGTTGGGGGGGGTGAGGGTGGTGGGTTAGGGTTCTGTGTTGGGGTGGGGGTGAGGGTTGGGGTGAGGGTTAGGGTTCTGTGTTGGGGTGGGGGTGAGGGTTGGGGTGAGGGTTAGGGTTCTGTGTTGGGGTGGGGGTGAGGGTGGTGGGTTAGGGTTCTGTGTTGGGGGGGGTGAGGGTAGGGGAGGTGGAGGAGGATGTGGGCGTGGAGCAGGGCTGGTGCTGGGATGGTGGTGTAGGGTATGGTGGTGCTGTGATGGAGAAGGGTGTGGGGGGTGTGTGCTACTGGGTGTCCTGAGACCGTATCCTTAGCCTTGGATTTAATGATCCTCTCCTCTTCCCCGGGGGAGGAACAGACTTATCAAGTGTCCTTAATGAGTTTGCTAATCGAGGGAACTCTTAAATCCGTAAGTAAGTGAGAGAGGGGAGAAGGGATAAAAAAAGTATTTGTGGCGGCGTGCCACTAATCCAAGGTTAGGGTGAGAGGAGCCAGATTATTCCAGAACAACGTGGAGAGGAGGAAGCAATTCCGATTTTACGGCGGGTGAGTCCTTGGCCAAAGGTCGGAGCGCAGCGCCATCAGCAGAGTAAACAGGATCCTCCCTAATTAGCGGAACACGTCGCCGCCGTGTTCTAATTGATCGCACGACAGAATAAGACGCACGTATTTGAGCGTAATTAGAAAAAGGAACGAGATGACATTGAGATACGCTCCATTCGTTGTGTTTGTAAAGTGGCGTTTGGCGTTATCAACTGACTCCCCAGCGCAATATTTGAAAAAATAACAAAAAGGAGAATGGGGGATTTTATTTGGACGTGGCTCACAGGGCGATGACTAACCCCCAGCGGTCAGCCTAAGGAGAGGTTGTGCTCCTAGTCGTAGCGTCTAATGGTTTCTGTTACAAGAGGCCTGTGCCATTGAGAAGCTCCACCCGCACTATGCTTCTTCAGTTCTGATACTAACAGGAAAAAAAATAGGATTGTTATATCGAAAAGAAAATGCACATCTAAAACCAAGTGCACAATATCGCTGAAAGAAAGTGACGTTACTAAAAGCCGAATAACATGAGGAAGAGATAAAATGGATAATATAGATGCTTGGCCTCTAGAAGCCTTGAGGCCATGTTAGTCTGTTACCAGTGAATCACTGGCAGCCAGGCTCCGAACAACACCCAGCCGGCCAATCAGCAAACACGAGCCAGAGATGTGGATATCGTCGACATTGGGCGGCGCCATTTGGGGAATTCTTCATTTTCTTCTGCACGTTCGATTCAATAAATTATTTTGATGACCACGGGTTAATCACTCTGGAAGTTGTTCCTTTTTCTTTCCACTTTCACCACTCGCTGCAATCTTTGATTGTAATATCAACAATTGTGTTCAGCTCATATTGATATCGTGGTGTTGTGGAATCGGATTTGTTAAAGCTGACGAGGTGCAAAGTGGGACAGGCCATCAAAAAACTTAGTGTAACAAATCTGGTCTGGCTGTGTGAGGCTGATGTATACCGTCATATTGCCTTCTTATAGCGAGGTGATGCTTTTCACAGAGCCTCAACCTCACCATGGCTGACATGATGTGACAGATGTTTCCATGGATGAGAGGGAGCTCTGTGCTTTGGCTTTTGTCAGAATATTGCAGAAACTGTTGAAAAGATAATTATAAGAGACGTTTTTCCAAACTTTCAAACTGTTGAAAAGATGAGCAAAACAGGCTTGAAAATAAAATGCATGCACAAACATGTCCAAAGTTTGTTTCGAGTTCCTCATAGAGGAATCCAAACAGAGGGGAGAGCTTAACAGCTAATGCATTCTGTTTGTAATTGCCTCGTCAAGTTAATATACTGCAGACTTACAAGCTAATCAAAATCACTTCCCTTGTCTGAATATATATCAAATATTCCATAATACCATTTCACTAAAGATAATTTCACACTGCATGAGCCGTCTTTGCCTTAGTCGTGTTGTCTGCTTATGTATCCATAATGACCACTCAGCTGTGTAATTGGACCTTTTAAACAGTTTAAAGAGTTTAGCGAGTTAGAGTACCGCCACGGAGAGCAGAGCAGCGCAGCGCGGGAATGACAGCTGAATACGGACGCCTTGTGGCAATCATCATCTGCCCACTTACCCGCACCCTTTGCTCAGAGTCCACGATTAAAGCCACTGATGTCAGAAAATGACGCGATGCAATGAGGAATGCTCTTGCACAGTGAGTCATTGCGATATCTCACATATGGCCGACAATGACCACAACTTGTCAAAGGATTCTCTCTCTCTCTCCCTCTCCTGTAGGGATATCTGCTAAGGAGATTAGTGGAATGTGAATCAGTTAGAGTTAACTATGACAAGAGAATGACAGTTCATTTAGATGGTGAGCGTTGCTGTTGGGATTTCCAGCAGGAGAGCCAGTTGGTGGTGATGGCTGCAGACAGCCAGGCCTGCTCGGGCTTCAAAAGGTTAGTTAGTGATGTCTGATTTGGATGCATGAGTCCCGACTATGTTTCCCACGAAGCCATGTAGATTCATCTCCAAATGTTCCATAAATCCTATAAATAAATTAACAAAATCAAAAGTATAGCCAAGGAGTATGGAGTTATAGAAAGTATCAGAACATTTTTATTTCCCTATCCCCCCATTTGCCTCCTGAGAATAATAAAGTACATTTCCTCACATCTAATAAAATCACTTGATTATATTAGAAAATGTATGGATAAGTTAGCCTTGAAGTACCAGCACCACACATAAACCTGTCTGTTATTTGGGGTTGAAATAATACCGCTCTACCATTTCCATCTAATTGCCTATAGTCCGCGCCGGTCACGCTAAGTGCCGGTTCTCCAGGTCTTAGACCACGGCGGCGCGCTCCTTCAGCACTCTGCAGCCATTACGAGCCTCCGACACCACAACACTTCAGCTGCCGCCGCAAGAGCCTTCGCCGCGTCGAGTGGCCCCCACTCTCAGGCTCGGCTTTCCAGCTCTACAGCCGTAAGCACCGGAGGCCCTCGAAGACGGCAATGATTTTAAAGAACAAGCTTGGCCGGCCTGCAAATTAAAAAAAGCAAAGGGACGCAATGTTGGGGAAAGCAACCGGCAGTGGGTCCACAGTAGAGAGCGCTCCGGGGACGACTCTAGATTGCATCTGCGCTCTTGTTCCTGTAAGGGTGGCACGACTCTTGTAAATATTGGATTTCGGGACACAATCTAATATTGGTCATTCCTAAATGTATTTTTCAATTCCTACAAATAATAATATTTATCCAAGTGCCATTTGCCATGTTTTACGATCGGAAGGTCAAAATGGCAGCAAATTCAGCCTGCAAGGTCATGCCAGATGCCAGATAGCTCACTGTCATAGGGGGCCCTAAGTATGTGAAGGGCATTAGAGATGGCTGATCAGCGTCAGCCAGGGGGCCTTGGCTCGGGGACCTGACTTCCATTGCTGTGGTGGTAGCCTAGACTCCCATACCCTGCCCAGAAGGTTTTTGAGCTCATTGTGGAGAGACGAGGTATGAAATGTACATAGAAAACAAGGTTGAATGGGAAAATACAAACCATTAACTGGAGCATCGTCTTTATCGAGGACTTACGAGCGAGAATCATTCCATTGGTTGAAAGAGCGTATTTCTAGGGTGGGTGTTTGTCCCAAGGTTGTTTCCTCGCCCATCAATTGCTCGTGAATAACGCACAGAGATAGGAATCATTATTAGCTCGTCACACACCGAACACAGCCACCGAACCAGCGACCTCTGACATCGTTCTTTGAGTGGCCCGCTGAAAGCGAGCGAGGGGATTGGCCGGCTGAGGCGGTTCGTTTCCTGGAAAATAACCGCTGCCAGAGGTTTGACTCCAGATTATGTCTCGCCTACTTTCTTTCAAAGCTCATTGGCAATTAAACTTTATTTGAAAATTATCTGCAGTCTGTCTAATAAATGGAGAGACAAGGCAGCCTAGTGCCCCCCCCCCCCACACATCCCCTTTTGACCGGCCCAGCGGCTGCTCCGACAGATATTAGCTCCTTAAGTCTCGCTGACCATTTCACAAGCGTCCGATTATAAGACTCTGAAAATTGGATACGGTCACTCAGGGACCGGCGACACAGGAACTTGGAATTAATCATTCATTTTCTATGGGATTCCAAGAAGCGTCCAGTGGTCTTCTACAGGCCAGTGTTAAATGGAAGTAAGAAGATTAAAAGCAAATATAGTGTTGTCAAAACCATAAGGCCTCGCTGGGTGGGGAGCTGAACCCTTTCCCGTCGGCTCAGGGTCTGGACTGGGGTGTCAGGTCTGGTCCTTAGCTTAGCTTCTTAGTTTCTCTGTTTGGGCTTCCTGAACCCAGAGCTGCTTTTTAGCACCAACCAAAATGGATCAAAATTCAAGTAGGAGATCTTGGGTACAGTTGGAGAGATTCTAGCTGTAACTACTATGTTGGTTATAAAAAGTGGAATACAGTTAAATGAAAAAAAAATAAATACATTTAAAATAGGTGTACATTTCTTGATTTGTTTTTTGTGAAGAATGCTTTAAGTTCGCCTTCATTCATCAATGGAAATTTCAAAAAGAAAAAGAAAGGATGCTCCTCTCTATAAAATAAAATTCTTTATATTCTAAATAGACCAGCTACGGTCTGGATACTGGGACTTAAAATCCTCCATCCTCAATGCAGCGATGTTCTGCAAGCAGCCCAGAGCACCGCTGCCTCTACAACATCCACCCCTGAACTACCATCATTAAGACTACAAGAAGCCCCATCTGAAGAGGGCCCCCAGGAGAGGGCCCCCAGGAGAGGGCCAGGGCAGGCTGCTGGATGGAGCCCAGCCACCGTAGGACCGCAGAGAGCCCTCTGGCTCTGAGCTCTCAGCCTGAGCAGGGAAGTACTGGCCCATGAACACCTACGCTCTTGTTGAGTAACAGTGGCCTGTCAAGGGTCTGTCCCCTTACACTCCACCCTATAAACTCCGGGTTTGTATATAGGCTGTCGTGGCGGACGCAGAGTTTATTGTGAAATAAGCGTCTTGTGGTTCAAGCAAAATGATGGGCTCATGAATGTTAAATTTGTGGTCCGACCAATGTCAAACGACTCGTTCCCTGTTCTCATGGCGATGGATGTCCCACTTCACCACTTCTTAGGCATAAGCGGTGTTCCCGATATAAATATGTTGTGCCGAAAAGATGGACAGAAACATTAAAATATTGCTGTAATGGAGTCGCTCCTTTTTTAGTACGGCTTCTTTTCAGCCTTTGAAGGTCGGGAATATATTAGAGGATATAGCTCCCTGCATACTTTAACTGATCAGGGTTTGACCAGACTTCAGCACATACTTCTGAAGAAAGAACAGAACAAGTGGAGGTCATGAAGACAGCGATAGTTCAAAGGCTCAGAGTTAGAAGAAGAGCCAATGTATAGAAACTGCATTCTGAAGAACTACATGGGATTGTCTCCTTCCCTCTTCATGAAGGGAAAGTAGCACGTTACTTTAAACTCTTGACAGGTTTCCACTTAAATCAAGGTGCCTGGACACTTCAAGTTCCTGGACAATCAAATACCGATCCATGTGTGAATCTATCCATCCGTTTGTCTATCCATCCGTCCATCTATCCACACTGTATCCTATATGCGGTATATGTATACCCTATAGTTTGAGCGTTCTGATAGCAAATGGGAATATGCTATCACTTCGCAAACGGTCTACCTGCTACGTGCGCGTACCGTGCACGGCACACACTCCACGACTCCACTCACTCGCGTTCGAGGCGTCCATCTCGTTGACGGGACGCGGCGGGGGGGGTTAAGTGTGCGTGCGCGTCGACCAATCGCCGGCGCTCCCTGGAGAAGTGTCGGTTGAGCTCATCTGCCTCGCTGACGGTCGGCTTCAGGCGTGAAGATCACCCCCCCTACCCCAACCCGGCCCATACCCCCCCGCCCGCCTGAATGGATCCACACAGGAGGGGGTCCGGGGTTGGAGCGAGTCACTTAACTTCCCGCCCCCCCCCCCCCCCCCCCCCCCCCCCCCCCCGGTCGGGGCTGCCTGGGTACTCTCGGCGGGAAGCCTTCCACCTGAGAGGACGGGGTGAACCCCCCCCGCTCTGGAACCTGAGGGGGGGGGGGGGTCTGTGTGATCACCTGTGTGATTGTCTGAGTCCCCCCCACCCCCGGCTACCCCCTTACCTTCAATGGTCCCCGTGCCCTCGGCCGGTTCCTGTGAGGGCCCCTAGTGCCTTGTTGGCCTCCAGGTATCCCTTCATGGAGGGCCACAATGAGGGCCCCTAGTGCCTCGTTGGCCTCCAGGTATCCCTTCATGGAGGGCCACAATGAGGGCCCCTAGTGCCTCGTTGGCCTCCAGGTATCCCTTCATGGAGGGCCACAATGAGGGCCCCTAGTGCCTCGTTGGCCTCCAGGTATCCCTTCATGGAGGGCCACAATGAGGGCCCCTAGTGCCTCTTTGGCCTCCAGGTATCCCTTCATTGAGGGCCACAATGAGGGCCCCTAGTGCCTCGTTGGCCTCCAGGTATCCCTTCATGGAGGGCCACAATGAGGGCCCCTAGTGCCTCGTTGGCCTCCAGGTATCCCTTCATGGAGGGCCACAATGAGGGCCCCTAGTGCCTCGTTGGCCTCCAGGTATCCCTTCATGGAGGGCCACAATGAGGGCCCCTAGTGCCTCGTTGGCCTCCAGGTATCCCTTCATGGAGGGCCACAATGAGGGCCCCTAGTGCCTCGTTGGCCTCCAGGTATCCCTTCATGGAGGGCCACAATGAGGGCCCCTAGTGCCTCTTTGGCCTCCAGGTATCCCTTCATTGAGGGCCACAATGAGGGCCCCTAGTGCCTCGTTGGCCTCCAGGTATCCGTTCATGGAGGGCCACAATGAGGGCCCCTAGTGCCTCGTTGGCCTCCAGGTATCCCTTCATGGAGGGCCACAATGAGGGCCCCTAGTGCCTCGTTGGCCTCCAGGTATCCCTTCATGGAGGGCCACAATGAGGGCCCCTAGTGCCTCTTTGGCCTCCAGGTATCCGTTCATGGAGGGCCACAATGGGGATGAGACGCTGAGTGTCGAGAGCCCTCAGCGGAGAGCAGAGTCGAGGCCGTGCAGTCGCCGGAGGAGACGCTGAAGGTGGAGACCAACGAGGGGAGGGGGAAGGGGGGGGCTAGCTTTGAAGCTAGATTTGCTCTGCGGTGGGGAGAGACTGTGTGCCATGGTTTCCTACGGCAGAACAGAAACCAGTCCTGTGCTCAAGGTTAACAAAGGCTTTTGTGAGGGAGTCGTGGCCAATGGTTTTCTATTCTTCATCAATTAATTTATGAAGGCTTTCTTTTACAAAATAAAGACATTGAGAAACCCACCCCCCCCCCCACATCGATCCTATGAGAGACTTGAAGAAAGAAATTGTTGAATAATCTGTCTGACAGCGACAACAACAGAAGCAGTCCCATTCAAAATATATGAATGCTACAATAATCCTTCTCAGTACTTCAACTTTAAAATTTACTTAAATAAATCTTTCATTATTTCTCCTTCGATGCTCAGACGGCTTGGATAAAAGAAAGCACTTACATATTGACATGTTCCTGTCTGTCCCAGCCACTCTTAATTGCCTCCACACACACACCCACACACACACACACACACACGATTATACAGTGTGTGAATACGATCCGGCACACGTAATTGAGCGCTTAAAAAGTTAATAACTTTAGAATGAAAAGACTTGTCAGCTATTTAACCGATCACATGTAATCTGTGGCCTAGGCCTCCATGAGCACACATGTAAATGGGAACTCTTGGGATTTAATTAAAAATTGTTCCCTTTTTCCGTTATCTTCAAATTCACAATCAAACTCCATTTGCGCCTGCAAACACAGCACCATTGAAATAATGTCGCCCACACACACACACACACACACACACACACACACCCCTTGGAATTTAATAACCAGAATCCAGAAACCGAGAACCTTCATATATTTATATACAGCTTCCATATGTTCTATATGATTCAAAATGCATGCTGTTTGACAACACCAGTGTGTAGGGCACATCAGTTCCACAGCCCTGCAGAATATTGAAAGACGGCATGTGGGTGTGTGCGTTTGTGTGCATGCTTACACGTGTGTGTCAATGCGTGTGCGCATTTGTGTGTGTGTGTGTGTCCGTATGAGTGTTTGTGTGTGTGTGTGTGCGTGCGTGCGTTATATTTTCCGTTAGTGGACCATTCCCCCCGGCTCTGGATAGGACCGCGCTGCAGCGCATCCCTCCTTGTGTCGTAGTATGCCCAGGTCAGCACTTGCTGCGTGACTTTCTGCAAGCGCTCACAGACGTTGCCGTCCTTTATGCATTTGGTGCATGGCACCGCGGCCACAGCGCGTCCCCCATGTGTCATCGCCACGACCCATTCAGACGCAGCGGCCGGGCCGGGAACATCCATCTCCCTCCCTTAACGGTTGCCGTGGAAACTGTAAAGCAGGAAATGGCAGGAGAGCGGGGCTGGGTTGGTCTGAAGGGGCCGACCCCACCCGGGGGACAGTGGACGCATAATGAGGGAGTGGGGGTGAAGGTGGGGTGAGGGAGGGGTGAGGGAGGGGTGAGGGAGGGGTGAGGGAGGGACACGGTCCAGAGCCCACCGGGACTCGGACGAGATAACCGCTCAGTGTCGGGGGTCAAATGGGAACGCGGCCCCCTCGCTCACTCCTCCTTGGAAAACCTGTGTCTGCACGCAAACACACACACACACACACACACACACACACACACACAAACACACCCCCCCCCCCCCCCCACGGCGGCATACAGGCCAGACGACAATAGCCCTCGTCTGAAACAATGGTCCTCGCAGCGCCAGGCAGCGGCCGTGTGTTCTCTGTTCTCCGTCCGTTGGCCGATAAACAGCAGGAGCGCCGTGGGGGGGGTAATGATGGTCTGGAGGAGGGGACGGAGGGGGCGCCGGGGGGGTCCCCGGGAGGACGCCGTATTCATCCGAGGGGTTCCACGCTGAGTTCAGAGGCACGCAGGAGGGAAGCACGGGGCTGGTCAGGCCGCGATAAGACCATCTCCCCCCCCCCCCCCTCCCCCTTCGTCCCCAGACACCCCCCCCCCCCCGATAAGATGCTCGTGAGCTTTGCAACAAAAAGAGCACACACACAAAAACAGGGCGGCATTAGCCCCCCCGTGTTGACAAAGGAACGCTGCAGGAGAAGAATGAGAGAGAGAGAGGGAGGGAGGGAGGGAGGAGCAGAAAGAGAGAGACAGAAGGAGATCATGGGAGGGAGAGAGGGAGTAGGGGACGGGAGGGAGGCAGGCGGTGAAGTGAAGCCGAGCAGGAGTTCTGCCGGAGCTGATGAGTGAGGCTCACTCATCATACCCGGCGGTACGTCCAACCACGATGGCTACGTGTCTTACCGCATTAGGGTCCTTTGAGGAGCAGATAAAACTATGAGTCTAAAGTATGACCGCTTCCTAGCACGGAGTTACCACGGTCAAAACACATTATGACTAAAACCCGGCTAATGAGCGCAGAGGTTGCCTTGGCGATGGCCTCTTCGCTTTATTGTGCCTAGCACGTGTTCTAATTGGTCCACACCAGAGCTGGCGCGGCGAGCAGCGCGGCAGGTGCTTACTGTAGGCGTGAACCGGCTAATGAGGATAAGCTATTGGCCAGCGCCTCATGCGGAACCCAATCATGTGACATGAAGACGTAGGACACAATGTTTACAGAATGTAATACAATAGCGAAATCACACCAGACAGAGGAAAAGGCATTGCAATATTATTATCATCATTGTCCTTTTCTTATGGATGCGTTTTTATATCAAGGGTTTGAAACTAATGGACGCTTGATTTGCATTGCAGCCTTCTTGTGCATCAACACAAACTTTGAAATGAGAGGAAAGAGGAGCAGATGTCCTAAATCTACTCCCTGGCACATCCAAGCAAGATTTGAATCGGCACGCACGCACAACGCCCAAGTAAACCCGCCTGATTGAAGCAAACAAGTCTGTGATTGTCAGCAAATCGCTGCTCTCTCCACACGATGCGCTGCGTTTAATTAAATCATGTGGAAGTTGTGTTTGGAGTGTGTTTTGTTAGACCAGACAACACTCCAGTCCCCGCCGCCTGCCAGGTGTCCACTGCCACTCTGCGGACCAGGGAACGAAGTGGACGTCAAGTACCACACAGACGTGGAAGTGAATGCCCCTCCAAGTGCTTGATGCTGTTAGGCGAGCATGACTGCACACAGGCATCAACATTTCAACCAATAAAATCACCGCTATGCTTCCTTCTCGTATAGAGCCACCGGGGGGCCAACAAACAGCGTGCTAGTAAGTCACACATGTCATGCTAAAAATCCTGAGGGATCGAATCCCGTTCCTCATCCATCCTGTTATTATTCTTTGCCTCATGTTACCGAAATGAACACTTTGAATGCCATTTCAAGTCGGGCCTCAATAATTGAACAGCCCTTCGTAGGAACATATTGCATCGCTTGCAATAATTCATAGTGCACAATGTATGGCAAACCCTTTCATTATGACCAGAAACGCTCGCTGCAGATACACATGAATGGCAATGGGCATAATATTGAAGACAGCGTTTGAAAAGAGAGGCAGAAGCCTAGCACTGACAGAAAATGCTATCCTTCCACGCAAGCCTTGAGCGAAATACTCATTAACAATCCTCAAGTGAGGAAAGTACAAATGCGACGATAGTGTTTGATGTTCCTACCCTGGCCTGCTCTGCAGTGGCCAAAACGGTGTGCTAGCGTAGCTCTGAAGGTTCACGACCAGAGGAAACGTCTCCACCCACCTCAGAAGATGGAGGAAGGAGAACAGGCCTTTCAGGAGGAGTCAGGCCCTGCCTATTACTGTCGGCAATTGTTTCCGACAAACTCGATAGCCCTCCTATAGCTGTCTTGAGAAGGAAGGAACCACTATGTATTTCCTGTTGCTATCTCCCATTACCTTCTGCCACATAAATGTGCTTTAAGCTGTGAGGGGGGGAAACCGCAATCACACTTTCCGTCAAGTCAAGACAAAATGTAAGCCATTGTCTTCCGGTGTGGACGCAAACTCGAAGCGAGAAACTGGCGCCAGCAGTCAGTCTTATTTCGTCAAGCCTCGACTCTGTCGACTGACATATTTATAATAGGTTTCTACTTCTGGTTCAGCTGCAGGGCTTGAACCTCCAAAAAAAACCTATATTATAGAGGATGTGGAGAAGAGCTGCCAAACAGAGCTCGGTACAATATACACAGAATACAATCCCAACAAATCTTCAAAACACCTTTACTGTAGAAGGTGGCCAAACATTTATATGATGGCACAGTGTCGAACGCTGATGACAGATAATGTTTACCATGTACGAAAAGTCCCACTCAGCCGGCCCAGAGTCGACCCTTGAAGAGACAGGGAGAGGGAACACTTGGAACTAGGCTGCACCAGAACAGGTGTTGTCACCAAGGTTTGCTGCAGTTAGCACATAAGTGAGTCTTATGAAGTAGTTGCTCTTTTCATTCAGCACCACCCACCCACCCAAACATCACCCACGGACACCCGAATCTGTCAAAATCACAGCGCAGCAGTCGGCGATAACAGCATTTTTTCTCATCTACACAAAAATAGAGCAATTAAAATAAAGCGCTCGTAGGAAAGGCAGGTCTGATTAATTCTTATGACAAGCGCAGATTTAATGTTTAATCTGCTGCTTCTCTGTCGCGCACATGTGCCGCATGACTCGCTTGATGCGTTCAGTAGCTATCCGACCGTCCGACAGGCCGTCCACTCAGGGACAGAACAGACGGACCATTGTTGAACTCAACGCTAACTGTTTATTTAAACGTTTCATAAAGCGCATGTCTTGCTTTTGTCATCAATTTTTAAACAGTGATCATTTGGCACTGGCTTTCAGAAGTGCTCGTTTTGTGAAACGATATCACTAATACGTCTCTGGGAAGGACCTCTTCCTCATCATGCGGTGACCTGAAATACAGCGTGGGAAGAACCAGAAGCCATCCAGCATAACAGATATTTGCTTAACCAAAGTGTTTGTAAAGAAACTTTGGGAACTTAAAAATAGTCACGTTGATTGCCTCGGTCACGTTGAGTGCTGCATCAGAGATGACATTTTTGTAAAAATAGCGCTGTCAAAATTAACAAGTACAGTTTTAGCGTAAATTAAAAATTTTGCCTGCGTTAAAAATAAGTTGTAACATGTTAAATGTTTAGACATTTTCATGAATACCACGTCTTGCTTGCGTTGTAAATCATTTTAAGCGGTTATCTGCTGGCTTTCAGAAGAGCTCTTGTTTTGTGATAAGATAACTCCAATACCACTCCGAATGGGACCTCTTTAGAACCTCTTTGGGAAGAAAAATAGTCTGATAGATCATTCTACCAGCCTACTCAGTGGACTGGAGCAAATGTTTCATATCTATCCATCATAGATCTAGTTGGACACCCCCACTAAGGCACTGGAAAAGGTAGATTTTCAAACTGCTTGTAATGGCAAATCAGACGCACGCACGCACGCACGCACACGCACACACACACACACACACACACACACACACAAAAGGGGCCCTTTAAACATTCGGAACTCTTTCCTTGTTCACTTTATCATGTTTGCAGGGGCTATTGTGGACTTTTTTTGCAATTCAACTGATACTTGAACATGGAACACATTGTTGATGTTAATTATAATTCATACAAGTGCATATTAGAAATCTATTTGTACTGGCCTTCACTGTTTTGAAATTCAACTAGCGAATACACATGGGTTGGGTTTCATTATTATTTATATCAGTGCAATTAATAAGTAAGCCTTTCAAGTCTATTTTGATGGCCCTGATGGTTTTATTGGAAATCTGTTCACAGGAGAGAATCTTGAATGGCATCAAAAAGATGCCATTACACAATAGTATTTGAATTTAAATATAGGTCCCTTAGATTTCTACATTCAATCTTTGATTTTACTTCAATATTTATTATTATAAGCATCAGTCTTAAGAAGAAAAAAAGAGCAATTAATCACAGCGATATTGTCAAAATATCAAAAAAATGTAATCAAATGACAGCCTTGAAAAATATCGAAAAGAATAATGGCAGTGGCAGCTGCGCTGATTGTAAAGAAACTAAAGTTCAGTTGAGCTAGAAAGGAAAATGGAAGACAGTATAATTGCAAAGCAGAGAGTGAACATGGCCTTGGAATCACCTGACTGAAGTTTAAACACCAAGGCGATCAAAAGAAGATGTGTTATTGTCCTCTCAAACTAACTAAATGTGTTATTGTCCTCGGAGTGTGTGAGCATTTTGCCCCTCCCCTTTTTTTAGGGGAGGGGCAAAAATACTTTAGATAGAACAAAGAACAGAAACACTGCAAAAATAATAACAAACAACAGTTTAGGTTTTTATTTAATAATGTAATAGCACAATGTAAAATGTGAGGTCTTCTGGTATATTGTGTTTTACACTGGTAATATACTGGTGGTCTATGTGTAAACTGACCTGTGAAACGTATTAGAGTGATTAGTGATGTATCACCACAGTGCTCTCTCTCTCTCTCTCTCTCTCTCCTTTACTTCCTTGCTCCCTGACTCCCAATGTTGCACACTGAAATTCACAGAATAGGTTTAGATATGATACGGTATGATACATTTATATATCTAGCTCTTGTTTCCCTGGAAGCATATTGTGTGTTTGTTTGATTTAATGAACTCTAAATGATTCTTGAAATTCCCGGGTTGTCTCTGCGTGGTTGAACGCATCGTGAATCGACAGGATAAAGGTGTGAGCGAAACAAACATTACGTAACATCTCTCACCCATCTGGTACCCCCCACCCCCCCTCACTGAAGGACACGGGGTCAGCTGGCGGCCGGCTGCCCGCGTGTTTGCGTGCGTGCGTGTGTGTGTGCGTGCGTGTGTGTGTGGGTGCGTGTGTGTGTGCGTGTGTGTGTGTGTGGGTGCTTCCAGGGGGTTATTTATCTGCGCTCTACGCTTGAGTCCGTGTAAGCGTTCCTCCGGGGAGGGGACCCTACCAGGGGAGCAGCGCTCTTCGTCAGACAGCCCTCCGCTTTCAGGGCCTAATGCCCAGGTGTAGATCACAGGGGCCCCTGGTCAGGGCACTGTGGCAGGGGCCGCGGGGCCCGGCCGGGGGGACAGCCGTAGGCCTGGGTCAACGGGAAGACATCTAACCTCATGATGAGCATGGGAGGACAACATGACTGTATCTGAAGTTAATGTAGGGTTCTCTCTGTATCTCCCCATCATTCTGTCTATCGATCTTTACATATATCTATGGTCCTTTAGTGGGGGGTGGTGGTGTTGAGGTGGGGTAGGAGGGTCAGGGGTGGTGTTTTAATACAGGCTACATCCGTATGCAATGGCGTCTTCTGCAGGCTACTTGCTGCTTATTACATCGCACAGATTGTTCATGACAGGACCTCCCCCCTCCTCCCTCCTCCTCCCCCAAGGCAGGTCACGCTGGCTGTCTGTAATTTCCCGACAGTTATTGAATGACACATCCCTCCCCCGGCTCCCGCCCCCTAACGCTCATAACCGTTCCGGCGAATAAGGGGGAATGATAATAACCAGATATCATTTCCTCCCTGTTGTCGGGTGCATCGCCTCAAGATCTTCTCCCCTCCCTAGCCCACCCCTCTCCCCTTCCTCCTCCCACTGGCTCACCCTCTCTCCCCCTCTCTCCCCCACGCCTCCCCCATGCCCCATATTCCGCTGGATTAAGATGCCGTGTCACCGGCGCCGATACGCAACCGATCAAAGCGCCTTTCATTCTCCTCCGCAGTCTGTGATAAACACATCATCCGGGAGGGGGGGGTGCTAAACGGCGGCTATGACTCACTCACAGACGGACGCTTAGCGGGCCGTTTGCGATGGAGGGTACTTAGTGGATGTGTTGGTGGAGGCTCGTCTGATTTGGTTATGCTCCTTTAGCTTCTTGAGCTCAGCGAGCCGTCGGTGGGGAGCTCGGAGGCTCGCTTGACGGTCGGCTAATGGATGCTGCTCGACCGAGGGGCTAAAGGCCGTGTGGAAGGTTAGCTTGTTGTAGCTAATGAGATCAACCGCTCATTTGATGCAGGTTACCGTCACGTAGCTTGTTGGCTAGCCATAGTAAAGAGGCTGGAAACATATATACAGTATATATATATATATATATAAAAAAAGCACTTCCAGAGGAAATGCTTTTAATCGACTGGCTAATTACCTAAAAAGGTCAGTAAGTATCAGAACCAAAGCTCAGTAAGAGAGAGTACAGTTAGGAGTCATTCCATACGGGCGCTTCCATATGCAGGAATAATTGCGGTTCCAAAAGATGATTTTAAACAAAGTTCTGCTCCTCATTTGTGCGGTTGACATTACGGCAGCGAGCGATAATGAGTGTGAACCCGGTGAGAGGCGGGCCGTGTGCATTCCCCTGGCGGCGGGACAATCGCAGGCGACAGGTGAAGGTTAGTCTGACGCTCTCCGCCTGAACACACAGCCCGCACTCTCCTTTTGTACTGACACACAGCCGCTGACCTTCTGTGTGTCGGAGCGAAGGGGGGGCATAATCACGGAGAACCAGCCGCTTGGTGGGTCTCCGCGCGTGACGAGACAATAGTCTGGGGGAGGGGGTGGGGGGGAGCACCTTTCATCGCCGCCCTATTCTCCCTTCAACAAAGACAACGCCGCCCCCTCCTCTGGTTCTGCTGGAGCGCGTCGGAACACAGCCTGAAACAATGAACGGAAACACTTTGAGGAAATTGGGTGAATTACCTGCCGGTGTCGTTTGAGACGGAGATAAACGTGAGATGAACACGATGACTCAGATGTTTTGATGGCCACAGAGAAAACAATTTGCGCTTGTGTTCCCTTGCCCAAGAATTTAATGAAAATTCATGCAAAGCGGCCCGTAACTGTTCCATGACCAAACAGTGAGATTTCATCTCGACAAATTGCTCTGAAAGCTAGAATCTGAAATCGAGTGTCTTCACTTCATGTTCTGTTATAGTACAGGGCCCGCCTGCCATCCGTTCTGGAGGCAATCTGCTGCCCAACCAAGAAAGGAAGGAAGGATAAAAACCTTTAGGCCTACGCATATTTGTCAGAGCATCTGTTGTGTACTGTCTCTGCGTTATTTCACGTAGGCCCGAACTTACACGAGTGTTTCAGTCGCGGATTCAAGCGGCAATAATCCCAAGCGGGGAGGGGGATTGGGTGTGCTTCTGGGGCCGCGGCTTAGAAGAGTATTTGAACACTGAGATTGTGTTTGTGAGCTCACCAAAAGAGAGAGGGAGATCCTGAACTGAGAGAGAGAGAGAGAGAGAGAGAGAGAGAGAGGATGTACAGCGAGAGAGGGCGAGAGAGAGACACACACGATGTACCTGTCAAGTCTTTTAAATGACTACACCCGTTGTTGGGAAGGGAAATGCTTGGATCAGCGCTGCAGGAACTTTTCCCTGCAGCGCCGTCATGGCGATGAGGAGTTTGGTGCGGAGTTGTGAGTCGGGGTGCGGGCGGAGACAGACGCTACGCGCACGTGGAACTGAATCAGATCAACAAACAGGATTAGCTTGGCTGTGTTTTCGGGAGAGTTGCCCGTATTGTGTGGCAGTCGTGTTCGCCTAGGAGTTCACTGTGCCTCAGCAATTATGTTCACTTTTAAAGGTCTCTCTCTCCTTCTCCTTCTCTCTCTCGCTCTCTAAAACCATCACAGCCCAACAGCCCACCTGGTTCACCCAAACTACATGCAAACAACAAACACTGGTACAAAGTACTTCCGGGTATATATTCCCTTGGGCCCGACGGTTAACCTTTTCTCTCTCAGACGAAAAACCAAACAACATCTCCTTGACAGGAATCCTAAGGATTGTTGTGTCTTTCCTCCACCTCTCACTGTCTCCGCAGTCCTCCTCATAGTTAATCGGCTCCCGGGGGTCCCTGACGGTACATCGGTCAGCCGGTTGAGGTGCCGGGATGAATTGAGTGATCTCCTGAAAATCTCCTCAGAGTTTAGTGAAGGCGAGAAGAGACGAGGAAGAGGGATTCATTCATTCACTGCAGGTCTGATCGTCTGGTGTTATCTGGGCTACGGCGGTACGACTGTGTTACAGCAGTACTACCGTGTTACAGCAGTACTACCGTGTTACAGCAGTACTACCGTGTTACAACAGTACTACTGTGTAACAGCAGTGCTACTGTGTTACAGCAGTGCTACTGTGTAACAGCAGTACTACTGTGTAACAGCAGTGCTACCGTGTTACAACAGTACTACTGTGTAACAGCAGTGCTACTGTGTTACAGCAGTACTACCGTGTAACAGCAGTACTACCGTGTAACAGCAGTGCTACTGTGTAACAGCAGTACTACTATGTAACAGCAGTACTACTGTGTAACAGCAGTGCTACTGTGTTACAGCAGTGCTACTGTGTAACAGCAGTGCTACTGTGTAACAGCAGTACTACTGTGTTACAGCAGTGCAACTGAACGGGGGCCAGAGTCATGACTGCATGAGGAGTCAACGGTAAACAAGGAGTTACCCCTTGTGGTAAACAAGGAGTTACTCCTTGTTTACTGTTCGGTTACAGAGCTGTACTACCAAAGAGAACTCGTTCACGGAGTGGTTTAAGCTTTCAGAAAGGGGTTTAATAATTGTGTTTCTAGAGTGTGTCTACTCTTGTAGAAACAAAGTAGACAACTTTTCACGGCCTACTCCTGCTGGCCAAGTTTGTGTTGACCAATCACGCCCTCTTGCAGGTGGTGATCCCCGCCCCCAGCCACGTGATTGGTCAGAACAAATAGGAAGCAAAAGAAAGTTCCCCCAGATTTGAGCTCGTCTGGCATCAGACATTAAGTATTATTAAGTATTATTCTGAACTTAACCATGAACTGTAACATTGGACATTTTGTAACATTGGACACAACATTTTGCTCCAAAACTTGGAACTGTGTTCCAAGTTTTGGAGCAAAATCCTGATATGCCCCAATGTTTAGGTCTCTGTTTTAATAGAATACAATATGGTCACATGCTTGTCATCTCTGTATTTTAGAGTTACAGACAGAGCTGGATATAGATCTACTGGTTTCCAACCCAACATATTGTGAAAGTGGAGGGTTACAATAAGAGTTGTGATGCATAAACTAGAACCAAGGACTCAATTATCAGACCAGATGGAATGGAACAGAAAACTATAGAACCGGACGGATAGATTGGAGGAACCAAACCAGGTCCAGTAGAAAAGAACAGCACATTATTAGAATGTAATCAAATAGAAGCAATGAATAGCATAGAAAAGAAAGGTGCATCAATATAATAGAAAATATCATAATACTGTAGAACACTTAGGTAGAATAGAATAAAGAGAACGCTCTAAAACCGTTTACTCCCTCATCGATAAGAGCGGCCATCCCAGATGTGTTAAGGAGTGCTGAGTTGAGGCGCGCGTTCGATACCCCAGTGGGGGGTTCCACCACAGGGGAGGAAGAAATTATGGGCTTCAAAGAGGACTGCTGGTATCACTAGCAAGAGGAAGAGGTACCGACATCCTATTGATTCACTCACACACGCACACGCACACACACACACACACACACAGTGAAGCCATAAACGACCGTTTATTTTCTCGGCAGCTCCCTCACCTGTCTCACTGCGGGGCCTGTGTCCCCCTCCCCGCCCCTCTCCTCTTGGGTTTCAGGGAGGAGTTTAAAGTTTAAAGACCCCCCCCACCGCAGGGGGGCGCGGCCATCGCTCCCGGAGTCTGGCGCTCGTGTCAACGTTTCCGAAACAATCGGCGTCCAAGCATCGCTGTTACTGGTCCGTTATGGCTCGCTGCACGCACACACACACACACACACGCACACACACACACACACACACACACACACACACACACACACACACACAACTTCAAGCCCCCCCCCCCCCCCCCCCCCGGTAGGCGACCACATTCATTATTCATCAAAGCTTAGTGTCATAATCGATTCTGTCCAAGTGGTCCGCATCACACAATGTGTTCTTAATCCCCCCAAACCCCCCGAGAGGCGCTGAACTTTGTCACATCTAATTAGGCCACAAGAGTTAGGCCGCTGCCATCAGCCCCCGCCAGCCCCCACCTCATCGGCTGCCCGGTCGCTTTACAACATTCATACGTTCTCCCGGGCCGGTTCCAACGCCGCCCACTGGTCTGCCGCCACAGCAGCACATGCGGTCGCCCGTATACTGGTTCAGCCTGCTGCGTACTGGTGTAGCCTGCTGCGTACTGGTTCAGCCTGCCGCGTACTGGTTCAGCCTGCTGCGTACTGGTTCAGCCTGCCGCGTACTGGTGTAGCCTGCTGCGTACTGGTTCAGCCTGCCGCGTACTGGTTCAGCCTGCCGCGTACTGGTTCAGCCTGCCGCGTACTGGTTCAGCCTGCCGCGTACTGGTTCAGCCTGCCGCGTACTGGTTCAGCCTGCCGCGTACTGGTTCAGCCTGCCGCGTACTGGTTCAGCCTTCTGCGTACTGGTGCAGCCTGCTGCGTACTGGTGTCGCCTGCCGCGTACTGGTTCAGCCTGCTGCGTACTGGTTCAGCCTGCTGCGTACTGGTTCAGCCTGCTGCGTACTGGTGCAGCCTGCTGCGTACTGGTGTCGCCTACAGTGTACTGGTCTAGCCTAAGGTATACTGGTCTAGCCCAAGTTGTACTGGTCTAGCCTAAGGTATACTGGTCTAGCCCAAGTTGTACTGGTCTAGCCTAAGGTATACTGGTCTAGCCTAAGGTATACTGTAGCCCAGTGGTTCTCAAACCTTTTCGGTCATCCCCCACATTGGACTGGGGGGAATTTTCAAGCCCCACCTGCCGCCATCGCCCCAACACAATGCTAATGAAATACGCCAAGCTTAACATTTTCAAAATTATTGAAGTAACATCAACATCGTTGTATCTAAATTCTAAATCAATAACAATAATAATAATAATAATAATAATAATAATAATAAAATAACAGCAAGTTCAAAAATAGAGAAAATAACAGTGCCACTTTGCAATCTGTTAAAAAAAGAAAAGAAGAGAAATGCATTTGGCAAGACAGGTGAGCAAGTGAACATTTGAATTTTACCCCCGCATTAGTGGCTGCAATGAGCCTGTTTTGCATTGCACATCTTTTCAAAGTGGGGTTGCAGGCTTCATACTGCCACCCTCAAGTCATGCTCAATGTTCAGCTGAGATCTGTACTTGGTTTTCAGTGAAGCAACAGCTGAAAAGCCCATCTCAAAAAGATATGAAGTGGCAAAGGGAAGAAGAATGCACACAGCTCTCTGCCCAATGAGTCGATACTCCCTCTTCACTCCAAGCCAGAATTCACAAAGAGTCTGAGCTGTAAACCTCAGCCTCAGGGTGAAGTCAGATGTCATTTCAATGAACTGGCCCTCCTCAGCAGACCTAAAATCAGCAGGTGCTGCAGATGGAATATGAATAAATAGGCTTACCTTATTTGTCATTGCATAATAAACACAAAGAAATCTGTTTGACAACAATCCATTCCAGTTAGTAAGTATCATATAACATAAATAAAATGCATGTACATATGAGTATAATATTAAATAAAATGTCAAAATACCAACCTGCTGCATTGAATGGATCCGTAACCAAGTCATACTGAGCACTGTTGATCGGGAAGTATTTTTGAAACATTCCTATCAGGAAAGATGTGCTGCGTAATGCATGGGATCACTGTGGTGGCTACAGAATCACTGGTTTCAGCAACTTCACTCAGGTTCTCAAAGACACCTATATTTTGTTGATCGAGGCGCCTTCCCCATACCTCGAGCTTTCGGGAGAAAGTGATTTTGTCTGCCAGGTGAGATAGGTGCTTGTCCTCGCTTGGAGCTAAAGATTTAATTCATTCAGCTTGCCAAACACATTGCTGAGGTAACTTCAACAGAAATTGTTCATCACTGAACTTGCTTGCAGTCTCATACATGCGCCCCTCCTCTAAGAAGATCCGAATCTCTTCCCCCGAGCTCAAAGACGCGCGACAGCACTTTTCCCCGGGAGAGCCACCTTGCTTCACTGTGAAACAGCACAGATGTGTGATCAGCTCCCATTTCCTCACAAAGTGCGAAGGCCAGTCGCGCTTTCAGTGGTCGGGTTTTGATCAAATTTACCACGCTCACAACTTCTGTCAAAACCTCATTCAGTTCAGGGCTGAGCTGCCTTGACGCGAGCGCTTCCCTGTGAATGAGTGCGTCCAGTGCACATCTGGCGCAACCCTCATTATTAGTGCCTGCAGCCCGTTTCTTGAGCCTGCCATGGTCTGTGCGCCATCAGAGCAAAAGCCCACACAGTTTTGCCATTTAAGGCCGTGTTCTTTGTGGTATCTGTCCATGATCTTAAACAGCTCATCAGCTGTGGCTCTATTTTGTATGTATTTGCAAAACAGCAAATCCTCGTTGTTCCTCAAGATCACTTGAATTGTTTTTAATTTTGCTGTGCTTGTCTCGTCAATCATAACTGACACCATGTCTAGTGCAGCGGGGAGAATGAGCTGCTCAGCAATCGTGTTTGGTTTTTTGCATTGTGCTGTATGAAACTCTATATGACGCCATTTGAGCTTTACGGTTCACTGATGCAGCTTTTACCATGCGATTCTCCTGTTGGCGGTATTTTGCCAGTTTTCTTTGAAAGAAATCAAGTGGCTTATTGACGTGACTGGGGTGTGTGGTCTCATGCTGTCTGCTGCTAGCGGTTTAAGACACAGAACACACGGGGGTCTCTCCTCTGCCCCCACCACCGCTGCCGTAAATCCAAGAGCAAGATACTCTTCATCATATTTTCTTTTCGGTTGGCTTTTTGGTTGATTAGCCCCGTCAGGTTTCTCTGGAGGCGCTGGATCGACAACTTTTGAGGTCCGTGTCACAAATTGATCCGTCTTGTGTTTTTGTCCACACCAGTCTGCCAAGCATCCCGGCGAAGGTTTGGTCCCGTCCCGCCTGCCTCGTCAACCCTAGCGTGTTCCATTGCTAAGCGACGTCAATGTGTTTGGCGGACTATTTTATAAGCCCAGACCAACAATGGTTGTGCGCGAGAGACATGCGAACGTACGCTTACCACTTTTGTAAATGCCATATATACAGTACATTCAGATTGCATGATAGGAATAGATCTATTCCGATAAGAAATCTAATCGGATCAGAAGTGTTGATGTAAACGCGGCTGGTGAAACGTCCTCCCGTTTGTCGCGCCCCACCTTTCACGTCTCTATTCCCAAGTGGGGCGCGCCCCACACTTTGAGAACCGCTGCTGTATTCTAAGGTAAACCGTTGTAATCTACATAATTCTTGTTAGCCTTGCCACCTTGTTAGTGTCCAGGTGTAGCCTACAATATTAAGTTGACCCTGACATTATCCTGCTGTAGCCTACATTAATAAGGTGTACCTTACATTATCCGGATGTAGCCTACATTAATAAGGTGTACCTTACATTATCCGGATGTAGCCTACATTATTAAGGTGTACGTTACATAATCCGGAGGTAGTCACAGAACAGAGAATTACGCCCCTAGACAGCTACCCATATCCACTGCCTAGAAGGCTTGTTGTCAGCCGAGTGAGCAGAACCACCAGAAGCCACCGCCACAAAGAATGATGGATTACCGTCAACGGAAATGTTGGCAAGAACTAAAAATCCAAGAGTAATGGTTGTCATTTTTACATTGAGATCTAAAAACAAAATCAGTACAAGGATACCTCCATTTCCACGGAAAGATGAACAACCCGAAACAATTCTAACACGGGCCACACACACACACACACACACACACACACACACACACACACACACACACACACACACACACACACACACACACACAACTCACAAAGAGCTGTGAATCACAAAGACATCTTTGGTGACTCGGTTCTTTATAGCAAAAGCCGACCGAACCTTTGGAGAGCACCGTCTCTCTTCTGGGAAAGGTTTCACCTCTACCTGCGTTCCTTTTTCATGGGCTCGACCTCAAACCCTCCGTCTTTCCCTCACAGTGTCAAGGTTCTTAACGGCTATATCTGAGTCCTGGGACGGGGGGGGTGGTGGCTTCAGCGGCCTCAGTGCTCTTGTCTCTGATGGCAGATACCTGCCAGGCTCTCCTGCTCTCTCACAGGTCCTCAGATGAGCGTATTCCTCT
Source organism: Pollachius pollachius (assembly GCF_949987615.1). NCBI lineage: Eukaryota > Metazoa > Chordata > Actinopteri > Gadiformes > Gadidae > Pollachius > Pollachius pollachius. Next base: position 23,159,190 of record NC_136945.1, on the reverse strand, counting down.
CCCTCCCCAGCTGCGACAGAGAGCCGCGCGGCACGTGACATCTGTATCTGCCACCGGGACGTTCAGCCTGTCACACGCGCCGCGCGCCAGCTGTCACTCAGCGGCGGCCGGCGGGGCGAACCGCCAGTCGTCACGGCGATCCGACAACAAATGAAAAGAAAGGAACAATATGCTTCTTCATCTTTTTTTTTTCTGAACAGTGAAACCAAGCGAGAGAGGATCTGTGAAATGTGAAACAGTTTGCGGGTCCTTTTTGTGTTGCTCGTGAGGATGTGGTTTAGTTCCGTACAGATATCGTTCACTTTGCCTCAAACACCTCAACAAAATTCTTCAGTTGCAGGACCTCCCTCCTGTCCAGGTTGAAGATGATGAAAGGTCTCTCCCAGAATCAATCCATAGCGATGAGGAAACCCAATTCAGCAAGAAAGAAGAGAAATACAGAGCCTAGAAACTCAGAGAGAGAGAGAGAGAGAGAGAGACCGTCCATCTTCAGAGAGAAAGGCCATCAGCATAGGAGTGAGACAGGTACAATCCGGCCCCCCTTCCATCTGACCCCGTTCAACCTGATTCATTATCCATGACAACCCGGCAATCTGGTGGCAATCTGGGATCAGGGTGACTTCATCCTCCATCAACGGCCCTCGGATTAACAAGGGGTGAATCTCAGGAGAAGGGAGCAAGAGACTGCTGAAGGTCAGCATTTGCACACACGGTTCAGGCTCTGGGAAGAGATTCGATGTGTGTATTCCGAATGTGTTTTGCCCTGCGGTTATAGATTTAACCTGCACTTTCACTTACACTTGATTATGTATCTCTGGGAGTACGGCATTGGTTATTATTTTATTATTGTCTTCTTTGTTTTACTGTTAAAGGAGAGCTACAGTTTAAGTGTAAGTGTTGCTGGTGCACTACCGTGTGGGGTTAGAATGAAGGATTTCTACAAACAGGGCGACCCCAGAATCGAGAGCTCACACAACGCGTGGAAACAACACAAACTTTTTCCCGGAGCCTCGTGTTTACATTTTAGCACGAGCTATGTGTTAGCTGAGTGCAGATTAGCATATATAGTGTTTTTTGGTTTATTATAGTATTTAAACAGTGGCCGGCTGGCGGTTGTTTGTTAAGGCAGTATCTCTGGCTGATATTCTGCTACTTCAGTGTAGGGGCGGCTGTGACCCGCTGTGGGTAGGTGCTGTACGACTACAATTACACCTATCTGGCGGATCATCTGTTTACACTCCGGGTATAGAGGAACCGTTTTACACATTTCATTCATTTGTATTTATTTATTGCATATATTTTCGAGGGAGGTTTAAAACTTTTTTCTTTTTTTCCCCGTCAGGTTATTCTGTCTTGTTATGTGCGCGATAACGTGCTCGCAGACGTTTGTGTTTTTTGAAGGAGGAGAAATTGTTCTCTGCCTGCGTCGGTCCTCCTTTATTAACAAATAACACACTCAGGTCCAAACAGCTCTCCGTATTCAGAGCCTGGTTGTCCCTCCCCCTCCGTTTTGTATTCAGTTGCAATGCGTACATGAATATATACACACAATGACATTTGTTTTTCTACAGACAGACGCAAAGATGAAATCCTGGGATCAAACTCCTCTCTGTGGCTCCCATTTGACTACAGGCCGCCTGCAGTTAACCGGCTATACACCTTAAGAGTTGAGAAGGTGTTGCAAAGAGACAGGATAGAAAGACTAGATGGACTGGACTGGCAGAATCTTTGTGATTATTTCCCTGCGAAATGGATAAATCTGTTTCAAAGTTTGATTACCAGAGGAGTCTAGCTCCTAATGAGCCATAGAGTTCCTCATATAAACACATTATAGTATAGTATTATTAGTAAAGTATTATTAAGTCATCCTAAGGTCCATAGCAATTTACCAATTAGAGCTCTCCCAACAAAAGGAAAAAAAGAAAAAAAATGTAACAATTCAAAATGAAAATAATACAATCTGTGGTTTAAAAAAGCTAATGAATGTTGTCTGTGAGAATAACTTCCCTTCAGAGACATCAAACTTGCGATGGCCTTTAGCGCCTGCCTCCATGTACCCTATAACTTAACGACCCCTAAAACAATAACACTGTATTTTTAACATTTTACGATCCCACCAGCAAATCACCATTTTTTATTCCTCCTCACAGCCTCAAAGTCTACCTGATGTGAAGCTCGCCGCATGATTTAAGGGAGAAAAAAATAACCCTGAAGAAGCAGGCTAGCATTAAATGATGGATGACAGAATCTGCACAATGCCAGGATCACAAGGGCAGAGGTTGTGCGGAGAAGTCCAGACCTTCATACTGGGAAAAGTTCCGGAGAACACACTAGATAATCCAAAGGTCTTGGGAGCTTCTCTACGGCAGTACAGAATTCGAGGGCCTCCCTCTGAATATTTTATGGAACAGTGCCGAACTCCATGGTTACTGTAGGAAAGATCTACGGAACACTCTAGAATTCCAAGGAATCTGTGGAAAGGTATAGACATCCAGGGTCTTTTTGTGCATATTCTATAAAACACTCCACAATTGCTATTCTAAAACATTTGAAAATAGAGTATAGAGCACTAGGGAAATATATAATATATACACCACAGTATGGACACACCAAAGCCTTCAGTACACTGAAGACATCAATGGTGTTTCCGGTGAACCAGAGCTTTAAATTGCGATGCAAAGCATCAAAGGGCAGTAAGCATGAGCAAGGACAACAGCGTATTCCTTTCCGTGTGCATCTATTCAAGTCATTATCAAAGCAAAGGAAACACGGCCCCTCTTTGAAGTGGTTCACCGGTTTGTTCTCACAGTGACCCATGGACTTGATCTGTGCTTTTTCCGTTGCCGCGGCACACTTGTTTTCAAATGTATGCGTAAACCCTGCAAGCAGCCTTTGAGTGAGAATGCTCCCCCGGCTTTACCATGCACAGGGTGAACCGCAGCTCTTGGGCGGATGCGGTGAGGTCTGTAATGAGACCCAGTCGAGACCGCGTCTTCCTCCTGTTCCCCAAAGCCGAGCTCCGTCTCTAACAAGAGCCGCTCGCACACAACTCTGTCACCGAGTAAAGCACTCACTGGGAATACAAGGTTGTCTGCACTCGGATTCCGATTTCCCTATCTCCCTCTCTCTCCTCCATGAATTATGCAGCGCGAGCTAGTCAGGTGATAAATCCCCCGGTGTAAATCCCCAGAACACGCCGGAGGAGCGAGTGTATTTTGACGCTTCGTCAGTTCCGGGGGAGAGAGCGGGTTCCTCTCCTCGCTCATCTCTCCTGACAGACGGCGAGGGGGGAATTAGCTCAGCGTGGGGATTCTCTAATCACGGCGTGGAGCGTTCTACAGGATCGATACGACGTGCCGCTCAGTGGTACCAACGAGGAGGAGGAGGTAGGAAGAGGAGCATGGGTCCTCCTCACCTTCCATCACGCCTCAGCCCTGCCAACCCGATGGGTTCTAATGGGCTCCGCTCAGGAAGTGACAGCGCAGGGAACGGGAAGGCTGTAGGGGAGAGGGGCTGCCGGGCGCCGGGATGGGGAGATTGTTTTTATTGTGATAGGAAGACACCGCGGGCCGGAGCGTCGGCTGGGATGCTCGGAATGTCGGCTTGGTTCGTACGGCGGAATAATGGATTTTTATTATGAAAAATGATGAACCTTACAGCTGAAAGCGCTTTAACTGGTAGAGAAGATGACTGAAAACCTGTCCCTCGTTAGTCCTCGTTAAATATGGATTATGAACTATGGAAGTCAGTAAGTGGACCGAGGATGAAAACATCTATTGATAAACCGCGGCTATCATAAAGAATATATCATAAAGTTATGGTTTAACAGTGGGGTACTTTTGGGGAAACAGGATTTCTTGAAAGAGTATATGTCTCTACATTTCATTACAACTTGACACTTTGGTCCAAAGCGACATTCAATGAAGAGCGTTCAACTATGAAGCTAACACAAAAAGTGCAATTTGTTTCAAGTGCTCCATTACAGAAACAAGAGATGGAGAATTTATATTTGGTATTTATTATGTTAAACCACCCTGGGCCAAGAGGCAGTCTTGGCAGAGGAGTTTTCAGACTTCAACAGAGATATTTAGGGCTTCAGCCTTCCTGAAGTCAGTGGGGAGCTGACCCCGGCGTTGAGGAGGAAAGTGAACAATCAAGATTTTGTTGAGTGGCAGCCGGGGACGCCCTGTAGCAACACGTTTGGCAGTCCGAGAGCGTGGAGTGTACGGGCAGGGGTGTACGGTCCAGAGACCAGGTCCTTGATGGAGGGAGGGTTAGGTAGGGGTCTAGAGACCAGGTCCTTGATGGAGGGAAGGTTGGGTAGGGGTCTAGAGACCAGGTCCTTGATGGAGGGAGGGTTAGGTAGGGGTCTAGAGACCAGGTCCTTGATGGAGGGAGGGTTGGGTAGGGGTCTAGAGACCAGGTCCTGGCTGTAGGGATGGCTCGGGTAGGGGTCTAGAGACCAGGTCCTGGCTGTAGGGAGGGCTCGGGTAGGGGTCTAGAGACCAGGTCCTGGCTGTAGGGAGGGCTCGGGTAGGGGGTCGTCAACCTCTAAGTGGTCGTAGAGACATTACAACACCATTAAAGTGACAGAATATGCCTTTTCAAGTGTGCTTTTACCTGCCACTTAGGAGGATGTGCTGCACCAAGGCACGCGTGTCCCCTCCTTCCTGGGCGGGTTATTGTTTGTGGCAGATAGCTTCGCCCTCACCGAAGCAAATAACATTAAAATAATGAAGCTGTCAATAAATATATTTAGTCAGTGATTATGGAGATGAGCGATGCGACTCCTAGCCTGGACGCGAGGCGGGGGGCTGATTAGACGAGTAAAGTTACGCTTGATGCATCCGGAATGAATGAAGAGATAGCAGTGGTCCCCCAGCACTACTTTATTCTAACCTGTTAAAAGCAGACGGCTGAACATCGCTCACGGCCCATCGAGTCAAACAACAGACCCCTCCAATGAAACGGTGTGCTACGGCTCACCTGGGTGTAGCGGACAGATACACCACCCGGTGTAGCGGACAGCTCCACCACCCGGTGTAGCGGACAGCTCCACCACCGGGTGTAGCGGACAGATACACCACCCGGTGTAGCGGACAGCTCCACCACCCGGTGTAGCAGACAGATACACCACCCGGTGTAGCGGACAGCTCCACCACCCGGTGTAGCAGACAGATACACCACCCGGTGTAGCAGACAGATACACCACCCGGTGTAGCGGACAGCTCCACCACCCGGTGTAGCATACAGCTCCACCACCCGGTGTAGCAGACAGCTCCCCCATGGAGGGGGCCTGAAGCAGCCCTAGCGATGACCCCGGCCCCCCCCGACTCCCGGGATGGAAGTCTGTCGGAATAGCTCAGACATTTTCTCGAATAAATAGTTTGTGGAGCAGAGCGGTGGGCTGTGGTTACACTGCTAACTCACTGTTATGTTTTCAAAGTGAGTTTGTGGGGGAGATTTAATCAGCCCGTGTGCTGCAGAGTGCTCGGGGTCACGGCGTCGAGGTGAGCGCCGGTCTGAATGATCAGGTGGGAACGCCGCCGCGGGCCGCGCTTTGCGTGCGTCTCCCGTCTGAGCGCTAAGCCCCGGTGGCCACACCGCACAAATAATCCTGGAAACGCACTCTCTCCGTCAGCGTTTGAAGACAAGAAGGCGCACCATCCGCGAGATGCACATGCTCCAGGGTTCCGCCGAATAAGGAGGAAACCAAATCAGAAATTAATGCATTCAAATAATATGCCGGCATTACTAAGCGAGCTGTTTACCAGGAGTGCTCGAACAGCGGGCTCTGTGGTGAGGAGCCGTGGAACACAACACAAGGTTGGACAATTCAACACAACACGTACACAACGCAACAACAGGACCCAATCAACCTTAACAGCAGATAGGTCCCCATCGATTTCCATGTCCCTTTTAAAATGTCAGGCGTTATGTTTCAAGGCAAACAACATACATTAGCACATTATCACATACGTTATCACATCCAGGAGTTTCCTACCATTAGGAGGAGGTGACACACTCAGTTTAGGGAACGGAGAAGGCAAAACCACCGTTTTGGTTTCAATAATGAATGTATTTAGCAGCTATTTCCATGTTGAAATAAAGACAGACAAAGTAAAGAAACTAGCCACACTTCTTGTCATGAGACAATTATTGATAAACAGGAAGGACAAGAGTTTGTGTTTTTCTGTCTGTTTTTGGTCGTCCGTCACCCAGGACTTTGTCTTATTATTTGTCTTCTTAGCGTGCTCGTGCACAGCGCTAGCCCCGCTGTGACGTGGACTGAAACTTTGTACAAAGAACCAACCAAGGTTTTCAGTTTTGTTCAGTTACACAATTTCTGGGGCTAAAAATAAAGAAAACTAATGAGGCAATAGTGCAGCAAGAGCCATCTTGCTTTAGCACAGGGGGAATTCTCAACCCCTGGCTGTTGGGAGAAGGGACAGGGGTTCTCAGCCACCTGAGAAGGTGGGAATACATCATCTTGGGCGAGTTTCCGCTGTATTAAATCGTGCTTGACTATTGGCAGGGAGGTAGCAACTGGGAAGTCTGTGTTGACCATCGTTTTTTTCCTAGACTTTGAGTTCCCACCTCCACTGCATCTGGTCACGTCTCACACACACCGTTTATTTCTGTGTATGAGTGAGTCAAACAAGTTGCCTTATATTAGAATCGTTCTATTATCCATAACGAAGGACAAATAATTGACAGATTTCTGCCCTTGAGGAGCATTGGTAATATTGATACAATATACCTTATATTATGGTTATTTTATAAAGCGCCTTTCTCACAGTCAAGGCTGCTTTACCGATTCATGAGAGCAAACATGGAGCAAGACAGAACAACAAGAAGTACAACAATGAAAACTAATTATCCCATATTCGCACAGCGTTTCTGTACTACAATAAAACGATCAAATAAAAGGTAGTAGTCAAACCGTAAGAGGTACTGGGAAGGGGAGGCAGGGATGGGAGGACAAAGTGAGGGGGAGACAGTGTATACTGCCATAAGAAAGGATTAATACAAAGTGTACCTCTTTTTATTTTCATAATTAAACTTCAAAAGGCCGCCCGCAAAGAGAACAATCAGAGGCAGTGTGCAGGATATCATTGATTGACTTGAAATCAAACGACACTAATGTGACCCATGGAGACTTCTGGGAAGAGACCAGTGACGTAGATGAAGACAAGCGAGAACCATCGACTGCCCAGTCTGTAATAACACGAAGCAGAAGAGCCAAACGAACGCAGCACGGTCTGATAGGAATCACTGGATGATAAAGGATTATGCCTGTCTGAATATGGCTTTTTTCTGCTATCTGATCCTCTTTCTAGAGGGAAAGAACTGTTTATTGGAATATCATCGCAAATCGACATGCCAAAACACTTAATGTGCGTGATTAGTTATCTGATGTACCCCATGGGGGTGATTGTATGCTCCCTGTTATCAAATGTTAGTAGCTGTATCTGACGTCTCTATCATGCAATATGCTTTAAATCCTACAGCAAGGAGCACTCTCAGAGTGGAACCTCACTGCCAAACTAAAGGGTTTCAGTATTTCCTAAATGGCTGAAGTGATTTCTGACATAATTTGTCTAAGTGATGAAACAAGATATTATCCCTCTTTTTGCTTCATATTTTACATTTAATGTGGAGAGGTCCTAGGTTATTTCATAATGATTTTAAGTTATTTGAACAGGTTTGCTCATGATTAGCAAATATGCATCAATATTCATTTTATTCAGTTAAGGGTTAACTTTCAGTATTTAACACTTTAAAAGAAGGAATATTCAACTATTAAAAAAAGGGATATAAATCTTTAAAAAGTGATACATATATTGATAGATTTGATAGTGTTCTTAGTTTTCTGATTTATCGTGTACATGATTTCCACAGGAAAGATGAGCAACCATATAATGGATACACATTGTTAGATGATCAATAAATCTTTGTATTTGCTAAATGATTACATTTTTGGAAGTTGAGATTTCCATTTGGCAGTCTGTGAAATCACTGTTGGCTGCAAAATTAATTTTCATCGGAACTAATTATATTTCCCCAATGTCAGAATTAAGGATTTCCTTGATTATGTGACAGAGCTAGCCAGTCTGTTAAGATAGCTTCTTAAAATATGCCACACTTACTATTAATACAGTGACCCTAAAATGCCTCAGATTCTGTAGATCACATTGTAATTGTGTATTTCATCAAACATCTATATGGAAGTTCACAACAGCCCTGCGTTCTCGCCCAACTGAGAGCATAACCCCTCGATAACACATGGCTCATGGCCGTCATAATGGAGGCGTAGATGGAAGTCACTCGCCCTGAAAGGTAACACGTGTCACTTTGAGAGGGACCTGGGAATCGGACCAGTAGGTTGTTGTGTTGATTTATCAGGATGACCCGCACAACGCCGCACAAAGCCACCATCATAACATCACACAACACAATCTAACTCAACAATCCAATCCCATGCAAAACATCACAAGCTAATATATTACCCGACAATAAAACCACAACCCGACCCATACAAAATGCCACACTGCGCAACAACGCAATCACCCTAATGTAACACGACCCTCGCCTAGCGGGCTGCTGAGATGCTTGTTTTGGCAGCCGGCTCCGGCTATAATGTGTCTGGATTTACACACTCCCACTGGCCAAAGCGCCAACATCGGGGGCAGAATGTTCTCTGAGTGGTCGGCGACACGTCACTCGGTTCTAAGGGTGCAAAGTCATCGGCTTTAATTACGAGCTCAAGGTTGAGAGACGAGATAAATAATATCCACAATGAGATCTCCCTTCAGACGCCGGTAGCGGTCCCAACCTGAAGTGGTGCGGGAGAATGCAACTTCTCTACGCAATACTTTCACTGTAAGTCAAAGTACAATTGCTTTCAGGAGGATTTGTAATCCGTGAGCCCCAGCGACCCACGTCGGTGGATTGCCCATCTACCACACCCCTGGTCGACAACACAACGTACACCTTACTAGGTAAAGAAAAAACCTGTGAAAGACAAAACTCCTGGGGGGGAAATCCAGCGCTTGTGATCCAATGTATTTCGAACAATCACGACACAGTGTAGGACGGGCGATTGTAATGCATCTCTTTATACCGCGTGGCGATTGGTCGGAATACCTTGGATCCTGTTTTAGATTTCTGGATCTTTTTTTTTTTTCAGAACATGGCAACCCCAAGTGCAGGCGTGAGCTGGAACAGACCGGGGCCAGCTGGAAGGACCTGGGGGCCAGTGGAGGGGATCCCCCCAGCCTCCTGCTCAGCCAGGGGGGGGCACTAGAGGAGTGTGAGAGCTAGGAGAACCAACGTCGGGAGGTCTTGAGGGGCCGCCTTAAGAGGAGCAGGAGCTGTACAGGGGCCTGGGAGACGGGGGTCCGAACACCCTGAGAGACGCCAATCAGGAAGTTACTGGGATTCTTAAAAATTATGGAGGAAACGCACACACACACGCACACGCACACGCACACGCACACACACACACACACACACACACACACAGCTTGTTGAATCATTTCAACCCATTACCACTGCTATTTCTCCATTGTACTTGCCAGATGTGGACATCGCCATGTGCCACATTCGTACCACTCCCAGAGGAACCAGCATATGGTAGAGCGGCTGCAACAACCAAAGCAGTTTCGCCTGCTACCAATCTACCATTTAATACTCTCCCTGGCCCCCTCCCCCTCTATCCACCCCCCCTCCCCCTCTATCTATCCCCCCTCCCCCTCTATCTATCCCCCCTCCCCCTCTATCCATCCCCCCTCCCTCTCTATCTATCCCCCCCTCCCCCTCTATCTATCCCCCCTCCCCCTCTATCTATCCCCCCCTCCCCCTCTATCCACCCCCCCTCCCCCTCTATCCATCCCCCCTCCCTCTCTATCTATCCCCCCTCCCCCTCTATCTATCCCCCCCTCCCCCTCTATCCACCCCCCCTCCCCCTCTATCCATCCCCCCTCCCTCTCTATCCATCCCCCCTCCCTCTCTATCTATCCCCCCCTCCCCCTCTATCTATCCCCCCTCCCCCTCTATCTATCCCCCCCTCCCCCTCTATCTATCCCCCCTCCCCCTCTATCTATCCCCCCTCCCCCTCTATCTATCCCCCCTCCCCCTCTATCTATCCCCCCCTCCCCCTCTATCTATCCCCCCTCCCCCTCTATCTATCCCCCCTCCCTCTCTATCTATCCCCCCCTCCCCCTCTATCTATCCCCCCTCCCCCTCTATCTATCCCCCCTCCCCCTCTATCTATCCCCCCTCCCCCTCTATCTATCCCCCCTCCCCCTCTATCCATCCCCCCTCCCCCTCTATCCATCCCCCCTCCCTCTCTATCTATCCCCCCTCCCCCTCTATCTATCCCCCCTCCCCCTCTATCTATCCCCCCTCCCCCTCTATCCATCCCCCCTCCCCCTCTATCCATCCCCCCTCCCCCTCTATCCATCCCCCCTCCCTCTCTATCTATCCCCCCTCCCCCTCTATCTATCCCCCCTCCCCCTCTATCCATCCCCCCTCCCCCTCTATCCATCCCCCCTCCCTCTCTATCTATCCCCCCTCCCCCTCTATCCATCCCCCCTCCCCCTCTATCCATCCCCCCTCCCCCTCTATATAAACCCCCCCCTCCCTCTCTATATAACCCCTCCCTCTCTATATAACCCCTCCCTCTCTATATAACCCCCCCCCCCCCTCTCTATTCCTCCCTCTCCAACTTGATGAACAACCAAAATGACCTAACGGCCTGATTCCCGGTTCCCTCTAAAGAACGTGACATTTCAACAACATCCGTCACGTTTCCAGACCAACCTGCCTTTCATAATGTCTAGGAGTTTCCTAACATTTAGTAGTTTTAGTACGCAGGAAACTAAGAATGTTGTGTTTTGCCGTATATATGTGCATTTATTATGTTTATTATGTTTATTATTATTATTATTATTATTATTATTATTATTATTATTATTATTATTATATGTACAAAATTACAGTATGATTAATATAATTGTTTGTATTTGATTATATCATAATTTTAACAGGCTGGTCGCTGTATTAACGCTGTGTGTGGCCGATAACGTTTAAGTAGCATTTTAACGGAATGTGCCAGCTCTGGGCAGTCCGGTTACATAATCAAGTGCCCCCTGTGGTTGTTCTGACGTTGGGGAGAATATAATTATTTCTCATTGAAAAAATTTTGGGCAGCAAACAAAATGATTTCACAGATGGCCAAATGAAAATCTTGACCTTCAAAATATAATCCTTTAGAACATCAGCATATAAAATAGAAACACATTTCAGCAGCTTCCCGTCAGCTGTGCCTCCAGCATAAGGCTGCTCCGCTGTCCTGGTGAAACCAAGTACCTTAACGGATGTCCAAATATTCACAAGTGTAAATGTACAACAGAAATGTTGAAAAATCTTTTTAAACCTCTAGCTATTTGGTAATTTACAGTGCACTGAGGAGGGCCTTAACATGGCCTAACCTACAACCCCCCACCCTCATCGAAACTGTCCTAAACAGCTAACCTTTTTTTAGTAGATAATGTTTTGCAGAGTTATGATGCTTAAAACGTTAGCTCTCAGGGTTCACACGTCACCATCTTACTTAAGGCTCCACCGATGTCCACAAACAAACCTTTCCCACGTTTGCATTTGGTGCTGTTGTACAACAAAGCTAAATATATCCGACCACTGACATCTAAATTATCGAATCAATAATGAAAGATTATTTTATGTATGCATTGTCTCAAATTGCTTAGATCATTATTATATATTAGCACCGATCTGAGAGAGAGGACGCACGAGGGAGAGAGCGAGAGAAGCACAGAGATTGAAAGGACAAAGCATTCATCTGGCAGACTTTGTAGAGGCGGTTGGTTTGTGAAAGATGAGGCGACACCGTGAATATAAATATTATTATTATTATATACATCTCTCTCTGTCCCTCTTAGGAACACTCCCTCATCTCGGAGTGTCCCTTACTTCCCAAAGTCTCCTCCTCGTGACTAGCCTCTGGTGGGACTGTCCTCCAACGCTGCGGAGCCGCTAAGCCAGCTCAGTGTCAGACTACAGCTCTCTCCTCCGCCTGGCAGAAGGAGAACATTAGGAATAAACACATCCTAAATAAATACAGCCAGGGGGAGGATTGACATCCTCCATCCTACATGGGTCAAACATCAACGCCATGGCTGACCTCCTCCCACGCCAGGAACCAGACCGGTGAGGGCCCGACACATCTGGGCCAGCAGGGAAATAATGTTTACATGCACACACAACTTCTGACTGTAGGCCCCCCTTCAACCGGCTGGAGACTCAACTTATCCGAGTCTGAAGAGCCCCGGAGCATTCTGAACAACACATCCAGAATCGTCGGCCTCTGGAGAAGTTTGCATAAACCTTTCCGTGAGTCCATTGTGCGTCTGTACAGAGAGGTGAGAGGTCTGCGTCAAACACTGACACAGTCTGCCAGTGAAGGCTTCGCCTCGTCGTCACGTTCAAAGGCTTGCAGAGGAAAACTCGCCGCATCTGAATGCCGACTTTGAATGGAGAACGCCGAAGATAACCACTGAATACTACGGCTGAGCGCCCTCCCAGCCGAACCCTGGAAAAACCTGGAATTAAATTCTGTTGTAAATGTGAGGAGAAGGGACAGGCAGGAGGGAGGGAGGGAGGGGTGCGAAAGAGAGGGAAAGGAGAGAGAGACGGTGAAAGCGGATAAAGGGGAGAATGAGAGGAATGGAGAGTAAGAGGACATTTTGTAATGGGCTGCTGTGAATTCACTGGTGAACGGACCAGTTTGTTTCCCAGTGTCCCAGACTGCTGATGTCTTCTGCCTGTTTCAGAGATGCCTGTGAAGCCAGTTGCTGATTCAGGCAGTTGAAGGTAGAAAGGTAGAAATGTAATTCTTTTTTTCTAATATTTCATTCTTTCTTTGGAGAACCAAATCATCCAGAAACATGCACCATCACCCGTCCTGGTGAAAGGATGCTCGCTGTGTGGCCGTATTCACACGCTGTTTACCTCCGAACGATCCCTGGCTGATGGCCAATGCCTACAGGGATTTGAGGGGGGGGAATAAATAAACTGGACCTGAATGCAAAGGCGCTCATTTTGTTTGAATAGAAGAGGGGGGAGTAAGGGGGATTGCTGGCATGAAAGTGACTTGATTCACCGAGAGACATAAAAAGCAAAATGTTATCTCCACCACGAGGTCCCAGAGAGATAGTAGCGAGAGAGTTATAGCAACAGATATATGAATTGAAGGTCACCCTTCAAAGCACTGAACAGTCGCAGAATAACGCGGAAAAATGCCACACACAGACACACACAAACACACACACACACACACACACACACACTAAAGTAAGTGGAGAGTGTATAAAGGGGGCCGTTTCTACAGCTCAAGGTAAATAAGGAGAGGGGATACGAGGGCACGGCGGTCAAACGTCTGCTGAGACGCATGAATGTGTTGGGAGAATATCCGCTATAAAAAGGCCTTAGCTGCTCTTCAGCCATTATTATAAACCAAGAAGTGTGCAATATCCGGTCGCATTAAACTTTTACCAACTGCAAAACGCTTGGTGAAGGTGCCACGGCCGAGTCGGTAGTGGAGGATGGAGTCACAATGGAACCTGCTGACGTTAAGCATCACGTATCCGCCGGGGGCGAATCAGACGGACACGCGGAGCTAAACGTCGACCAGGAGGACCGTGAGCAGGCCTGACGCTCGCCGCCCGCCGCCTCGAAGGGGAGCGTCGCTCAGCGTCGCACGGCCGCCGGGAAAGGCCTCCATCTTGTGTGCGATTAAAAGGCTGTGAATAAAGACGTGCTCCAGCGGCTCCCGCAGGCGTCTCGTAAAAGACACGAGCGAGGACGCACGCGAGGGAGGACAGGACAAAGCATTCCTCCGGCAGACCTGCGGGAAGTAGTCCCCCGACACAGAGCACCCAGAGGAGAGATTGTCTCCGTTACCGTGGTGATGGATAGTGGACGGTTTGTATTCACTGTGTGTGTGCGCACAATTGTGTAGATATGTGAGTGTCTGGATGGGCTTTTGTGTGTGCGGAGGATTTATTGAGTGGAGCTGAGCCCTTTGCTGCTGCTGCCCGAAACGTTACTCGCCAATAACGCTCTCACAGGTCCCGCCTCCAGCGACACGATTGGTGGAAAGAAATACGAGGCGAAAGAAACAAAGCCCCACCCACCAAGCACCAATCTGTATGGCGGGTGGAGCTCCTGTCCTCCGTCACCCTGTAGCCGGGGGCGGAGCGGCCCACCGCTGACCCAGGTGCAGCCCCCGTTCCACTGGCCGTCTTCTCACCAGCACCGCGCTAGCAGTTCAATGCCTGCCCCCCCCCCCCGTCCCCCAAGCGATGGGTATGGAAGTGAAAGAGAGTGCGCGTGTGTGTGTGTGTGTGTGTGTGTGTGTGTGTTTCATCCTAGGAGAGCATATTTTTCTTTGGGAGGGGATGACTGAGGAGTAAAGTGAAACACTTGCAGGGAGACTGAAGGGGAGGCGGTAGAAGCAGACGTGATCAACATGGACAGAGGGTCGCTGGCTCATTACCCACAGAGACGCTGCAGCCTTCAGCCCGCTGCGCTCCTTCTGTTCTGTCCTACAGTAACGTGGCTCCAGGACAGCGGGCAGGGTGCTGACACTGGGGATCCAAACCACAGCAGTGCTCACCCTAGGACCTGCTCATAGGACCTGCTCCCTGTAGGACCTGCTCATAGGACCTGCTCACTGTAGGACCTGCTCATAGGACCTGCTCACTGTAGGACCTGCTCACTGTAGGACCTGCTCACTGTAGGACCTGCTCACTGTAGGACCTGCTCATAGGACCTGCTCACTGTAGGACCTGCTCACTGTAGGACCTGCTCATAGGACCTGCTCATAGGACCTGCTCACCCTAGGACCTGCTCATAGGACCTGCTCACTGTAGGACCTGCTCATAGGACCTGCTCACTGTAGGACCTGCTCATAGGACCTGCTCGTAGGACCTGCTCGTAGGACCTGCTCGTAGGACCTGCTCGTAGGACCTGCTCACTGTAGGACCTGCTCATAGGACCTGCTCATAGGACCTGCTCACTCTGGGACCTGCTCACAGGACCTGCTCACTCTGGGACCTGCTCATAGGACCTGTTCCCTGAAGGACGTGAACACCCGATGACGTGTTTGGTGGACAACAAAAACAAGGCCAGTCGGTGATAAATAAAATGAAAGTACACACTCATCATTTACCACTCGCGGTATGCACGAGTGCATCTCCACCACACACACACACACACACGCATTTAGGGCATTTAGGCACACGCACACACACACACACACACACACACACACATACACACACACACAGTCTAGCCTGAAGGCTTTCTGATGACATCATCACAACGCCACCCCAAAATGGCGGGCTGTCAAACTTTTGGCTTGCGTCAGCATATTTTTTAACCCCCCCCCCCCATGTGACCTCCTGCCTCCCGGCCGGTATGTGAGCAAAGAGCTTCTATGAAGGCACAATAACTCTCCCCCCTCCTCCTCGGGGTTCAGTCGCTGCCGAACACCCTCCTGAGTGAGAGGACCCACGAGCTCTGTCCAGTGTCTCCCTTAGAGATCTCCTTTAACCTGACTCTCATTCTTCTCTAAAGGTCGGGGAAAGAGCCAGTACCCCTTGGGTCTCCTTTGTAGGACTAATATTTTGTGCACAATCCAGTATTAAATTATTATACGTTTAATCCCTATGGTAGACATGAGGTCTATTTCTTTACGTAGCAGTTTGTTGGGTCTACTTTAATGAGGTTAAGTGCAGGGGAAACCAGAAAGGGCTTTAGTGAGAGTACTTTAGACGCGGGATACATATGAAGTTCCATAACAGTATAAAATAAAAGAGGGATTACCTTTGGGAAGTGTTCAGAGTCTTAAACCCCATCAGATGGTCATCTTCTGCTGGACAGGATTTGTAGCTTCGGCTCTTCGTCCTTCTCTCCTGCTTCATCCACCATCTTCCTCTTGGATGCTCTACTGTACATGTTATAGTTCTCCGGTACCGTTTCCCCCTCTCTCATAGCGAAGATCCAACCGTTGTTTTTCCGGTATTGTTTCATTCACTTCGTATCACAGTCAGAAGCTGTGGAAGTGTTCGTCGCTCGACGCTGGGAAGCCACAGCATCAGGGGCCTTCCTCAATCCGCTCTCCGCCTGTCACAGCTTCATTCCTAATGGACATTTGAACAATATGAGGCACTTTTTGGGCTGAAACTAATCTGATTGTGTGTGTGTGTGATAGCTGCTTTAAGCAGGCTCACCTGGCCTGATTCTGCACACCTGTTGCACAATGAGCAATCAGGGTTCAGCAACAGGTTGACCCGGCCGCCTCGTCACGGAGCCGCTTTACCCATGTCTTTAGCTCTGCCTTCACAGAGGTGATGTGAAGGCACAGAGAGGTGCTAGCGCCCCCAAGGAGAGCCTCCGCAACCACGGGGGGGGGGGGGGGGGCTGTTCAATCAGACCAGCCACAGGTACACCAGGGTGAAGACGCACACACAGAGCCAGTGGTGCCGGCAGTCAGGAGCCCCGTGGAACCAGACGTATGTAGGGCCTGTGATGTAGGGCCAGGACTGGGGCGCCCATTATGCCCCCCCCACCCCCGGGAGGGGCCGCAGCCAGACCTCCGATCGCGCGATTGGCCGAAAGGAAATGGATTGTTTCCTTTCCTGTTATGATGGATAGTATAAGGTTTGTGTTCCACTGTGTGTGTGTGTGTGTGTGTGTGTGTGTGTGTGTGTGTGTGTGTGTGTGAAAGAGTGCTTGTGGATGTTTCAGTTTGTGTGTGTGTGTGTGTGTGTGTGTGTGTGTGTGTGTGTGTGTGTGTGTGTGTGTGTGTGTGAAAGAGTGCTTGTGGATGTTTCAGTGTGTATGTTGTGAGGTTGTGGTGTGTACATGTGTGTTGATGTGGGTTCTTGTAGATGTGCTATATGTGCGTGTGTGTGTCTTTTAGGGAACACATTGGATTTGACTCCGTCCATCCTATGGGAGAGATGCTAGATTTAAATTCTGACCTATATTGACACTCCACCTAAACTGAAACTGTTAATGGACTTGAACTGCGCACCTTTATTTCAGAATGGTTTAAACACTTTGGTTGTGTAGTCATCGACCGCTGGCCCTTTTAGGGTTTATAATCAACAGATCAAGTGTTGTCAGAATCGGCAATAAAAAAGATGATTTATCTCTTTAAATCAGTGCCAATGGGCCTGTATTTAAATCTTAATATTGTATCCATCAGAATGTTGTTATTTAATGGAAAACAAGGGAATGGTTATGCTCTGAGGCATTGAATATTGACCATATAAATTGCGGCAATAATTTTGCTGTATTTGAAAACATTTTGTTTTATAAATATCAAAAAATAATTATATGGAATTTGTTAACGATTTATGATAATCAATAATAAAATCTGTATCCTTTCCTAGTCCTCCTTTGTTGTGAGGCATGCCTCTTTATAGATAAGCTAAGCAGACATGTTTCACATATTGGGACAAAATGATGCAAACTGGAGGACAGGAAGTCAGTCACCTTGACACTGTGACACAGCAGTGGGCCTACGTGATACAGCAACCCACCCTGCATATCGACCTTATGGTACAAGTTGCTTGTTTTCTGTGTAAAATGTGTCAGCAAAGCCTTTGTTCACAATAAATCAGCCGCTGGCAGGCTCAGGGTTTTCCCAGCCAGCTGGTAACATGGGCCGAGGCTCTCCAGGTGACGATAACCTTCACCCGCTTCCTAATGGAGCTAATATTTCTTATCCAATAAAAAGGAAGCGTTTTACTGAACATCTCCCATGATGACAACGCCAGCCACCTTTCAAAGCAGCTGAAGAGACGGAACAATTAGTTGAACACACTTTAAGGACGATTGATGTGGGTTTGATGGTGCATAACTAATTACACACCCTCTGCTTTCAAATCACTATTAACCCTTGATATGCAGCTTTTAACCTGCCAAATAGCCTACAGAAAATCACTAAACCCCAATCAATTCATGTGATCAGATGTAGACACAAGCCATCCTCACCAAGAACGTTACTCTGAAATAAAAAAGGAATATAAAATGATCAAACGACGAATAGATTCATTCAAGTATGTTTTAATTCACCATTCATAATGAGTTGTTAGCTATAGAGAGCCGTACAGGCTAGAATTTACTGGACAGAACGAACGAACAGACAGATCCACATTAAGTGCAATACTGTGAGCAACTCGACACATGGGCCCAAAGCCACCAATCAAAAGCACTCAACAATACCTTACAAAGCCACATTCTTCTCCTCGGCGAATTGGCACTCTTTACGTCTGGTTGGCCAAATAAAAGGACATGATAGAGTAGTGTGACTATTGATTCATCACCAGGCGGGGAGGAAAGCCATACGCTTTGCTGTTTTCCAATATTCACATCACTTTTCCTGGTCGGTCCAAAGGAGAAAGCAACATTCAGGACCGATGACGCAAGTCCAACTTTTCTGCGAAAACGTTGTTGATGTCGCAGACTGCCCTTTTGAACTCACAACACCCGTATGAGGCCGTACCGTCTTGTATTAGAAAATAGAGGGAGGGATGGCTCCCCTTTGATATTCAATGCATTGATATATTTCCAGCTCCACAACTACTAAAAAATCATGTAACAAATCATCACAGACGGAGCTGGCGACTGAAAGTCTAAAATGCCATTTATCTGGCTGTGTGTAAATAGGTCTATTATATAGGCTGTTCGCTCTCTTCTTATTGTGTGTTTATCAGCACCTCATCTTTGTTGGACGGGAAGTGATAATGAACCTATTTGTGCAAGAATCCATCAGCTTGTTCTTCAAATACTTGTTCCTATCTTACAGACGAAACAGAAATATTACTTTGTCCCACGACAGAAGTACTGGGGGAGAACCCTTGGGGGAGGAGGAAGAGGATGAAGAGGATGAAGAGGAGCTGCTGTGTCGTCGTGTCCTTCCCTTTAGTTCAATCTGCCCTGTTTAAAAAAGTCTAGTCTAGGATTGCGTCTACCATTGGCACATCACCGCTCCCATTCGCTACCGTATGAAAACACGTTGCACAACATTAAGAAGGTTGTGGTAAAAGTACATCTTGGGCGCTATTAGTGTGAAGTAATCCAGGGTCACACTTCCACTTCCTGCACCCTTGAAACCCTGTGGCTTTTATTTTGACTATTGTTAAATAATACAGTTAAATAAAGTATTCTGTACACACTTAGTACCGGAATGAGCACAGACACACCCGCGGGTTACAAATTATACAACTCGTAAGCAATGTGAGTGTCAGCATCCGCCAGACACACACACACACACCGCATACACAGAAGATTAAATGCACACACAATAATTCATTTTTTTTTTTTTTTTGCAGTTTCAGAAATATCTGGTAAAAACATTAATCTGTAATGGTGTAACCGCGTCCATGATTTTAGGGCTAATATTGGCTGCATCTAAAACAACAACCAAAGGTTAGTAAAAGTCAGAAGCAGCTGTGGCAACATCATGGAGTCCAAACTTTGACCACATTTGTTTCCCAGTTAGCTTTAAAATTCAGAGATAGGGAGCTGTAAACACGTTCCTTGTTCCCGCTGCAGTCGGGCTGTGGGGGCGGTGTGTGGCGGACGCCTCACTGACCAACATATGGTTCTGTCTCCACACCACTTGGACCGCCTGCGATTCAGCCGAGTAATGCGTCGCATTTATCTGCTTTTATGGGCCTAATTGGGCGTCACGGCAACACTGGTCCAATTGCATGAAAAAAACTGGCACATTTTACTAATGAAGCCATGTTTAACAAAAGGCACAGAAATCAAATGTTATGTTCAGATTTTCTTCTTTTTGTCCCTTTTCTAAACGAGAAAGGAAAACTGGTTTCTCAACAGCAGGGCGTTACAATAAAGAGTTTTTGGCGGCATTTTTAGCTCCAAACGCGATGAAAGAAACCCTACATTCACATTACTTGGGAGTGGAGGAAAGATAGGCCGAGTTAGTATCGTCACACTGATCCGCTTTTGTCGAGCATTCTTTTTTTTCATTTTTTTCTTTCTTAAGAGTTTTTTATTTTTGTCCCCCCCTCCTACCAAAAGGGATCGTTACCCTAGCAACAGATAAAAGGAGTCGTCTTGTGATGCGCCGCCTCTCGGTTCCATGGCAAAGCCCTCAAAGGCTTGACCCCTCCCCAGACGCCACGCCGCCAGAGGAGCGTCCCTGAGATCAGGCAGCCCGGAGGAAACCGAAGGGAAGTGCATCCGTCTTCACCAACGGGAACCGCTCCAGAACTGTCTCAAAGAAACTAAACTGGCGCCGCTGTGCCAGTGGAGGTGCGGCTGATGAGGAGACAATCCGGCACATTCCAGACCGCCTCTGGGATGGAGTTAGCACGGGGGGGGGGCGAGCCCGGGCTGAAGAACCCACAGCGTCCCAATGAGGGGGCTGCTATCCAAAATGTCTCTGGGTGGGGGTCGACTCTTCCCACGGAGACCATCCCGCCGTACCTAGCCCCCGCCCTGACTCCGCCCCCGCCCTGACTCCGCCCCCGCCTTGACTCCGCCCCCGCCCTGACTCCGCCCCCGGTCACACAGTCAACGGCAGCTGCCACACCATCAGGGTGTTCTCGCCGCCCTCCCCACCGGCCGTCCTCGTGCCCTGGGCCGCGCCCTCCCTGAGCCGGCGGAAGCCCCGCCCCCCGGACACCACGGCGGCCGAGGTCACGCGGTCACGTCGGCCCCCCTCCCGCGCGCAGCCCCGCCCCCGGACCCACATCTCGGGGTCGTCGGTGGGCTCGTAGATGGAGCCGTCCTCCACGCTGTGCTCCAGGGACTCCAGGGACGAGGCGGAGCCCCCCTCCCCCAGCGCCGTGAGGGGCCGGCCGGGCAGCCCCGAGGTGGAGCGCAGTCGGTACTGGAGCAGCACGCCGCGGGCCCCGCCCTGCAGGGGGGCCCCCCCCGGGGGCTGCAGGGACTCCTGGGAGGAGGCGGAGTCGCTGCCCCCGTCGCCCCCGAAGGCGGAGTCGGGCCCCTCGGGCAGGGAGTCCCTCTTCAGCAGCTGGGGGGCCAGGCTGCTGCTGGTGGCCAGCAGGAAGTCCACCGGCCCGCAGTGCGCGTTCAGGGACACCATGCCCTTCCCTGAGGACGCACACACACACACACAGACAGATACACAGACACACACACACACAAAGACACACAGACACACACACAGACAGATACACAGACACACAGACACACACACACAGACAGATACACAGACACACACAAAGACACACAGACAGAAACACAGACACACACACAGAAACACACACACACAGACACACACACACACACACAGACACACACACACAAAGAGGTGGTTAGTGGGTTGTTGAGGAGTTTGGTAAGTGAGCGAGTCAGTAATCAAAATATCTTTTATGCACCCATATTATACGTGGGTGGTTATATACATACACAACACACATATAGGCTTGAGGATTCAACCCCCACGCTGAAATAAATTCGTATTCTTTCAAAATACAGCAGATTGCAGATGTAATCACAAATGTAAGCATTCCATCCAGTGAGTGATTCACAGTATAGGGGTTCAGAAGGACTACAACAGCAGCCGGTTCAGTTGACCTCATCACAGAACTGATGGGAACACGCTCTCGTCCCAGTCCTTCCCTTCTGGAGAGCCCAGGGCCAGTGCCTCTGCCGGAGCTGACAACGGGCAGCCAAACCCAACAAGAGCCACTACAGAACCCGCCCTGCACTCCCCATTACCCCTCACCTCCCCCCGGCCCAGAGCCACCACCGGGGGAGCTGTGACCTCGCTGAGGCCAGTGCCCTCATTTCCCATCACGGAGGAGAGAGACATCAAAGCTGTGTTCCCGTTCCCTGGCCCCCCGGAGCCCCTCCAGCCCTACCTGTTATTTTAGGGATGCCTTCCAGCTTGGGGACGGGCAGCGTGATGAGGCTGCCCTGGGCCGTGCCCACCCACAGCAGCCCCTGGCAGAGGAGGAGGCTGGAGACCCGCAGGCTCTGCTGACCTGCAGCGGGGAGAGGGGGGGGGGAGTCACATGAGGCACGGAACGACCCCCAGTCATGGCCTGAGATGGGCCGCTTCTTTTCTGCAGAGAAGCCATTTCCGTTTTTTTTTGGAAGAAAGTGGGAATGATAACAATAGTGATAATCACATTAATACAAATCCCGAATAATCATTCATAATAGTAATGTGTAAAGCAAAAAAAAAAAGGAATTAATACATTTTCACCGGAAGCCGTTGCCTTTTTCTAAATGATTTGGACTTTAGTCTAAAAAGTGTAATTTCAATAAAACCTGAAAGAAATAATGAATTAAGTGATGAATAAATAAATTATTCTAATAATAAAAGTCTCTTCTCACACCATGGCTATTAAAACGGTGGTTCCACGTGCCCTTCTCCCACCCTCACACATGGAGCTGGCATTTAGCTTCCTCACCCATTTCTCTCCAGACCAAAATTACTTTGAGGGAAAAAAAGAAAGAGTCCCTGGATAAATGAGAGCGGTGGGTGTACGGGGTTATTACAAAATATTTAAGACTAAAATGAGGGCTGTGTTTTCAAAGTGACGTGTGCAGCGCAGGTTGGACGAGGTACAGAACACGTCCCGATGCATCAAAGTTAAAGATATCGAATTTGACATCCTGCTGCTAAAGTTTTCCTGACGTTCCCGTCGCTGTTTCTGTGAGCGTCTACGCTTGAATTATGAATTAGCGGCTCCCTTGGCTGGAGGCGGTGGTGGGCTTCAGCCGTTTACACAGACCGTATTTAGGTCGACCGGTCGGGGGAGTGACAGCCAGCGCCGAGGCTGATCCCTCCACAGAACACTCTGCTTTAGAGGCCGTCTTAGGCCGCCCCCCGCTGACACCGCCTCTGTCTGAGGCTGCTCTACTCCGGAGGCTTTAGGAGAGAGAGACTGGGGCACCGACCCACTCCACAGTACCGCTGAAACGCTGCGATAAGGCCGGTACGTGGGGGCAAGAGGTGTCGTCTTCAGGAGGAAACACACAAGGAACAATGACAACACAAGCACTCCAGCATGAGGAGGGTATCTTCACCTCAGTCTCCCCCCCCCCCCCCCCCCCCCCCAACCTCTCTGGCGGTCTGCAGCGGCGCTTGTCGACCAGGACAGCGATTAGCCTTGACATCCTCTTTCTTTGGAACGTGTTCGCATTCAACCCATCAGCCTGTTGGTCGAATGCCCAAAAGGACGGGCTATTAAAACCTTTAGCGGCCCAGAGATCAGCAGTTTTTCCCTTCTCCTTTGAAGCTCCCCCGTTGTTTATGCTGAGCGGAATCCCCCTGGTGACGGTGGATGGCATTACAGGGAGAGGTCGCTATCATTAATGCATGTCCTGTCCGGGGCCAGGCAGAGGAAGAAGACCACGAGACCAACGCATCTCAACGTGTCTGCACCAGTCCTCTCCTCTCTGCTGAGCTCCACAAATGAGAAGCTCAGGCAGGGATCTTCTTCCTCCTGCACCCTGGAGGCAGGAGCCTGGAGGGGGGGAAGCGCTGGCTGCTACAGCCCCGGTAGCCTCCCCGGGGGCCATGCCTCCAGGCTATCAGCCCCTGGTTAAATCCGCTGCATATTAAAGTGACAACCAGGAACCGGGGTGACCTTGGGGTCAACCTGTCTCTAACAGATGCCTCGACGCAGCAGCACCTCAGCGCCCGGAAAGACCAAGACCAGAGAGGAAACTCTGATCTGAAAAGTTTGGTCCCTCTGTGACGAATGTCTTCCTTTAGTCTATGGCTGGCGAGAGAGAGAGAGAGAGAGAGAGAGAGAGAGAGGCAGAGAGAGAGAGAACGAGAAATGAGAGAGAGAGAGAGAACGAGAGAGTGAGAGTGAGAGCCAGCCCTTTATCGACGAGGCGGAGAGTGCTGCTCTGCCAGCGCTCAGAGTGTTGCTCCAAATATGTCACTCAGTCTGGAGTGATTCCTCAGAACGGGCCGCTCTCCCTCTCCCGGTCCGTGAGCCGTTTGTGGAGGTACGACCGGCTCTCGGGCTCCAGAAGGACCCCAGTGTGCGAGGGCTGTACCCGTCCGCCCAGCCCACGTCTAACCAGCCTCACGGTCGCTGCGTCCTGTCCCCTCGGGGCGGGCGCGGGGTGCGTACTAGCGTGTTCTGTTTACTGTATCTGGGAGAACACATACGGGGGGGGGGCAGCGGCGGCGGATGCATCATTCAGGCAGCATGAAGGAAGGCAGACCCGAGGCGCACAGAGAGGATCTGCCGTTTCCTAAACCGACTCCGAGAGGGAAAACCAGCCGGAGAGGGCGGAGGGATGGAGGAAGGGGTGAGGAAAAACAAACCATGAAAGATAAAAACTAAACACATCTCCGAGTGGCAGAACAGAGACCCCAGAGGAGGGTGCAGGGGGGGGGAGCCTTGGACAAAAGACAAGACTGTTTCCATGGAAACACTCGGCACAGAAAAAACACACCGATGAAAACCTCAAAAAATAAACACAAAAACCCTTCCGTGTTCCAGCACTGGCCCCCCCAGAATGGGAAAGCTGAAGACGGAGATCTATCCATTAGCATGCGCCGCGGATAGCCTTTTTTGTTGTTCGGTTAATTATTGACGTGAAAGCAAAAAAAGGAGAGGCTGTTATTATTAGTAATGATGATACACTTGTTGTGGCCGCCGACGGTGAAAACAGAGACGTGTTTTCAGGGCGATGGAGATGTGCGCTGGGGTAATTGATCCGGCATCGACCGAGTGAACCAGCGTGTATTACAATCTCTTCCGGCGTCTGACCCTTTTTTTAGATTCAAACTTCTTTCTGATTATTTTTAGATTTTTTTTGGTCATGGTTTCAGGCGCATTGCACCACGCTGATTAGTAGTTGTGTTTAGCTCATATCTACGAATTCTTAAGTTGAATTTACTACCATTAAATACCTTTTTTAATACCTTCCCAATATTTTATAATACCAGCACGACTTCAAGCTGCAGCTGTAGCAGCATAAAGTGTGAAGTAAAGTGAGGAACAGTAACACACCTTGCCCTTTACAAGCCATGTGACTGTGAGTCGATGTTAAGCACAATGGTGGTGCAGTGCTCCAAGAGACAAATATTTTCTGAGGTGGTACTCATTGTGAAAAGTTTGAGAACCACTAGCCTAAATATTGAGCCAATTTGAGAGCTTGAGCATGACCCCATGGCCTATCTGCTTGTGGCCTAGACTACAGCTATTGATCCTGAATTAATATGTACAGGTAGTGCACTCCAACTTCCATTTAAAGTAACTACAAGGTTTGTTTGCTGATACGGCCCTTTTTAATTAGATACATTTTCCAATATTATAGATACTATAACAGAAAATCAACAGTAGGCTAAATAGATAAAATGATCACAAATCCATAAAAATGTTCAAATGCAAACAATGTCCTCTATGTAGGGCTGTACAGTATGGACTAAATGTATATCACGGTATGATTTGAGGCATAGACACTGGTTAGGCAGCAAAACTGCACAGAAAAAATGCTAAATCTTTTCTCAAGTTCTCCTTGCCGTGTGTGTGCGGGCAGGTAACGCGTACCTGGAAAGGAAACCATCAGGCTCCAGACCCAGACCAAATGGTCGCATTTTGCGACCAAAATTTGAGTGTGCGACTGAATTTTATATCTGGTCGCGCATGTGCGACCAGTAAATTTGCCCTTTTTTATTTTGACACGTTAAACGTGGAAGGGGCGCGTCAATGAATCCGGAATCTGTAGCAGGCCAATAAGTGTGAGAAGGAGGGGGAATGGCCACCGTTAGTGGCTGATGTGTGGAGGGGGAGGGTCCTAGAGATTATCCAGGGTGCGTAATCGTCTGTGAGAAGGAGAAAGATTTCACAACAACCTGCGACGTGCGTTTGAACAATGAGCAAGCGAACTATAGACCTCTGAAGAAGTCCCGCCTCCGAGGCGCTAGGTTCCATGTTTAGAAGTCCATGGAAAACAACATGGGGGTTTAGAATGATCGTACGTGACAAACTCTGTAGGTGGCGAAGAAATAAAAGCTGCTCAGGTTTTGAACTACACACTTTTTCCATCTAGATTCCACTTGGGTTTTTTGATTGACTCGTTCCTCCGACCTGGACTCTGACTGGCACTGGCACACGGCTAGTGTGCCAGTGCCAGTCAGAGTCCTGCAAAGGTCTTATTTTACAAACCCGCACCTGCAATACTTTAAACCGCATCCGACCCGTGTTCCGACAGTAGCGCAAATTAAATTCCGCACCCGACCAGACCCGCTATAAACTGATATCAACGCCCGACCCGCACCCGATGGAAAATTAGACATATTAGACGGAAAGTCTGGGAATTACGCTATCCGGTGTTTGCTGTGGTGCTTTCGATTGCTGTGCAAAAGAAACACATCATCCACTGTTGACGGTTGCAGGACTCTGCTTCAGGTGCCATTAAGGGCTTTTCACACGGGAGGCGCTTGTCGCGCCTGCTAATGCATTCTCAACGAGAGGCGAGAGGGCAGAGAGGAGACGTTACCCCATAATGTCTTTCAAATGACTTCTAGCTAACAGAGGCGAGCTCGCGAAGAGGATAGGCAGCAAGCCAGTCGGGTACCCAGTTTGTTTCAGCGCTGGGGCGACAGTGACATCATTGATATCACTCAGGTCCTACTCGCAACATAAAAATAAATCCACGCAGGTTTTAGTAATTTTAGGAGATAGGCCTGCACGTAAGTTACACAAATTGAAAAACTCATAGGCCTAGATGGATGGGGGTTCGACAATTTAATACCTTGTCAGATGACGTTTATTCATTTTAATACTTTTTAATGGCCTTAATTTTGGCTAATTTAATTTACTTTGTTTAAATACCTTTACCAAACCAGCAGAAACCCTGGTTTGTATGTAGAGGACCTCCAACAGACCTCAGATCATCAAACGTGTAGCATCAGATATCTTTAGCTTAGAAAGTCCCTCATGCACAGCGAGCGACCCGAGGTCAGAAACACAGCTCCACCGTTCTGCTGCTGGGACCTCTCCGCGGGGGGTGAGGGTGGTGGTGGGGGTGGTGGTGGTGGTGGTGGTGGTGGTGGTGGTGGTGGTGGGGTGGTGGTGGTGGTGGTGGTGAGGGTGGTGGTGGTGGTGGTGGTGGTGGTAGTGGTGGTGGTGGTGGTGGTGGTGGTGGTGGTGGTGCTGGTGGTGCTGGTGGTGGGGGTGGTGGTGGTGGTGCTGGTAGTGGGGGTGCGGTGGGTGGTGGTGGGGTCGGGGGTCCTCACCTGGCCCGCTGAGCAGGGTGGAGCGGGTGGAGATGTTGATCTCCTGCAGGTGCTCCAGGGTCTCGGTGTGGAAGAGGCGGATGGAGGAGCCCTCGGAGAACGCCATCCACACGCCCCCACCCGCCCGTACCATGTGGGCCACGCTCACCAGGGGGTCAGGGTGCACCTCGAACCGCTGGGGGGACACAGGGGGGGGGGGGGGAGGGGGGGAGGGAGGGAGGGAGGGGTGAGGAGTGAGGGGGAGGGAGTAGGGAGTGAGGGGGGAGGGGGAGCAGGTTTGTTCGTCAATGAGACGCTGAAGAACGTTGGCGGACCTGAGGTCCAGAGTGATGGTGAACAGAGTGCATCACACAGCGCTTTCTAACCAGCGGCCGCTCAAAGCACTTTACAATACTGCCCAACATTCACCCATTCATCCACACGTTCACACACTGACGGCGGAGTCAGCCCCGCAGGGCGACGGCCAGCTGGTCAGGAGCACCCAGGGTGAGGCGTCTCGCTCAGGGACACCTCGACACTCAGCTAGGAGGAGCCGGGGATCGAACTAGCAACCTCCCGGTTACCAGCCCAACCGGCGGAAGAAAGCAGTTCAAGGGAAGGAGAGATTAGCAGAGAAGGGAAAATTGATGTTGGAGAAACCAATCTAACTAAAAAGGTATTTTCCTACATTAGCT
This sequence comes from Pollachius pollachius, assembly GCF_949987615.1. Lineage (NCBI taxonomy): Eukaryota > Metazoa > Chordata > Actinopteri > Gadiformes > Gadidae > Pollachius > Pollachius pollachius. The sequence continues at coordinate 23,131,209 of NC_136945.1, read as the reverse complement.
TTGGTTAGCTCCCTAGTCCTAAAGCAAAGGCTCTCGACGAGAGGGACTGATGAGAATGATGGTTCACTTGGTTGATGAACAAACTTTCACAGGAACAAATGAACTCACAACACAGGCTTATTTCAATGTTTGTTTTCTAATCTTCTTCAATGACACCAAATCCATTGACCAAACCAGCAGGGAGGCGCTAACGCTCGCTAACACAACCTCCAGACGCTAACGCTCGCTAACACAACCTCCAGACGCTAACGCTCGCTAACACAACCTCCAGACGGTAACACTCTATAACCTCCAGGCGGTAACACTCTATAACCTCCAGACGGTAACACTCTATAACCTCCAGGCGGTAACGCTCTACAACCTCCAGGCGGTAACACTCTATAACCTCCAGGCGGTAACACTCTATAACCTCCAGATGGTAACACTCTATAATCTCCAGACGGTAACGCTCGCTAACACAACCTCCAGACGGTAACACTCTATAACCTCCAGGCGGTAACACTCTACAACCTCCAGACGGTAACGCTCGCTAACACAACCTCCAGGCGGTAACACTCTATAACCTCCAGACGGTAACGCTCTAAAACCTCCAGACGGTAACGCTCTATAACCTCCAGGCGGTAACGCTCCATAACCTCCAGGCGGTAATACTCTATAACCTCCAGGCGGTAACACTCTATAACCTCCAGGCGGTAACACTCTATAACCTCCAGGCGGTAACACTCTATAACCTCCAGGTGGTAACACTCTATAACCTCCAGACGGTAACACTCTATAACCTCCAGGCGGTAACACTCTATAACCTCCAGGTGGTAACACTCTATAACCTCCAGGCGATAACACTCTATAACCTCCAGGAGATAACACTCAGCAGAGAAGGGAAAATTGATGTTGGAGAAACCAATCTAACTAAAAAGGTATTTTCCTACATTAGCTTTGGTTAGCTCCGTAATCCTAAAGCAAAGGCTCTCGACGAGAGGGACTGATGAGAATGATGGTTCACTTGGTTGATGAACAAACTTTCACAGGAACAAATGAACTCACAACACAGGCTTATTTCAATGTTTGTTTTCTAATCTTCTTCATTGACACCAAATCCATTGACCGAACCAGCAGGGAGGCGCTAACGCTCGCTAACACAACCTCCAGACGCTAACGCTCGCTAACACAACCTCCAGACGGTAACACTCTATAACCTCCAGGCGGTAAAGCTCTACAACCTCCAGGCGGTAACACTCTATAACCTCCAGGCGGTAACACTCTATAACCTCCAGATGGTAACACTCTATAATCTCCAGATGGTAACGCTCGCTAACACAACCTCCAGACGGTAACACTCTATAACCTCCAGGCGGTAACACTCTATAACCTCCAGACGGTAACACTCTATAACCTCCAGGCGGCAACACTCTATAACCTCCAGGCGGTAAAACTCTATAACCTCCAGGCGATAACACTCTATAACCTCCAGATGGTAACACTATAATCTCCAGACGGTAACGCTCGCTAACACAACCTCCAGACGGTAACACTCTATAACCTCCAGGCGGTAACACTCTATAACCTCCAGACAGTAACGCTCGCTAATACAGCCTCCAGACGGTAACGCTCTATAACCTCCAGGCGGTAACACTCTATAACCTCCAGGCGGTAACACTCTTTAACCTCCAGGCGGTAACACTCTATAACCTCCAGGCGGTAACACTCTACAACCTCCAGACGGTAACACTCGCTAACACAACCTCCAGGCGGTAACACTCTATAACCTCCAGACGGTAACGCTCTAAAACCTCCAGACGGTAACGCTCTATAACCTCCAGGCGGTAACGCTCCATAACCTCCAGGCGGTAATACTCTATAACCTCCAGGCGGTAACACTCTATAACCTCCAGGCGGTAACACTCTATAACCTCCAGGCGGTAACACTCTATAACCTCCAGGCGGTAACACTCTATAACCTCCAGGCGGTAACACTCTATAACCTCCAGGCGGTAACACTCTATAACCTCCAGACGGTAACACTCTATAACCTCCAGGCGGTAACACTCTATAACCTCCAGGTGGTAACACTCTATAACCTCCAGGCGATAACACTCTATAACCTCCAGGAGATAACACTCAGCAGAGAAGGGAAAATTGATGTTGGAGAAACCAATCTAACTAAAAAGGTATTTTCCTACATTAGCTTTGGTTAGCTCCGTAATCCTAAAGCAAAGGCTCTCGACGAGAGGGACTGATGAGAATGATGGTTCACTTGGTTGATGAACAAACTTTCACAGGAACAAATGAACTCACAACACAGGCTTATTTCAATGTTTGTTTTCTAATCTTCTTCATTGACACCAAATCCATTGACCGAACCAGCAGGGAGGCGCTAACGCTCGCTAACACAACCTCCAGACGCTAACGCTCGCTAACACAACCTCCAGACGGTAACACTCTATAACCTCCAGGCGGTAAAGCTCTACAACCTCCAGGCGGTAACACTCTATAACCTCCAGGCGGTAACACTCTATAACCTCCAGATGGTAACACTCTATAATCTCCAGATGGTAACGCTCGCTAACACAACCTCCAGACGGTAACACTCTATAACCTCCAGGCGGTAACACTCTATAACCTCCAGACGGTAACACTCTATAACCTCCAGGCGGCAACACTCTATAACCTCCAGGCGGTAAAACTCTATAACCTCCAGGCGGTAACACTCTATAACCTCCAGATGGTAACACTATAATCTCCAGACGGTAACGCTCGCTAACACAACCTCCAGACGGTAACACTCTATAACCTCCAGGCGGTAACACTCTATAACCTCCAGACGGTAACGCTCGCTAATACAGCCTCCAGACGGTAACGCTCTATAACCTCCAGGCGGTAACACTCTATAACCTCCAGGCGGTAACACTCTTTAACCTCCAGGCGGTAACACTCTATAACCTCCAGACGGTAACACTCTACAACCTCCAGGCGGTAACACTCTATAACCTCCAGGCGGTAACGCTCTATAACCTCCAGGCGGTAACGCTCTATAACCTCCAGGCGGTAACGCTCTATAACCTCCAGACGGTAAAACTCTATAACCTCCAGGCGGTAACACTCTATAACCTCCAGACGGTAACACTCTATAACCTCCAGGCGGTAACACTCTATTACCTCCATGCGGTAACACTCTATAACCTCCAGATGGTAACACTCTACAACGGTAACACTCTATAACCTCCAGGCGGTAACACTCTATAACCTCCAGATGGTAACGCTCTATAACCTCCAGACGGAAACACTCTATAACCTCCAGGCGGTAACACTCTATAACCTCCAGATGGTAACACTCTACAACCTCCAGACGGTAACACTCTATAACCTCCAGACGGTAACACTCTATAACCTCCAGACGGTAACACTCTATAACCTCCAGATGGTAACACTCTACAACCTCCAGACGGTAACACTATATAACCTCCAGATGGTAACACTCCCCTGGCCCCTCCCCAGGCCCCTCCCCTGGCCCCTCCCCACTCCCCAGGCCCCTCCCCTGGCCCCTCCCCTTCCCGGGCCCCTCCTCACCGGCACTGTGCTCCCCCGTCACGTCCCCGGGGCCCTCTTTACAGCGCCGTCTTTAGAGCCCTAATGAAACAGAGCGGTGTCTGAGGCCACTATCTTAATGAGGAGCTGAGCCTTATCAGGACCCCCAAGAAGTCCTCACTGCAGAGGAGCCACACGGCGAGGCTGGGGGAGACAGAGGGAGAGCGGGAGGGGGGGGGGAGACAGAGAGAGAGGGGGGAGAGAGAGAGAGAGAGAGAGGGGGGGGGGGGAGAGAGAGAGAGGGGGTAGAGAGAGAGAAAGAGGGGGGGAGAGAGAGAGAGAGGGGGGAGAGAGAGAGAGAGAGAAAATAAAGAGAGAGAGAGAGGGGGGAGAAAGAGAGAGACAGAGGGGGGAGACAGAGAGAGACAGAGAGAGGGGGGAGAGAGAAGGGGGAGACACAGAGAGAGAGAGAGAGAGAGAGGGGGGAGAGAGGGGGGGGGAGAGAGAGAGAGGGAGAGAGAGAGAGATGGAGAGAGAGGGAGGGAGACAGAGAGAGAGGGGGGAGAGAGAGAAAGAGGGGGGAGGGAGAGAGAGAGAGAGAGAGAGAGAGAGAGAGAGGGGGGGGGGGAGAGAGAGAGAGGGGGTAGAGAGAGAGAAAGAGGGGGGGGAGAGAGAGAGAGAGGGGGGAGAGAGAGAGAGAGAGAAAATAAAGAGAGAGAGAGAGGGGGGAGAGAGAGAGAGACAGAGGGGGGAGACAGAGAGAGACAGAGAGAGGGGGGAGAGAGAAGGGGGAGACACAGAGAGAGAGAGAGAGAGAGAGGGGGGAGAGAGGGGGGGGAGAGAGAGAGAGGGAGAGAGAGAGAGATGGAGAGAGAGGGAGGGAGACAGAGAGAGAGGGGGGAGAGAGAGAAAGAGGGGGGAGGGAGAGAGAGAGAGAGAGAGAGAGAGAGAGAGAGGGAGGGGGGAGACAGAGGGAGAGAGAGAGAGACAGAGAGAGGGGGGAGAGAGAGAAAGAGAGGGAGAGAGAGAGAGAGAGAGGGGGGGAGAGAGAGAGAGAGAGAGGGGGGGAGAGAGAGAGGGGGGGAGACAGATAGAGGGGGGGGAGAGAGAAAGAGAGAGAGAGAGGTTGGGAGATGGGGAGAGAGGGTGAGAGAGAAGAAGAGAGAGAGGGGGAGGGGAGAGAGGGAGAGAGAGAGACAGAGGTGGGGAGATAGGGAGAGAGAGGGAGAGAGAGCTAGAGGAAGTTCTTTCTTCTCCAGACTCCAGCGGAGAGGGATTACCACCTGTTAGTGCGACCTTGCCAGGAGGAATCTCTTTTGTTAGAGATTTGGGAGGGGGGGAAAATGAAAGGATTCTTTGATGTGTGTTTTTCTTTTTTTCACTCCTTAGAAGTGGCTGTTTACTTGATTCCTGTTTTTTTTCTCCAGCACATCCATTTTTTCGTAACAATCCGCAGCAGTTCAGGAGATTTCCCGCATTGTCCTCTACAATTAACAAAGGGAAAATGCGCTAGCGCTCCTCAAAAGCATCACCTCTAGCTGGGGAACGATGGCGGCCATCTTGTGTACGGTATCGACCGTCCGGGATACCAGAGGTAGGGAGATGGCTAACTCAAAGGCAAAACTCTTAAGTTAGTCGTTGAGGACAATCAATTTGAATACGTTTGGTCTATAAGGCCTGATAACTTTTCCGTGACTCTTGAATTCCCCTTAATTTAGAAGTGTCTGTCAGCGTTCCGGTGTGAGCATCAGCGCGGTACCTCACAGCGCTGTGGACTCATTAGCGGTATTTGAACCGGTACAAAGGGAAGAGTGACATTATCCTGTGCTGAGCCCCAGCGAGACTGCTGGGAACTGGGGGGTTTTGGGGTGCACATGGCGCAATGAGGGGAGCTGTTATTTTTAACGATGTGATGGAGTGATCCCGGCAGAACGGGGCGATGGGGGGGCGGGAAGGAGCTAAGGGCAAAGTAAAAAAAAGACAAAGCGGTGAGCGGAGGTTATTATGGGAGGAAGAGGAGGAGATGAGGGGTAGGTGTTGGTGACAGATGTTAATTATATGAGCTAAATTTAAACGCCTGTAAAATGAGGACTGCTTAACTTGAGATGAATGGCCACAAAGCCGTCACTTGTTTCTATGGGTTCTCGGGTTTGAAGCTGTGGCGACCGGGTCGCATTGATCTGGGGTTCTTCCTTCAATATTGGCGCTACCATACTTTGATGAGACATAATGCCGAAGGCGCATATCTTATAGATCTCCTATTTCACCTCTTAATCTCGCAATCTTCAAACGCCTGTTTGAAAAAGTGCCCTGTCGTCACTTTCCCCATTTAGGAGCATTTCATCTAAAGCGCTTTCCGATACCGGCAATCGAGGAGCAAGGGAGAGAGAGAGGCGTCAGGAATGTATGATTTAGCAGCAGTGAGCCACTAAGACACTGCCTCCATCCGATCCAGGGATCCCTTTCTTTATTTATTTCAGCAGGCGTCTGAACTCCACCACCTCGAGTATTTGCAATGTTCCATACACCCCTGCAACGCGTCGTAACGCCGCCTAGTGCAGAGTCACCCAGCGATGGGAGACACCGATAACCCACCCAGCACGGCCCTCAGGGGGCCCAGGTCAGCTGACAGAGACGAGGGCCAGCCCGGTGCGACGGCGGTAACACGTCCTCGGCACAGCGCCAACGTACTGCCCTGTCTCCGTCCAACTGCACCGCAGGAATCAATGTCGAAGTAACGAAGCCATCGGGAGGAAGGGAAGGAGGGAGGCAGTGGAGCCCCCCCCCCCCCCGGCGGGGAAGAGAGACGGGAGCGGTGAGTCCTCATTGCAGCGGCCGGAGGGTCCAGAGTCAGACGGAGGGACTGATGAGGGAGAGGGCCGGGGTAATGGGAGGAGGAAGGGGACACCGCCCCCCAGTCGCTGTTGATCAAAGGCTGTCTCTCGCCACGCGTCCCACTTGGTTAGGGGTCCGGGGCCGACGGAGGGCCGTCGGAGGGGTCCATGTTAGGGGCCTCTGGCGGGGTGCAGCACAAAGGGGCCAATCAAACGCACACAGGGGACTCACTACCCTGGATAAACAGCTCAATTCAGATCCCCCCTACCGAGATGTTAGAGGCCGAGTGATTGGCCGGGGGTTTACAAGGATTTAGGAGCCCTGTTGAGAATAGACCGAGGGGCACTGTGGCTACCGACTGTGGTCTGTAGAGACGAGATAAACCAGTGGATAGACTGGTCTGTAGAGACGAGATGGACCAGTGGATGTACTGGTCTGTAGAGACTAGAAAGACCTAGACTGGTCTGTAGACTAGATAGACCAGTGGATACACTGGGCTGTAAAGACTAGATAGACCAGTGGATACACTGGTCTGTAGACTAGATAGACCAGTGGATAGACTGGTCTCTAGACTAGATAGACCAGTGGATACACTGGTCTGTAGAGACGAGATGGACCAGTGGATGTACTGGTCTGTAGAGACCAGATAAACCAGTGGATAGACTGGTCTGTAGGGACGAGATGGACCAGTGGATGTACTGGTCTGTAGAGACTAGATAGACCAGTGGATAGACTGGTCTGTATAGACTAGATAGACCAGTGGATAGACTGGTCTGTAGAGACTAGATAGACCAGTGGATAGACTGGTCTGTAGGGACAAGATGGACCAGTGGATGTACTGGTCTGTAGAGACTAGATAGACCAGTGGATAGACTGGTCTGTAGAGACTAGATAGACCAGTGGATAGACTGGTCTGTAGACTAGATAGACCGGTGGATAGACTGGTCTGTAGACTAGATAGACCGGTGGATAGACTGGGCTGTAAAGACTAGACTTGAGCTGCCACTCTGCAGGAGGAGGGTTTAGTCTTCCAAGGATTGTTCCAAGAGTCCCGCCCCAGACGAGGCTGTCACTGGGGTAGAAACCTCCCACACCGAGCGCTGGCGGCTCAGCCGCTCTGCCACGGTGAGGTGGTTTGTTAGTTGAGTGGGTTAGGGAGTGAGGCGTTACCTTCATATTGTATTTCAAAACTGCGTTCGTTTGCGTCTCCAGCGTCCATTTTCCCTGTAACTGATTTTGTACATTGCGGGAATGTTAATTGTCCATTTTGCAATGACACATCTACAATTAAACAGGTCATCTCACCAGTTGTCTGATCATTAATTAACTTAATGAAGTGATCACTTATGCTCATTATGATCTAATTTAATCCACTCTGTAACACATACATGGTTCAACCCTAAATACGCTAATTAAAAAAAGATCTAAAGATGAGAATACTAAAGTACAATTCAAATCTTTGTTTTAATCACACACATTTAATCAATGTTTGATTTCCCTCCGTGTTTTCTCTTGAGTCCCGGGGAAGGTGTGCACAGCGCTCTGGCCGCCTTTTCACCGTGACTCTAATTCCCCGCTATGCACACTTTGTTAATGAGGAGCAGCTTGCCATTTCAATAGCGTATTACCATTTCTCCAAAGACGAGCGGGATTGTGTCCTTCCCTATTGTCGCCTCTCTGTCGAACACAACAAATACGGAGAAGAGGAGAAGGGCTGGGCCGTCCGTGAAGAAGTAACGAGGTACAGATGTCCACCTCTTAGAGGATCCAGCGGAAACAGGACCAGCACAAAGAGGAGCCGACAATGGGACTGGAGAAGAATGGCCGGGTTCCTTCTTGTAGCCTGACAACGTGGTTACAGGAAAATGAGTGGTCGACGGCCATCAGTGGCCCTCCACAGCGCTGTGTTCCTCATGACGACAGCAGGGGGGCGGAGGTTCTGATCGGCTCCCAGGTTGGAACATTGAGGAACCGGTATCATCCCGATCACCTCCCAGGTTGGAACATTGAGGAACCGGTATCATCCCGATCACCTCCCAGGTTAGAACATTTAGGAACCGGTATCATCCTGATCACCTCCCAGGTTGGAAGATTTAGGAACCGGTACCTCGTTCTTTCAGCCATCTCCCCTCGTTTTTTAAAAATTGCAAAAGAAATAATGAATTGTTTTTTTCGACATGGCTTTCATTGAAAGTCCAAATTTTGAGATTTAAAAATAAATGTTAACATTCTCTGAAGAACATTTGGACCTGCCCGCTCTCCAGAGGAACTTCATTCGTCTGTTTGCCTGCTCCTTTATTAATACTAACTACATTCATAAAGGTGTCTTTCCTGCATGCTCCTTTGTCCATCTCCAACTGCCCACTCACCCGGACACTCCTTAAGTTGAATGGACCTCACCTGGTATTATGTTGCTATTGAATTGCGATTTGAAAAGGAAGAGGAAACTGAAAGGGATTCACGTTAAGGACCTGTGGATAAACTGTGGCCTGGTGGGTGTTGATGAGTTATCTGGAGGTGATGACGGTTCAGAGCAGATAACTGATTAAACACAGCAGCAGCAGCAGCGGTGGTGTCCTACCTGTGTGGAGAGGCTGGAGCCATCGATGACCATCACAGAGTTCCCACTGCTGGCCCAGACCAGTTCCTCCAGGACCAGAAGGGTGCGGACCGGCTCCGAGCCCAGGCTCACCGACCTCCGGCTCTCTGGATTCCACAGGTCA